>NC_141534.1:256375000-256675000 GCF_021556685.1 Rattus norvegicus
GTCCAACCGGTGGCCTCTGAAGTGGCTAAGGAGGGCTCACAAAGTAATGAGTAAGAGAGCAAAGCTCCAGCCCTTAAACAGGCTAAGCTCCTCACTTGGAGACCGGTACAGTGACAACCTTTAAGGTTCAAGGGGACTTGCTCTTTAAGCCTTGAAGAAAAACTTTTTGTTTATGTGACCTTTGTTAATAGAACCACGGAACTCCAATGCCATCTTCTTAATGAATATTCCAACTGGAAAAGGCAAAGTCTCCCCTCTCTGACACAATTCTCCCATATTCTGCTACCTTTCCTTAGGGACTAGCAGCAAACAAGAAAACAATTCATATATATTTTATAAATCTTGGGCTAATGGCATAAGATAAAAAACTTAAGGCATGGGGTTGGGGATTAAGCTCAGTGGTAGAGTGCTTGCCTAGCGAGCACAAGGCCCTGGGTTCGGTCCCCAGCTCCGAAAAAAAAAAGAAAAAAAACCAAAAAACAAAAAAACTTAAGGCATAAATACATGTTTTACCTCAACAAAATAATGGAAATGAAATTTGAAGTTGTAAGGATAGATTAACTTCTGTTTAATTGAGTGGGGGGAGGATCAATAAACTCGGTCAGAGTGTAGAAAAGGGGAAAAGAAAAACATTCACTGCTGAGAAGGTCATAGATTGGAATAAAGATTTGAGCTGGATGTGCTTGTCCAGTCCACACTGTGCCTATGTGTCTCTGAGACTGAGTAAGAGACTGAAATCATACAGCTCTGCTCACCAGGGAAGTTCAGCTTAAAACATCAGTCTAGCTTTGCTAAGAATGGGCTTCAAAGCTTAAAAAAGAGAAAAGGGGCAGGAGTTAGCTTATCTCATGAACGCTGTCTCTGGTGTGCTGTAGAGGACAGTCAGCTACAGAGGAAGATCACAGCCTATGCCCTCCTTTCACTACTTATTCTGGTATTAGCTGTCTCACTCAACCGTCCAACTTTTAGCATTAGCAAAGCATTCCCAGGGAAGTAAAAAATACAATCTCTTTTTCTGGTCTGTCTTTCATCATCTGCACTATTTTCTAGATTCCAGGTATAACTACTAATTCAAAAAGCCAAGGAAGTACTAGTATATATATATACATATGTATACATGCATACATGTTTTGCTTTGGTTGTTGTTGGCTGGCCTGGAATTCACTCCTGCTGGGATTAAAGGTGTGTATCACTGTGCCTAGCTTGAAGAATGTTCACAACAGGATTTTATTGTTTCAGGTAAATGAAGCTGCTAGAAGGAGGCATGCCTATCATCTGAGGGCAGACTCACGTGTAGCAACAGAGGCAAGCACATGGATGTGGAAGGAAGGAAGGAAGGAAGAAAGGAAGGAAGAAAGGAAGGCAGGCCGGCCATTCCCACTGAATATCTCAGGGACACACCTTTTTCTAAGCCTCCTACAAGCCACTCAAGGAAATTTAACCTTTACAAGGAGTCCCTGAAGCTGTGACTCAGGGACCACAGAGGACTTAAGGAGGCCAGAAGCTCTGAAGGCCGAGTAACCAACCAAGCACTCCAATCTTTACCTTCTTCTTTTCTGGATTCCCAACATTCGCCAGGGCTATGAAGCGAGTGGCATGCTGCGCACTTTCTTGTAGAACGACATGGTTTCTGAAAGGCACGACAACCGACCTCATCACTACAAATCAACAGCTCCCATTTTTGCCTTAATTCCTGCCCTTCCAGTGCCACCTGCCCCTGCCCCCCCCTTTCCTGTTAATGGGAGAGTTGGTGCTGAGGGATGGAAAGAGGACCTGTAAATGCTGCTGGTGGGGTGGGAAGCTGAGCAGCAGCTCACGCCTAAGTCAGAGCCGCCACCTGACCTGGCACCACTAGGCTTACACGCAAACCCCTTCATGGGAACAGTGGAACCACCTAGCTACCCAGCTCATGAGTGGGTTTTTAAATGGTGCACATACACAATGGGATTTCCAACATTAAAACAAAAACACATTTATTTGCAGGAAAATGGACTGAGCTAGAAATCATTATATAAAGAGAAACAAACTACTCAGACAGACAAACACTACACATTTTCTCTAAAATCTAGATTTAAAAGTGTGTGTGTGCGCGCGCGCAGGTGTGTGTTTATGTGAAATCAGAAAATGAGAGGAAGGACTCTTAACTGTGGTTAGGGTTAGGGTTAGGGTGGGACTGAGACAGGGTCGTGGACCACCATTTTACTCTGGATTTGCAACTGTGAAGTAGATAAGAGTCCACAGGCTCATTAGAAGAACAAGCCTTGAATTCACCACAGGTCATATGACCTTCGAAGCTACCCAGCATTCCAGTGCTTATGGATCCCTAATCTCTTATGTAAAAGACATGAAAACAATGAGACTACAAAAGTATGTTCTAAGTTGAGCAGATATGCATCAAACACTAATATGCAGTATACTTTGATTTTTACAGATGTTGACTTGTCCTGGATGCACGGTAGAACCGTTCTGTTAGCTTCTCTAGCTTTAAAAGTGCTCTGCACTTATCAACACGGGTAACTAAGGGAAGACAAGTGTGAGCAAAGGCAACTCTTAAGGTGCTGGAGGGTGAGCATCAGTACAAATTCTTGGTGGGCAGAGAGAAACACAACGTCTCAGCTTTAGCCCAGGCTGGCTCTGAACTCACTGAAATCCTCCTACTTCAACCTCCAAGTGTAAGGGATTACAGGCAAGACACACCACACCCAGTTCAATGTAAGTTCCTGATTCTCAAACTGAAATTCTAAATTCCAAAGTGACTGTGCCGACAGCTGAGTATTCAAGACTAAATAAAGAACACACACTGATTTGACCTGATGAAGGCAGGACCTCACAGGTGCAGTAGCACATGCCTTCATCCCAGCACTCAGAGGCAGAGGCAGATGGATCTCTGTGAGTTCAAGGATAGCCTGGTCTACAAAGTCAGTTCTGAAATAAGCAGGGCTACATAGAGAGGTCCGGTCTCAAAAAAGAAGCAAACAAAACCCGAAAAACCTATTACTAGGACGTAATACTCTTTAAGGATCACCCAGCATTCTAATAGAAAACCCTAAATTTTTACAGAGTCTTACAGTCTAGCTCCTTTATGTAGTCAGGAAACTTATGAGTACAGCACTTGAATGGGAGATGTCCTCCAGAGGTCATGTGGTTTTTGAACACTTGGTCTCCAGTTGGTGGTACTATTTGGGGAGGTTTCTGGCACTCCCTGGGATGTGGAGCCTAGTTGGAGGAAATATGTCACTGGGGATGGGCTCCTTACAGTCTTGGCCCAATTCCTGAGCACAAATAAACTATAAACAGCCAGGTTCCTATTCCTGCTGCTACCCTCTGGTACCCCACCAGAATGGGTTCTCCTGAACTTAATAAACTAAAACAAACCCTGTCTTCCATAGGTTGACATTTTACCACAGCAACAAAAATGAAACTAACACAGTGCCTTAGGACTCGACGAAACCAAGACACACGGCTAAATGGGAACAGAGTTTACAGAGACCACCCATAAGATGTTACTCACCGGTATGGAAGTCTCTCATAATACGACTTTTCCAACGCGGCAAAATGATACCTCGGTTTCAAGCTTACGGCAAGGCTAGAGATCAAAGCAGAGCCACACTGTTTGGTATCTACTTCTCCCTAGTAAATGGGAACTTGGTTAGCCACACAGACTCAGGAATTATAAAGAAATGTAAAGAAACAAGAAAACGTTTTGAAATATCTTTCAAATTTATACACAGATGCATATTTGCAGTGAACTGCATACCCTAGGGCAATCAAACATTTTAAAACATTGGAATATTAAAATTACAGAATGGCACAATCGTTGGAAACCAGAGGGAACAAGCCACGGCAATTCCTCCACAGTAACCTCTACAACAAACATTAAGACTCCTTTTGAGAAAAGGTCTCTCCCTACAGCCTTTAAACTACATCTGCATAACACGATTCACAGTGCACATGTGTATCTGACAGAGTAAGTCATGGTCGAGAAGTAAGTAAACACTAGCACCCAGAGTGACCAGGGCCCACAGACGTTCAAGGCTCTCATTACCGAACAAGCTGTTCTTCTGTTCAGTCAAGGAAATGGCACAGCCACTCCTATGTTAAAGAGCTTATGGGGGCTTTAACCCAGCACTCGGGAGGCCAAGGCCAAGGCAGGGAGATCAGCCTGGTCTATATGGCTAGTTCCAGGACAGCCAGGGCTACAGAGACCCTGTCTCAAACAAAACAAAACAAAACAAAACAAAACAAAACAAAACAAAACAAACAGAAGCTTCAAGTAAAATGTCTTGTCACGGTAGATTTGTTCACAGGATACTCCTAGCTTTTGTCTTATGCTTGCCTTCTTCTAGCTTTTGCTAAAGAAATCTGATTGACCGTGAACTTGGTTGTAGTATCACAAAGATAGCTAGGTATATTGTTTTCTTCCCCATAAAAATCTTATATGGTTGTTTACTGGCTAATTTTGTGTCAACTTGACAAAAGCTGAAGTTATCACAGAGAAAGGAGCCTCAGTTGAGGAAATGCCTCCATGAGACCCAGCTGTAAGGCATTTTCTCAATTAGTCATTAAGGGGGGTAAGACCAAGCTCGTTGTGGGTGGTGCCGTCCCTGGGCTGGTAATCTTCGGTTCTAAAGAAAGCAAGCTGAGCAAACAAGGGGAAGCAAGCCAGTAAGTAACACCTCTCCATGGCCTCTGCATCAGCTCCTGCTTCCTGCCCTGCTTGAGTTCCAGTCCTGACTTCCTTTGGTGATGAACAGCAATGTGGAGGTGTAAGCTGAATAAACCCTTTCCTCCCCAACTTGCTTCTTGGTCATGGTGTTTGTGCAGGAATAGAAACCCTGACTAAGACATTTCCAAACTTTGACCAAAGTCTCCACTCCTACTGCCTTGTGCTGACTCTTGCTCTCCCAAAATGAGGGACTTCCTTTCTAGAAATGGAGGGACCACAGGTTGGTGGGGAAACTAGGCTCTCTTCTGCTCAACACTCTCCCTGATGACACTGGCTGGCATCTTGATGACTTTTACAGTCACACTCAGTGCTGATCCACACATAGGATGCTCTGGGACATCATTGAAGTTGGGATCTAGTTGTGAGTTCATTCCCAAATTCCCTCCACTGAGGCTCAGCTGCTGCTTTCTACCCTTACACAACCATCCCGAGGCCTTCTTAGGCCATGTCTAGCCATGTCACAGTTTACCAGTAACTGCCCCTTCACAGGACTATTTATAATACAGGGTGGCTTCCAAGGCATCCCAGATTAGTGTCCCCAACAGAAATTCAGTCTCAGCACCTTGTTCCCATCTATTAATATTCACACTACTAGACTCAATCTCACAATGACCCAATTCTGAAATCTATATTAGATAGCCAAACCCAATATTCTGGAATAGAAGAGGAAAATAAATGCAACTGGAGGGATGCCAATAGCTGTAACTCTTTCCACTGGGAATTAATAAACTTGCAAAATATATAAAGAAGGCTAAGGGAGGATACTTGTAAGAGAACATAATTTCAGGAACCATTTGCTTATAATTAAGATTCTGCAATCTTATGTGCAAATTATATGTTTATGAGATCAACTATTTTTGTCGGTAGATGTAGCTTATATAGAATCTTGAAACTTTTTCACAAAATGTTTCTGTAAAAGGCACTAAGAATTAACATATTCAAAATACAGAGAAAAACCCTTAAGAACCCAACTTAAGCCAGTGTAATTCACTTTAAAAATTGCAACTGAACAAGCACTACTCACAGAGGAATTCCCAAAGCTCCCCACATACTTGGGCCACGGGGACGTGAGTAAGATATCAACACCCTTAAACTGGGGTGCAGAACACAGCATCGTTCTCAGGGAAGACACATCTTTGGGACTAAAACTGTAAGCTGGGACTGGTTCATCTAAGGACTCTGTCCCACTGAGGTATACAATCTGCAGCCCAGAGCTTCCAGTGAAGACTCCTTTTCGACCTGGGGTTTAAAGAAAAATGAATGGGTTTTAGTCAGAGCTGCAGGAGAAAATGTGGCACTTCTTTCTTTCCCAGGCCTCCATCCCCTGGCTCTCTGCCTTTCTACTCGCCTGAATGAATGTGACAGCTCCACTCTAAAAAACACTCCTGTTTCCTAAGTTTGAAGAGCTCTTCTGTGTGTGGCGGCTGCTGGTCACTGACTGGAACTGCCAGTGGTCTCTTACCCTGTGCCCAGATTCTATCAATCTGGTGTCTACACCCTAGAGCACCTGACACCTCCCCACCCATGACAGCCTGTCACTACGGTACTGTCACCTCCTGGCTTCCTCTCTCTACCTCAGCTCTCTTCTCAGCTTTATTTTTCATGGTTATGTTACCAACTCCCCAAATTTTAATCTAATCCATCTACTCTAGAAAGAACTATCAGATTATAATCGGCTACAGCGCTTCAGACTATCACAGGTCCAACAAGACCACTGCTGAAAGATGTGACTGAGTGGAATTCACCAAATAAAATGGCTGACAAATACAGGAATGTTCTTAATACAAACTGAAAAAACACACTGAGGATTGTGACAAGTCAGACCCATGTTCAGATTTCAAAATGTCTGTCTCACAAGTGTAGCTAAAAATAAATAAGCAGAGGGCAGAGAGAAGACTCAGGCGTCAAGAGAATTGGCTGCTCCTTCAGAGGGTCTGGGTTCCCAGCACCAACATGGTGGCTCACAGAAGTCTGCAATTCTGGTTCCAGAGATCTCCAAGACTATCAGGCACACATCTGGTGCACATATGTACATATGTGTAGGCAAAGCACCCTTATACAGAAAATAATCATCATTTCTTAAAAGCAGGGATGGTGAGATGGCTCAAGGAAAGGTGCCGGCTTTGCGATCTAGAACCTGGGTTCAGTCTTTAGAACCCACGTAAGGTGAAAGAAGAGAACCAACTAACAACGTTGTCCTCTGACCTCCACTCACACACAAAACAGTAAGCACGGAGACTAGATACAGTTCAGTGGCAGAAGACAAATTTAGCAAATGTGTGAAGCCCTGCGTTTGATCGCCAGTAACATAAATAACAATTAAATTTTAAGTCATATTACAAAAGTTTCCCTCAACATTCTTCCTAAGGGAGTCTCACAGGTGGAAAAAGCTAAAATGGCTTCTATGAGGGCCACAATGTATAGAGAGGCCCAGAGGCAATGACAGACTATGGTGGGTGATGTGTTTCTGTAAAGATAAAGAGCATTTCTAACACAGGAAATACAGATGCTTCCTAGAGATACAAGACCACCAAGAATGTGAAGGAGCCATTTTAGAAAACACTGAGCTGAATAATGGCCAGTGGACAGCAGACTAAGGCAGACAGTGCTGAGGGAACCACAGAACTTATCAACTGCCTTTGTCCTGAAACTGCAGAAATGCAGAGGGCTATGAGCACCTTTAACCTGGAATCAGTGCCCCAGAGAACATAAAAGAGACAAAAGGAATAAAGAAAAACCAAGGAAAACACTACAGACCTGAGCTGCCAGAGCCTTAGACTGAAACCTGGAATAAAGTAGTTAGAAGCCAAATTATCCAGAAGTCTCCAGCAAAGTCAGTGAAGGATGCAGTTTCTCTCATTCAAATGTAACATACACCTTAAGTTCTGCACATAGTGTGGGCAAGGGATTGGTCACTCTGGTTGGCTGAAAAAGTGGTCCAGGGCTCAGAAACAAAAGAGAATCAAGGGGAATCAGAGAAACAGTGAAGAAGAAATACCACTGTCCAAAGGGCTCTAGACACAGACTATGAGGAAAAATCTTCCTCAAAGGAAAAACAAAACAAAATTTTTATTCTCTCAAGCAGGGATGGCAAAAGAATCTAGTCAAAACTTTTCCTGAGAGATTAATCCCTGAAATTTTTTTTTGTTTTTGTTTTTCTTAAGATTTATTTGTTTTATGTATGTGAGTACACTGTCGCTATCTTCAGACACACCAGAAGAGGGCATCAGATCCCATTACAGATGGCTGTGAGCCACCATGTGGTTGCTGGGAATTGAACTCAGGACCTTTGGAAGAGTAGTCAGTGCTCTTAACTGCTGAGCCATCTCTCCAGCCCCCTGAAAAATTCTTTTTTTTTTACTAAATTCATTACAAAAAAAATTTTTTTAACTTACCCAGATAAGTGATATTTTCAGCCAATTCACAGCCATCAGCATCCTGGAAATAGTTGGCTGTTTCCTGGTTATTGGCACCAAGCACATACGTCTGAATAGGAGCTAATGGGGAAAACAGACATGCCACCAATGGTTACTGGGTCTGCTCTGAAAATTGAGAAACGTTTCCTCATAGGAAAAATAGTCATGGCAAAAGTAAAGAGTCTGTGCATCCCCTCCATAGCCAGCCTAAACACGCTCATCACTAAGGACTCCTAATCCAACCCTACAGTTTGACTACTAAGTGATGTCACCAGACCAAAGAACTGCCATCTTAAATGGTCAATGTATATATAATGAAAAGAAATATAGCCTAAAATAAAAAGCATTTAAGAAGAAAAAAAGAAAAAGACATACTTAGCTATACTTATCAGTTCCTGCCACTCTAAATGAGTATCCTTTCTTTGAACGAAACAGAACAAACTTCGAAATGTGAAAAACACACACACACACACACACACACACACACACACACACACATATATATATATATATATATATATATATATATATATATATATATGCCTTCTTTTTAGCCCAATTCGGAGTTTAGGAGGGACATAACACTCTTAGTTACTTTATCTTAGACAGTCCAACCTTGTAGCCTAAGCTGCCCAGTCACAGATTTCTGTCACTCCCGCCTGAGCCTCTCACGTACTGGCATTGTGAGCATGTGCTAACAATACCAAAGCAGCTATGCTCGCCAATGCGTGAGAGAAATCTTCAGCAAACAATCCCGGAAAATGACCAACAGCAGCTACAGCCCGAGAGTCTGGAAGAAACCGGACATAAATAACCATTTCCATACCTTTCTTGCTGCCAGTCCTATACTCCTCCCAGGCAGCGTCTTGGGTAGAGCCAAAGAAATTTCCTACACACAACAGCAGCTAAAATGAGTTTTTTAAAGATAGATGAGATTAAAACAACAACAAAAAATTAAACATTACATTGTTGTCTGTAATCGCCAGCTAATTACTCTATTTAATAGTCTCAAACCAAGTACTTATTCGTTAATTTAACTGATAATTCTATGAATTATTAAACTTTGATGCACTGTCAATCACTCCAAGTTGAGGGTGGGAGAGTGTGAAGCCTTTCAGAAGGCAAAATTTATGTGATCTCCAGAGGTTCCCAGGTCCTCTCTATCCTCCTTCCTTGGAATACACAGCAGTGTTGAAACAGATGACCCAATGGACAAATTTTTCCCTACCTACAGGACTCTCCTGTGTCCTAGGAACTCATAATGTGGCAACTTACGCAACATTCATTTCCAGTTCTTTCTTTACTAAAGCATTTGCACATCTGTTGTCTGATTTGACCCACAGGGCACACTCATGAAGCAAATTTGGGCTTATCAAACCTAGGTCTCAGAACTGGCTAGCTCTGTTCAGTTTGTTTGTTTTTGGTTCAGTAAGAAAGTAGCACGATTTCAATCCCAAAAGTGTACAGAAGGGAACAGTAGTAAAAGAACTCCCCTCCTCTCATCAAACCACAGCTATTTAGTGTTCATATTAAGGACCAAAAAAGGGAAAGTCAATCATAAAATTAACTAAGACCCAGTACTTTAATGTCTGACTACAGAAGTAAAATGTCAGTAAAAATATCATCTTACATCAAAGTTCCCACTTTTCTTCTGAATTGTCCGAACTCTATTGAATAAAACATCGAACTTTCCTTCAACATCTCCACAAGCCAAGCTGCAAACAAGAGATAAACATTATAGCAAGGCCTAGTAAATCTCTTTCAAGCAGGATCACGTTCCAGAACGAAGATTGGATCACATTAAGGAGCTTTTAAACGTTTTGATGATTTCTCTGGGTTAAATACAGTAATATTTACCTGAGTAAAACCCTCGCTTTCTCAAGAAAGCCTTAATTCCTTCCATTAAGCCAAATATCATTATTATATATCCTCCAGAACCATCAACTTTTTCTCTACATTTTCCGCATTCTTTAACGCTTGTTCCTCCTGTCCAGACTTAGCAGCTACCAAGACAGGAACTCGTTTGTGCAACGTTTTCCACCACGCAGAAACACACTGCCACTGCCTAATAATCTTTCTAAATGAAGTCTTGTCTTCGCTAACCGACCCCGCAACAAAAGTACGCCAGGGTAGGGCAATATTTATTTTGTCTGCCCAAACCCACCAATGCACCCGATGTCTGCAAGTATTTGGCTCATCAATACATGCCACGACGGGAGAAATGAAAGAAAGACGGTGTGTCGCAGGCAGAAGAGGCCTAAGAAATAAGCGGTCCGGCTTGGCAAGTTTTTGGTTCTCCCGAGAGATTCGAAAGACACCTGGGCGAAAATGAATAGAGACAGAACAGGAAGCCTCCACTCGTGCTCCCAGCAGCCCTGCGACCTCCCCTCCGTCTTCCCCTTCCGGTCTGGAGAAAGACCCTCACCCACCCCTCCGCCCGCCTCTCTCCCTTTCTCCTATGTGTCTGAGTCTACCGATGCAAGGTCACTCACAGACGCAGCGGCTTTTGAGTCATTGGTAATGACAACCTGCGGGGAGCCGCCACCAAATGCTAGAAACACAAATGCGCGCTCAAGGTTGGAACGCCGGAGCGCAGAAATATGACGTCACACAGCTCAGCCAATAGGAATTACCTATCTACGGGGCGGTAGAGGGATAAAAATCTCTCCGCGGTTTCATTCTGGAAAGAGATGGAGGAATTAAAAAGAGAGAAAAAAATGTATCTTGTTTTCTTTGCTTTAGAAACATTTGGAGTCAGTGAACTGTGAGCGTGCGTGTTTGTATTAGTGTGTGCGTGTGCGCGCGCGCACATGTTGGAATCAGAAGAGGATCCTGATGGTTTGGATCTAGATTTACAGGAGTTTGTGAGGTCTCTGATTTGGATTCTGGGATCCAAACAATGGATCCCATGACAGCAAGCTCTTAAGAGCTGAGTCATCTTTCCAATCCTGGCTGGTGTTTTTGTTTGTTTGGTGTGTGTGTGTGTGTGTGTGTGTGTGTGTGTGTGTGTGTGTGTGTGTGTGTGTGTGTTTACTCATGTGGGCACATGCTTGTGTGAATGCAGGTTCCTGTGGAAGTCAGAGGTTGACATCAGGAGTCTTCTTCCCTTGCTCCCAACCTTATTAGTGAGATAGGGTATCATTTGAACCCAGAGCTCATTGGATTAGAATAGTCTAGAAAGCCATATTGCCCAGACCCCCTAATTCTGCTTTCTGAACGCTAGGATTACTGGCGGGCCCTGAAATTTATCCATCCAGATTTATATGGGTACTGGGGATCCGAACTCTAGTATTTATGTTTTGTGATAAGGGTGACTGAGACATCTCTCTAGCCCCTAAAAAATTTTGTTAACGCATTGAAAGAACAATCATAACTTTGATTCAGCATGTCAGCATGCTGCCAAATTTGCTGTTTTGCTCACATCTCTCCAAGTCCCTTTCATTCTCACTGAGTTATTCAAAACGAAGTGCAGCCCTCCATGTGCACCTCATAAATAAGTAAAAAATTGCCTCCCTTACTTAGGTGACCTTAATATTAGCACATTGAAAGAGAAGTAAATTAATTCAGTAACAAGACCTAATGTACAGGGATGTTAAGGAGTTCTCTATAATCGATTGTATACATGGGGGCTATTTTCATAATTTCATTGGATCTCTTTTTGCTTTGCTTTCCAGACATTGATTTTTCTGAAGGGGCCAGGCCAACCGGCGACTGTTTTTTAAATTTATTTTATTTATATAAGTACACTGTAACTGTCTTCAGACACACCAGAAGAGGGAATCAGATCCCATTACAGATGGTTGTGAGCCACCATGTGGTCGCTGGGAATTGAACTCAGGATCTCTGGAAGAGCGGTCAGTGCTCTTAACCACTGAGCCATCTCTCCAGCCCCCGGCAACTGTTTAATTAGGTCATAGAAACAACTTTCCTGACAAAGGAAAGGCACCCAAGTTATCAGAAATCAAATATGTTAAAGAATCTCAAATCTCTGATTTTCTTATCATTCCTGCAATGCTTTTAAGGGGGATATTAAATTATTTGCCGCATACATAATAATACCCCTGCTTTGTTGGTAACTTAAACCTTTTTCTTACTTTTTGGATAATTCAGCACTCCCAGGAGTGGCTTTCAAGACTGAATCCTGCCAATATGAACAGCTATATGATTTCAGAGATGGTTAAACAACAGTAAAATATGAAAACTGGTCTGTGAAATTTGTCTGTATTATTGTTACAACTTTCCCGTAGGTTCAAGTCAACTGTAAAAATGAAAACTTATCCTTAGGAAAGGAGTTGCTGGGGATGGCTTAATAGGCTGTAAGTGTGGAAATAACAAGATATTTACTTTTGTAAGTGGGGCCCTTGTATACATAAGAATTCTAGTGTGGAGGGGGGGGCTGGAGAAATGGCTCCATGGTTAAGAGCACTTTTGCCCTTGCAAAGGACCTGGGTTCCATTCCTAGGAATCATGTGGTGGTTCATAAACATCAGTAACTCTAGTTCCAGGGTTCAACACCCTCTTCTGACCTCCATAGACACCAGGTACACACGTAATGCACATATATACGTGCAGACAAAACAGACACATACATCCTATTTAAATAAAAGGCCCATGCCCATTACAGACCAGAGAAATAAGGATAAATGATTACAGTCTAAGACAGCCAGGAGAAGTAGAAGCAGAAATAACCTCTCTTGGTAACCTAGTCACTGTTCCAGTGCTGGGAGGAGACACCATAACCAAGGCAACTCTCACAAAAGGAAGCCTTTAATTGGGGCCTACTTAGTTTCAGAGGTTTAGTCCATTATCATCATGGCAGGAAGCATGGCCACCTGTAGGCAGACATGATGCTGGAATAGTTGAGAACTACTTCCTGATCCACAGGGAGTCACTGGGCTTGGCATGGACTTTTGAAATCTTAAAGCCCACTTCTAGTGACACATTTCCTTTATGCCCACACCTGATAGCCCTTCTAATCCTTTCAAATAGTGCTACTCCTTATGGGTTCAAATATATGAGCCCATAGGGGCCATTCTTATTCAAACTACCACACTTGGGAATGACATGGAGAATATTAGGCTAGGTAATAGCATGCTACTGTAGATAAGGTAATAATGTTGCTTCACAATCCAACCGGTTCTTTATTAACCCCTATCATCTGAGGTTTTTAGGCAATTGAGTTCTCCAAAATTCCTCTCATCCCATAGATACCGGTAGGAAATATGTTACAAAATACTTATGTATAAATGCTACTCCCTGCCTTTCCATCTAACACACATGCATGCACACAGACATACAGACAGACACACACACAGACAGACACACACACACACACACACAAACACACACACATCTCGTCTCTCACATTTCCAGAACGGACCAGATATAAAGGTATCATTTCACCCCTACACATCTGACTCAAGTAAAAAGAAACAAGAAATTGTGAGCTCAGCTTCTGAGGAGGCTGAAGCAGGAGGCGGCAAAGTTGAAGCCTACTGAATTCCTTAGAGCAGTGGTTCTCAGCCTTCCTAACACTGAGCTCTTTAATACAGTTCCTATTGTGGCAACCCCCAGCCATATAATTATTTCACTGCTACTTTATGACTGTAATTTTGCTACTGTTATGAATTGTAATCTGATATGTGGGTTCTTTTTTTTTAAGATTTATTTATTTATTATATATAAGTACACACTGTAGCTGTCTTCAGATACACCAGAAGAGGGCATCGGATCTCTTTACAGATGGTTGTGAGCCACCATGTGGTTGCTGGGAACTGAACTCATAACCTCTGGAAGAGCAGTCGGGTGCTCTTAACTGCTGAGCCATCTCTCCAGCCGGATATGTGGGTTCTTGACCTACAGGTTGAGGCCTTGGAGTCCTAGCTTCAGAATAAAAAGTGAAGGGGCAGGGGGGAACAGCTCCCTAGTGGAGCCCTTGTGTAGCACATTCAAGGCTGGGGATCAGACCCTGATTGGAGGGTGGAGGGAACTCTCCTATACTGAGCTACTGAAATACCCCCTTCATTCCTTCTCATTCTTTTAGAACTGGCTTGGAATTGTTTTAGGACTTTCTGTTATTTGCAGTGTCATCGGAAGGCGAATTACTGCCACATGGGTAGCAATAAGTTGCAAAAAAAAAAAAAAAAAAAGAACCCATATATGTTTTGTTTTCCCTTTTAATTTAGAATCTTGTTAATAATACATTATATCATCAGTAGAAAACAAAACGAACAAAACAGCCATTTTGGAAAATAACGTGCTAATTGCCCAATACCAGGGAAAGCAGGTCCCCTCCCTGGACTCTACTGGCAAGCCCAGGTATGCCCTGAACTCTAGAGTCTCCATCTTGTATGGATGATGAAGCATTCAAGTAAACGGTGAGGCATTCTGGGTGTGAGTTTCTGAGAGGTACCACCTCAGAGGAGACTCCAGAACAGCCGCAGCCCTCCAGTTCATCCGTGGTATCGCGTGGTCTTGGGATTAACCAGCAGTTTTCTTCTGAGGAACTGTGATAATTGTCAGCCTCAGGATTTAGTGGTTATAAAACAACTTCCATATTAAAAAACACTTGAGACACACGAACATGATTCTCATCGCTTCTCCAACTTCTTGTACTTGGCTTCTAGTTGAGGAAGAACAGGAATTGTGTCTTTGAACACTAGTGCTCACAAAGATATTTTTTAGTTAGATTTTCAAGCAAATTTAAATATACCTGTTATATTCTTAAGGCTGCAGCTTCAGCCTCATCATCTGCACAGATACAGAGATCACAGATCTGCACCACTTCAAGGGGTCAAACATAAACACTGACTGTGAGCCCAAACCACACACACTAAGTTCTAACTGTATAATAGCACAGGTTCGGATTGCTCAGACGGAATGTAGCAGGGTCCACTGGCACTGGCCCTACTGGCAACCTTACTACATTTTAGAAACTACCTTCCAGGAACAATCCCAGTCTGGAACGCTCAAGAAGTATGAATATGTTTCTGTTTTTATGTTTATCTCACCTCTCTCCTCCCTACCCCTACCCCTATACCCCACATCCACACAGCCTACGCAGGTCTCACAAACTTCTGACTTCAAACTCACTGCGAAGCTGAGGATGCCCTGACCTTCCAATTGTCCTGCCTCCGCATCCTCAGTGCTGGGATTACAGACATGTATGATCAGGCCTGACTGTCCAGTGTTGCATACATGCCCAGGACATGGCATCCTTAGTGATTAGGATTTGCCATTCTTAATCCTAGGACGTCATGAATGACAAATAGGTCCTCCATCAATTGAGCTACATTCCTGGTCTTTCCATATTCTTACTCTTTTTTTTTAAGATTTATTTATTTACTTATTTTATACATGTGAGCATACTGTCTCTCTCCTCAGACACACCAGAAGAGGGTATCGGATCCCATTACAGATGGTTGTGAGCTGGGATTTGAACTCAGGACCTCTGGAAGAGCGGTCAGTGCCCTTAACCCCTGAGCCATCTCTCCAGCCCCTTATGTTCTTATTGTTATCTCTCATTTCAGGAAAGCGATTTGGAAAGATACAAAAACCTAAAGAGATTTAAAATGTCATCAAATAAGCCCAGTACTATGATGTTGTTGTTGTTGTTGTTGTTGCTATTTGTAACAAATTTTCAAACAGCCTGGGCTGGCTAGTCTTGAACTCCTGATCTTCCTGCCTCCACCTCCCAAGGGATTACAGGTATATGCCACCACACCCAAGCCCTTTTTTTAGCCTTTAAAACCTCAAAGCCTTTGGTGTGATGCTTCCTGTATGGTGAGGTTCACAGATGTAACTGAACAGTGAAACTGACTGTTGATCACTACTCTGCTGAGTGGTGACTTACAAACCACTCTCTCCTTCCCCTCAGTGAAGAACAGCAAAGAGCTCCGCCCTGTGATAGGCAGCTGGCTTACGGCTCCTCCATGTGCTTCACTAGCTTTGCCTCTGAAACCACAGTCACCTTCCCCAGAGAGTGGGGAGTTTTAAAAACATCTTAAAAGTTGTCTGGCATTTTGATGAAGGCCTTTAAGCCCAGTTCTTGGGATACGGAGGCAGGTGATATCTGTGAATTTGAGGCCAGACTGGTCAACAAAGTTAGTTCCAGGACAGTCAGGGACACACAGAGAAACCTTGTCTGGAAAAAAAACAAAACAAAACAAAACAAAAAACCCAAAACAAAAAAACAAACCAAAAAAACCCCAAAAATCACCTCATAGGGAATAAAGTATATAGTATATGCAAATCATTCAGAACAGTGCTTTTAAATCAGTAACTACAGAAAATGCTATTTAGTACATATTTAATTCCTCAAGTTTTATATTATTTATTTGTTTGTTTGTTTGTTTATTTATTTTTTGGGATATGCTCATTGTATAACCTGACCAGAATACGAATTTACAATCCTCCTGCATCAGCTTCGGGAGTACTGGGCTTACAGATGTGCATCACCATACTTAGCAAATATTCTTTAATCAAATCAAACAGAGGGGCTGGAGAGATTGCTCAACAGTTAGGAGCACTTGATGTTCTTCCAGAGGACCGGGGTTCAATTCCTGACTCACATGACAGCTCGGACCCACTTCTAACAATCCAATTCCAGGGGATCCGATGCCCCCTTCCAACCTCCACAAGCACTGCACACTCTCATAGTACACAAACATACACAAACGGCAAAACATTTATAAAACAAACCTAAAGGATCACGATACGAGTAAAAAACGGTTACCCAGTTTCTTTGAATAAGCATCCAACTTGTAGGCTGCCTGCTCGAGAGCTGCCACCTGCTCCTCAATCACGTTGATCTGATCCAGATATGGCTGCAGTCCGGCATCTTGAAACACAAAGCGCATGTCCAAGTATGGTCGGCAAGTATAGTGAAAGAGGAGAAAGTCAGAAAGCTAGAGTCTGTCCTGCTGAGCCTAACAAAGACCCGGGCAGACAGCAGATGCTCTCCCTGGGAAGACACGGCTGGCTTATGGGGTACATCAGTGACCCAGGCAAAGCAAGTCATTTCCTCTTCTGGTTTTCCTTCCCAGTAAAGTACTTATTCCTTAAGCAATCCTTCTGCTACTGAGTCTGCATCTTGGCCATGCCAACATCAAGGATGTCCTAGTGTCAAAGGGCATTTTTTTTTCAGATCACTCTATATTAGCATTTTCTTTCCTTCCTTCCTTCTTTCTTTCTTTCTTTCTTTCTTTCTTTCTTTCTTTCTTTCTTTCTCTCTCTCTCTCTCCCTCTCTCTCTTTCTTTCTTTCTTTCTTTCTTTCTTTCTTTCTTTCTTTCTTTCTTTCTTTCTCCTCTGAAAACAGGATTTCACTGTGTAGCCCTGGCTGTTCTGGAACTCATTTGGTAGACCAGGCTGTCCTCAAACCCACAGATATTCCCTGCCTCTGTTTCCTGAGTGCTGAGAGTAAAGGCCCATGTTGCCACACCCGGCTTAAATTAGCATTCTCAATGTGTAGCTTTGGGGCTTATGAAATAGTCCTTTGTGGATTTCACTGTTAAATCAAATTCACTAGACTCTCAGCTGTCCACTCTCCTAGGAATACAGTGACTAAAAGCAAGGTTTAGAAGCAGATGCACACCCCCCCTTCAGGATGGAAGAAAGCCCCCTTGCTCCGTCAGGCTTTCTGCACCAGGAGCTCCCTGGAGGCAGCGATCCATACCCTGTGCCCTGCTCTTGGGCTCTAAGCACTAAGGAACATGAAGCAGGAGGAGCATTGGCTGCATCTGAGTACTCACATTTCTGGTTTAAGTCCTTCAGGTTTCTGCTGATGTTTATAGCAATGTCTTTCATTTCAAGGTACTTCAAGCTCGTGAGCTTATTCATATTTTCCAGGAGTTTGTAGTCTTCACTGGTGGCTTTAAAAAAAAGCAGAAGGTGGGAGACCTTTAGTTTGTCAGTAGTTACTGGAATACAGAATACAAAGGAGTGTAGGAAGGGAATGCAGAGTTCAAGGGAGGACCCCAGGAAATGTCAAGAGAGCAGGCTGCTCTCAATCTACGGCATTTATACTTAGCCTATACCCCAAATGTTGGAGTAGAAACTGAGGCAGCAATCAGCGAACTCAACTAAGCAGGGTCCAGAAAGAGTTTGCGTCATGGCTAGAAAAAAAAACGATAAATTCTTGTCTAAGTCTTGTCTAAGAAAAGAGAGGTGAAATCGTCTTGGTATTTCTGTAGTATAAAAAAATATAAGTCAAGCAGTGACGGCACACAACTTTAATCCCAGTGCTTGAGAGGCTAAAGCAAGTGGATCTTGGTGAGTTTGAAGCCAGTCTGGTCTATAGAGTGAGTTCCTCAACAGCCAGGGCTACACAGAGAAACCCTGTGCTCAAGAAAATTAAATTATAATATATATATATATATATATATATTCATATGAATATATATTATAATGTAACTTGGAGGATCTTCTCATAATATATACAGCATCAGCTAGAGATATAAACCTTATAAGTAGATATGTGTGTATGTACATATGGTATCAACTAGTGTGTGTGTCTGTGTGTGTGTGTGTGTGTGTGTGTATACATGTAGGTGTGTGCAGACTAGAGGTCAATGAGTCTTTCTCAACTGCTATCTACTTTATTTTTTTCAGATAAGATTTCTCACTGAAAGTGGACCTTACCTATTTACCTAGATTGGCCAACAAGTTGCAGGAATCCTCCTACTTCTACCTGCCCAGAATTCAGCTCATCATGCTTGTGCGCAATCCATCCCCAGAACCCACAGGGTGAAAGGAGAGAACTGACTCCCCAAAGCTGTCTGTCCTCCAACCTCCACGCATGGCACGAGTGCCCAATTAGTAAATCATGGTTTTTCTTTTCAAAAAGCATCTTTCCAGGTACGCATGACAACAGCAGAGAAATAACACTGGTTTAACTTTGATAAGCACTTAGAAACTTTAGAATTTTAAGTAATTATCTAAAAAGACAGATTACTTGGGGCTGCAAATGTAGCTGGCTGGACAAAGCAATCACTTTGCCTATGCAAAGCCCCTGGGCTCAGTCCCAGCAACTCAAAACGAACTGCTCCATTTCCCTCTCTGGAATCTAGGTCCAGAAGAGGTCCCCCTATAAGCTCTTCCTTAGCAATCTTTCTGTGAAGTCTCCACCCACGCCACCATGCTGGTGCCTCCTCTGCAAAGACCAGTCTCCGCTCCGGACTCAGATATACCAGGCATCCACCTGGGTGCTCCAGTAACGGTTACAAACAGCTGGGCCAGAACTCAGTTTCCCACAGAAACACGGTTCCTCTTGTCAGCTTCCCCATCTTGGTTGTTGGTCCTACCCCCACTTAAAACCTTACAAGCACCTTCGCCTGCTCAATACCAGACAAAATCTATGTCTGTCATGTGTTCATCCCAAACTCTCCTTCCCATTCTTATCTTCATTTTGCCTCAGACTCCCAATACTTTCTGGACAACTGCTCCTCTGTTTCTAGTCTCTCTCCTCCACATTTGTTCTCGAGGCTTTCAAATAATAATCTCTCTAAAACAAGGGCCACATACTTGGAAGCCAGGAAAAGAATGTGTATGGGCGGGGTAATACGAGTGTTTATAATAAACACACAAGGAAGTCATTCCCCTCCTCAGAGGAGTATGCACCCTCCCAGCCCAGCACTCTCTACTAGTTCTAAGGCACTGGTACAGAAAACTACATCTCTAAACTACAATGAAGGCGAAAACAACAGAACAAGACCAGTGCTAACCGGCAAGGGCCACGAGATCATAAAACCAAACCAAATCATGCCGTCTTTTTAAAACTCTAGTCAAGTAGAGCCCTACAAAATAAGTTACTACAACCAAACTTTAGAATTTGTGAGGAGAACCCACCAATCTGGATTTTGTTACTTGGCCTTTCTTGCTCAAAAGTGAATGATCAGGCTGAGAAATCAGCAACTGACAGCCCCGTCCCCGCCCAACTTCTCTACTACGCCTTTCCTCATTGATCCTGGCTCACAAATTGATGTGAACATCATTTCTGAGGATGGGGCCTGTGAGAAGGCACTTGCTACCAAGCCTGACGATCAGAGTGTGGTCCTAGTAGCCTACATGGTGTAAGAAGAGAACCAACTCTCACAAGTTGTTCTAAACCTTACACACACACACACACACACACACACACACACACACACACACACACACATAAACACAAAGTGTAATTTTCTTCAAGGAGAAGTGAAACGGTGTAAGTAAGCTCTTACGATACCCCACAAGGTCCAGACTCTGTTTTCTGTTTCAGACCTCAGTCACAGGTGCAGGGACACTGAACTAAAATCTAACCATGTCCCAAGGGCGGGTCAGCAAATCTTCAGACTAACTTTCTGATCTAATCAAATGCGTGCTTATTTCCCCATTTTCCATTTCCTTCACAACTGTGCTTAAAATACACCTCCCCGGCGGCTCCTTTCCTCCCATTCAACCACGGACTGACAAAGGCTGCAGAAGCACTTCTCAGGTTTCTGCGAAGCCAAATGCAATTACACAACCGGGATCAGCCAGAAGGGACTGCGTCTCTCTCACCTGTCAGTTCCCCAGTCAAATATGTGGCCATTTTGGAGAACATGTCCCGGCAGAGTTCATTGATGTCAGCTTCTGCAGGCTCCTTTGCTTCCTCAGCTGTCTCCACCGCAGCATCGTCTGCCAAGGAGGAGGTGGGGGTTGAAGAGTAAATGTCCTACACGCAGACCTAATCCAGCCGAAGTGGACTGTTCCAATGTCCTTCCGGACTGATGCTCCTTCCATCATCCCAACGCCCTCCCCTCGCACCCGCCCACCTGAAGCACCAACTCTGTTCACTTGCTCAGGAGCTAGACTTGCACCTCAGTGCCCTGACGCGGCAGACAGGTACACCGGTTCCCGCATCCGGACCCAGCTTCCCCACCATCCGCCACATCTCCATCCACGCCCGGGTAGTACCTCGAGGCGGCTCCTCCCGTCGCGTCGCCGGGACGCCCTCCGCAGCCGCCGCCATGCCCGACCCAAGGCTGCTTCCGGTTCTAGGGGAGTCTGCGTGTGCGCCTCGCGGGAGCCCCGCCCTGCCGCCTGCTCACAGCTTCCTCCCTTTGGTCGTCTATGCCCAAGTCACACCTCAGAGAATGACCTTTTAACAAAGTCCAAGCATGAAACCGGAACTAAAGCTAAGGCTATTGCGAATTAGCCGGAGGCTGAGATCACAGTACCTGGTGCTAGCAATGCGTTCGTCCCTGCAGCCACACTCTAGAATGGTCGCTTGTACCAGCCATGGCTTGTCTTGGGTTGTGGCCCCAGAGTGGACCCATAACTTGTCAACTGAAGTTATTGGAGAGAGGTGGCCTCTTCCCCAGCCACCAGGACCCTGACATGTTTTGTTCACCAAAGAATTGCTCAGGGGCTCCACACTTTTGCAAGCTGTCTCCCACAAGATTTCGGCCTTGATTCTTGATCCTAAATGCTCTCCCCTTACCTTTCCCATAGCCTTGGACTAATATCAACTCACTGACTCATATCTCTTGAAGTACAAGCTAGCCCCTAATATTTAATTGAAAGGACCTTTCTTGAAGGAAGCTTCCAATGTTGTTGACACATAGGTTTTGTTGATTGTACTTAGTTGTTGCACAAATCTCATAGGTTTACAGAATGCTTGGGGGATGAGAAGAGGCGGGAGTGTCGGTGACGAATGAGAAATGTGTACTAAGATCAATGGAAGGTGTAGACTGTGAGGGAAGGAAAGTCACTGGAGAGGGGGAAAGAGGTGTGTAAGAGTTTTCAGGATACAGGCTCCTGAGTACTCAAAATCTTAGTGTAAGAGTTTTTTTTTTTACTTATTCTTGGTTATCCTCCAGTCACTTGTGCTTTCATTCTTCTGCGCACACACACACACACACACACACACACACACACACACATTACACACACACGCATGCACACACACACACACACACACACACACCACAGCTGCACCTGCCCATAAACCTTCCAAACCTATCTCTTCTCTGAAGACTGATTCTCCCTAGGTGCCTTGTCTCCACTGTTTTCTATAGAATAATCATCGAGTCTACCATTTCAAACACTCCTATGAGCCAGGGCTTCTTATTTCAAGAATCCTGGGAGAACCAAGCTCCCTGACATTGACATAACTCCTACTCTGTACGGTCCAGAGAGCGTATATGATGTCTTATGTTTCTATCCTTCTGTCTTCTCTCAATAACCCCAGAAGGAAATGCAAAGACCTGGTTTTCTAAAGAGTTTTATTGATAAATCACCATGGAACCTCACATTGTCCTGGGATGAATAGAGCCAGAGACCACCACACATTAGTCCAAAGATCAGTGAGTCCTGACACCATCTCTTGCTTGGTTTCTTCAGGTTCTGTTTGATTCCAGGTTTGAAGCCTCCTTGGTTCCAAGTCGTCAGTGGAGCACCAGAATCAGAAGGCAGGTCCTCCAGAGGAGCCTTCACTGGCTTCACCCGGAGGGGGTCACTCTTAACTCCTCTGTTGGAATCTCAACACACAAGAATCTTCTTTCCTCTACAACTTCCTTTTCTCTTTTACAGGGAAACTCCATGGGAAAAGGGAAGACCCCCTACACACAACCATGCATGCCAATGGTAGATATCTTGACACACTGGGGAAGGGTAAGAGTTACTGGAATGTAAGCTACTCCATTGCCTACTCTTTGAACTTCTACCTTTTGACTCATCATGGCTGCCTGAGTTCCTCGGGAAAGTCGTGGCTGCCTCCTCCCTTTTCTTGTTTGTTGTTCATGTCAATCATTACAGCAGAAGTAAGTGCCCAGGAAGAGAGAGGCCAGGTAGGAAATGCTACTTTACAGAGCTGTGCAACTACATATAGAAACACCAAGGGACAAGCCTAAGCACACTGCCTGGCTACACGCATAGCATTAACTCAGAAGGCCAGATACAGGGTGGAATTCCATAGCAGCTCTCATGAGACATGCTGCCCTACAAAGGGGCAGGGGGTAGAGACGAGGCTTGTGGGAAGGCTTAGAGAGAAGAACTTGCCGTGGGAAGGCTTAGAGAGAAGAACTTGCCGTCTGTTACTTTAGGACCCCCTTTCCATCCTCTTGCCCACCCTGAACTCCCAAGGGGGCTGGAGTGACAACTAGGATGGATTATAAGGGTTCTCCCAAACAGCTGGCTCCTCCTGTTGGAAGAAAAAAGAATAGCTCGTTTGAAGGAGAATTTCTTTTTCTCTGAAACTTATTAACAAAGAACCTAGGTTGCTATAGACAGATGTTTGTGTCTCCCCAAAGTCTTGTGCTGACATCCAAATCCCCAATGTGACAATATGAGGAAGTGAAGCCCTTGGGGGTGGGTGGGTGAGAAGGTCATGAGGGTGGAGCCCTTATAAAGGGAATTAGTGCCCCCCCTTTCTTCCTACCACACGAGACTACATCAGCTGAGTGGCCTATGAAGCAAGAAGCTGGCTTACACCAGCTCCTGAATCTGCGAGTCGCTTGATCTTGGACCTCCCAGCCTCCCAGATGGTGAGAAATATACTTCAGTTGTTTGCTTATAAGCAGTCTATTCTTTCATAGTTTCATAGCTGATCATAACAAATCAAAGACCCTCCTAGGTCAAGGTAATCTATAGGATGGCATAAGCAACTTTCTGGACCTGTCTTCCACCCCACCTCCACGGAGAAAACGACCACTGTGAGCATTACTCCCTGGGTTGTTCTAGAATGTCCCTCCCTCCCCATCCAGAAAATAAAATGGACCCCAGCTGTAAAGAAACCAGAGGAGGGCTGGAGGGCTGGAGAGATGACTCAGCGGTCAAGAGCACTGACTGCTCTTCCAGAGGTCCTGAGTTCAAATCCCAGCAACCACATGGTGGCTCACAACCATCTGTAATGAGATCTGATGCCCTCTTCTGGTGTGTCTGAAGACAGCTACAGTGTACATATAATAAATAAATAAATAAATAAATAAATAAATAAATAAATAAATAAATCTTAAAAAAAATAACTCAAGAGGACCCAACTGGAGGGCACTTGCCATTCCTGGGGAGGGAGCCAACTCCCCTTTCCTCTCCAGCATCTTCAGCTTTGAGCTCAGGGCATCAACCTGGGACACAACTCCTTCCAGAACACGCTGCAGCTGCAGAACTCTCCTTGTGAGCCTGAGTAGGGTTTGAGAGAGAGCAAGGGAACAGAAATGGTGTCTGGACGTGCACAGGGGTGTTGTATTAGGGACAATACGATGGTGTTTGTCTGGATGGGAATGAGGAAGGCAAGGCTCAAGCATACAAGGAGGGGTCACAGGGGAACAGAAACTCCTGCTGGACCAGCAAAGGGCATTGGGAATTGTGGAAGGAATCTCAAAAGAAGATGTCACAGCCCTGAGACATTTACATACATGTCGAATTCTTCTCCAGAGACCCAGCTTCGTCCTCTGGCAGCCTCTGCATCCAATTCACCTGGTGGGCTGTGGCCAACAGACCGGCCTAGGTTCTCAGTTTCAGCACTGAGGGTCATCTGATCGGGAAGTCGGATGTTAGAGGGGAGAAGATGAGTCTGGAGAGTTCCTGGCTTTTGATCCAGCCTCTGCTGTGAATCACAGTCCCAGGCTCGAGCTTCTGTTCTCTGTTCGTCCTCCTTATGTCTGGGAACACTGCCCTTCGATTTTCTGACTTCCATTTAATAGGCATGTTGCAGGCATAGTGGGATCAATTTTAAAATTCCAAGAAAACAAATCCTCATAGAGGATTATCAAGAATTATCTTAGGAACTGGTCCCTCTTGCAAAGCAATGGTTCTGAACCTCGGCAGTATGGTGGAAACACGTAGCAGATTTTATAAAGTTCTAATGTTTTAGCCCCACCGCCCAGAGTTTTCCCATCTGATTGATCTAGGACATGGGGACTGGGGTTTAAAGGCTCTCCCGAATATTTAATATACAGCAGTTTGAGAACCATTATTCTAGAGTGTTGGTTCTCACTCATTTGCGAGGACACTCAACTTGGGTTTGGCTTGGGTGTGGTGGGGAGGGAGGGCATGCAAGTGATGTGTATATACTTCTTCCCCACCAAACCGTCCTGCTTACCCTCTCCTCTTCCAGCCCCTGTCGCATCTGTGCCTGATCCTCCTCATCCAGTATGTGATCCCCATCCCGATCAAACCTGGTGAAGGCAGCCGAGACCTCAGAGATCTCACGCTCCGCGTGCCCCAGCCTAAGAAGAACAAGGAGTTGAAGCAACTGTAACCACTCAAACGTGGCCTCCCAGCCCCTTCACCGGACTCTTGTCTTGATCTCTGCGTGTTGCTTTCCGGAAAAGAAGAGGATCGCATAGAGAAGCCAGGATCTTCAGGGTCTTGTGATTCTGGCCCCCAACGAGTTCTTTCGTGTGTCCCTCACATCCGGCTCTTACTGGCTAAGTTAGGACCTCAGGATCTTGCTTTTTTTTTTTTTTTTCCGGAGCTGGGGACCGAACCCAGGGCCTTGTGCATGCTAGGCAAGCGCTCTACCACTGAGCTAGATCCCAACCCCGGACCTCAGGCTCTTAGACAGAGATTATTCCATTTCTTTGCCCCTGGACACCAGATGCCACTACCACAGGTCTAGGTTCCCTTTTCATTCCCCGCTCCTGAAATCCATCCTCCATAAACAGAACAATTAACATGTTTCATGAATAATACCCGAGCGTGGTGGAAGACGTCTATGATTCTTAGGTATTTGAGAAGCTGGCGGTGGAGGAAGAATGAAATCCAGTCCGAGAGGAACCTCGGCACTCAAGTGAGACCCAGCTCAAAACTAGCAAAATGGAATAGCAAGTGCACATCCGAGATTCCCTGCTTTTAACGCCCCACTAAGCACCCTACTCCTCGGACCCAGTGCTGACATTCAAGGCCTTTCCCGGCCCCCTCAGTCCCTCCCGTACCTCACTATTCACTGGAAGGCTTAACAATGCTCAGCTCTCACACTGGCCTCCTCGGCTTGTCCACTCATAAGCTAGGCATTCTCCAGACCCCTTTCCACTCAACACCTCTTCCTGGAAGCCTCCCTTTAATCTCAAAAAGGATCGCTAACCCTCTTTGGTCCATGCCTCCCACTCTTCCACTCCTGTTCTTTTTTTGTTGTTGTTGTTGTTCTTCTTTTCGGAGCTGGGGACCGAACTCAGGGCCTTGCGCTTGCTAGGCAAGCGCTCTACCGCTGAGCTAAATCCCCAGCCTCTCACTTCTGTTCTTGAACTTTGTGTCTTGGCTTATTTGCATGCGTGCCTTTGGGCTCCTAGGAGACAAAGATTTTTGTCTCATTTAATTATGTCACTTCCTGTTCACGCCTGGTCCACAGAGGGTCCTTATGATATATTTACCCAATATTTTTGGGTGGAGTATATATAATAATAGGGTAATTATACTGTTTGTTCTATTAGGTGTAAGAGTTGCTCACCAAGGCCCAGAATTTGTATAGACCATGGTCAGGGATCTGTACAACAAGGTCACAATTCTGAAGGTCAGGAGCCTCTAAGTCAAGATCAGAGGTCCATAGACCAAGGCTTATCAGCAAAGTTGGGGATCACAAACTTTTAGACCAATATCAAAGAAGGTTGTTGGATCTCCATTTGCTCACTCCCTCAAGGTGTTGGTGAAGTCTTCAAACTGGATCTCTGGCTCCCCGCCCTTCAGGACCTTCTGCACATCTGAAACCCGCTCTTTCCTCAGACGCAGCCTTTGTAGGGTCTTGCTGTAGCTCTGAAAGGGAGAGGAAGTGGGCAGAAGTGCTGACAGGGTCCTCAGCACCATTCCTCCCCCCCCCAACTGAAGATATCAAGCCCCCTGGTACAAGTCAAAGGCATTCAAGAGCACAGGCTCCTGCACCAATCAAGAACAGTCCACCACGGCACAGCGCCTCAGAACCAAACCCGGATGTAGAGATGCTATGGAAAGAGACGACATAGTCACCTGTTTCAGGAGGTCAGAAAGCTGCAACTGATCCCTCTGGCCAGCCAGCTCCTCCTTGACCTCTGAGTATGTGTCGTTGATGATGGCCAGGAACATGTTCTAAAGGATAAAGTAGGGACATGGGTACTTTTGGCTTTTGAGGCAGGATCTTTCTATATAGCCCTGACTACCCTAGAACTTGCTATGCAGACCAGGCTGGCCTCAGACTCACAGAGAGCTACCTGCTTTGACTTACCCCATCATGCCCCACTTGTGACCTAGGTTTTCACCTTCGAACCCACTAAAAGCCCTTAGCCCTCTTACCCTAAGTCCCACACATATGTTTTCAACCTCAGTACTCAATTCCACCCATACCTGCCTCTCAAGAGTCTGAAAGTCTTCCTTTTGGTGTGTGTCAATGACCATGTTTGCTCATTGATCTGTGGTTTCTCATTCTCAGGTACTACAATAAACACCAAACTGTCACAGCATGTGGCATGGACCTAACCTATAACAGGGCCCAGAAATCACTAAAGTCATCAGTTTTTCAATGTGATGGTACACACGTGCTCTCTTCTTTACCATCGATGTCAATTCCATGCCTGTGTCTCCTTCAGTTAATCAAATAAGAACACCTCTTAATATTAATAAAAATCAGACTCGGGACCTTAGAGCGATAACTTGGCACTTATGATGGTGTGTGAACATATATGCAAGCAAAATGCACACACATAAAATAAGATAAATCTTTAAGAATTAAAAAGAAATAGATTCCAGATATTTCTCCGATGGCAAGAAGAGGAAATTACCACCAAACATTGGTAGTACAAGCCACCAGGAGCTCCCCAGAGGAAAGGGTCTCTTAGAAAACAGATACAGAAGCCTCCAGAGGTCTCTACTTCTCCTCATAAGGCACCCCTCCCCTTCCTGTCCTTGGAAGATGAGGAGTTGGTTTTCCTGGAAGACTCTGGAATTTCCTGTATACACACCACCTGGCCATCTGGTATCATTGCTACATTAACCGGCTCTCAAAATACCACACATACGTACTTTCCCTATGCTGTGAGAACCCAGCTATAATCCTAAGTGGGAGACATATGGGGTCAAAACCCAACCTTGAAGACCCTCTATGTCAGCAGTCCACAGAGGGACCCTCACCAGGAGCACAAAGAAGACGAAGAAGACATAGGTGACGAAGTACACAGGGCCCAGGATTCGGTTGGCATTGTCGATGGCGTTGTAGTCAAAATCCCCGAGGATTATCCGGAATTGAGTGAAACTAAGAGACCAGAGACCCGGGCTTCACACAGAACCTAGCCAACATTTGCCCCAATCCATACCCCACCCCACTCTCCTAACCATAAACAGACCCCTCAGTGTACCTTATACAGCACACGCAACGTAACAGACAACAGCAGGTGGGAGAATTACTTGCGAGCACACCCGGACATGCTCAGATACTTTTTAAACATTGACGCACCCGTACACTTTCCCTTCTTCCCCACGGTCACACAAAGCCCGGGAGCTGGAGGTTGAGGGACCCAAGGGTGAGGGGCAGGACACGTACATGCACTTGACGAAAGTGCTAAAGCTTTCTACTTGGGTCCCGAAAAGCAGGTAGCCGAGCTGGGCGTAGGCGAAGAAGACAATGAAGAACATGATGGCGAAACCCAGGATGTCCTTGGCACAGCGAGCCAGGGTGGAGGAGAGCTGGGTCATGGTTTTGTTGAAGCTGATGTACTTGAATATCTGCAGGGGCCGCGGTGAAACACGGGAAAGAGAAAAGATGAAGAGCACAGAACGGATGGAGGCCACTGACCGTAACACACGAAATGAGAAGGAGATCCGCCTAGGGGGAGAGGGCCTCGGGGGCAGGGCTGGGAGGCAAGTCCCCGGTACCTTGATCCAAGCAAAGAAAAGGTTGACCGCGTTCATGTTATTGTACTGAGTCTGCCAGAAGGCCAGGAACTCAAAGTCTGGATACGTGTCTGGCTGCTGTAGGAGCTCTCCCATCAGTCGGTTCACTTCCAGGGTTCGGAATACATGGAACCCCACAGCCACGATGGAGAGCTGCCGCAGAGGAGTCATGGGGGCGTGTCAGAGAAGTCAAGGTGATCTTAAAGGATGTTCAAAGATGAGCTCCCAGAGGAGAGCCAGGACAGAAGAAATTATTTGCTGGATCTTCACTAGCTTTTACAATGTCCAAAAGCCCAAGAGAAGGCTTTGGGGCCATTGGTTGTAAAGAACTATGGGGAAAAGTTACCTAAGAACATGATATCCCCCATCCCTATCACTCCTAAGCCTTGGCCAAAATAAACCCATGTGTGGGCCAGCAAGATGGCTCAGCAGGTAAATATCCTTGCTGCCAAGCCTGGCCGCCTGGCTTTGTTTGATCTCTCTCTCTGGGACTCACATGGTGGAGAGAGAGAGCCAACTCCCATAGGACCTCTGTAAGCACAGTGTTGTGTGTGCACATGTGCACAAGCGCACACAAACACACACACACACACACACACGCATTCACACAAATACATATACAAATAAAACAACCGAATGAATGTGTCATGTTAGTAGAAGGAGATACCAATGAAAGGAACAGAGTATTCAAACCAAGAAGAGAATGGCAGGGTTCTCAAGAGGTTAGGTCTTAGAACAAAAGGCAGAAGAGACTCAGAATAGATTCAGGTCTATTCTGATAGACAAGGAAAAAGGAGGGCCCATTCACGGGTGAGAAAGAATGATGTGTAAGGCAAGATTTCCTGAGATCTGGGCCAGGAGGTTCCAACCTTTCTCTCTGAGAGGCTTAGCACAGGGCTTGTAGTAAGTCAAAAGGAGGGCTTGAGCCTCCAAAGGGAAGAACTCAGACCTCCATCAAAGCAGAGTCTCTCCACCCTCCAAACTGTCCCACGTCCCTCACCAAGATGACCACCAGGTCCAGAATGTTCCAGACGCTGCTGAGGTAGCGAAACCGATGCACGCGGATTTCCAGGATTTCCTCTACCACATAGTAGAAGATGAAGATGCAGAAGATGACTTCACAGCCCACAATGAAGAAGTCCCAGTTATTCACGTAGCGGATCAGCTTAACCGTGCGGATCTGCCAGGACGGGATGGCCCCTCCTGTGGCTGGGAACTCTACCACCAGTCTGTGAGGAAGGCGAGGGAGCTAGTCGGGACTGGGTTGAGGCAGCTCCCCCCCCCTTCCCTGGTTCCTCACACCCAGCACAGGGTACCTGGTGGGGAAAGGTCTCAAGCACATCAGATGAGTCAGGGACCATGGTCAGAGAGTGCAGTGTGGAAAGGGCGCTTACCTCAGAATACAGAAGAGATTAATGTTGGCATTGTAGACGGAGAAGTCGATAAAGACCACACGAGTGCCCCTGTCTAGCCATAGTCCCTCCTGGAGTCCTTGGAGGGCCTCCGCACTGGCTTGTCTGGATCCTGGAAGATCCAAGTAGTAGCCACCTCCACTGTAGCTTGTGAGCCTGCCCCAGTGGGAGGAGCCCCCCAGCTCATTCTGTGAATGGTATGTCCACCTGCCGGAAGGAAAAAGGCCATTTGAGCCAAGAGGTCAGAACCAGGCTAAACGCTCACCCTGTAAGGCAATTACAAATTGCCTGGCTTTACAGTTCCCACATGCACTGAGTATCTAGAGATATTTACTGTACTATACATGTATATGTGTGCATATATCATATGTGGTACATACGTAGTTTTGTGAGAAGCGTATCTTGTACGCCCTATAGGTGATAGCACATAGAGTGCACATAATATCATATATAATACATGCTTTGCATGTGTCATTTTTTTCTTACTAAAACTTGTTTGGGAAAAGAGGAAAAACACTGTCCATATTTTGCAGCAGAGGAAATGAAGATTGGGGAGTTCCAAGACAGCTATTTGGTGATTGTCCTGAAACTCAAAACCTAAGTTTCTTTTCCACTAGGTGAATGCGCTCTTGGTGCCAGGTTGCCTAGTTACATGAAGGAAACACGTGGGCCATTAATCCGGGCATGATCCTTCCTGTTCCTGTGCCTCCACCCCAGGATTCTTTGTTCTAGCACCCCCATCATTCCTCCCCTGATTTCTTTCCTACCCACACCTCTCTTTACCTATCCTCTCTACCCTCTTCCTTTCCTCTCTTCATTCTTCATCCATCTTCCATCCCTTGCTGCTTCCTACATCAAGTTCTAGGAGTCAAACTCTCCAAACCACGGACTTCTCTCATGAACCATCCACCCCCCCCTTCACCCAAGGGACTCTGCCTTCAAGAAAGGATGGGACTGTCACCTTGGGTGGGAACAAGGCCAGAGGCAGTGTCTTTTCTGCTAATCTGCCTCCCGTACACCTGAATGACACACACCAAAATGTGTCAATGAATCATCGTTGAGATTTAGAGAGAGGTCCCCAAGTCTCCAGAGGTGCCCACCCTCAAGGTCTTCTTAAGTTCAGTAGAAGTCTTTCCCCACACTCTGGAGTGACAGGCAAGTTCAAAGGGGTGGCCCTATGCTCTTGGCAGGGACTCACTCACGCTGTTCCGTTGAGAGGTCCAAAGGGGAGCTGGTCTTCTTTGTCCGGAGAGTAGACATCATAACAGTTCAAAATGTCCTCCCGGAAATCTTCGTGAACCACACAGGAGTCGTTGCGTACCCGCAGCTGCCGCAACCTCGGGACCCCCAGGAGCAGGTTCTCGTAGTAGATGAAAGAGTGGGAGCTGCTCCCCAGGCTCTGGTTGTTGTACCACTTTGTCCAGTACAAACTGTCCAGGAGTGGGCCCTGAGCAAACTGGACCAGAAGCTGGGTTGGGCCTGGTCCAGCCTCCTGCTAACTCTAGCACATGGTCTTTGCCCTTGTACCCTGGGCCCTCAATTTGCCTCTATTTTTTGGATCCCCACAGTTGACCTTCCCAACTTGTCCAACAATACAGTTCAAAATATTGTATTTTGAGATTTCAGCTTCCCTTCTGACTCAAATGCTAGTCTGGCTCCTGCTGGTCAACCCCCAGATAGATACCCTCATCTCTCTCCAACCTCCACCTGTACTCTGTCCAATCTGTTAATTCCGTTTTATCCTTTAATTTGCCCTGGTTCCAGACCGACCTCCCTGGACCCTGCCCTGTGTCTCGGACCATTAAGAAGGAGGCCCTAGGGATGGAGGATGGGAGGCGGGGTGGGGGGTGAGGGGTGGGGAAAGCCCGGGGTTACTCACATCCCAGAAGTCTGACATGCTGCTGATGGTCTGGAAGGAGACTGCAGACTCTGACGGGGTGTGAAGGAACAGCTCGGACATCACTTTGGTATAGTAATAGGCACTAGAACTTGTCATTCCGTAGGTCACTAGAACACAACCCAAGAGGCATGTCCTCAAGGTCATCTTCCCAAAGGAGTCAGGAAAGCCCACTGCCCTGGGATCAGATGGGGTAGGAGCCCATCAGACATCACCCGAAGGTCAGGGAGGGTGGCTTTACCACTAGGGGTTCTGGGGGGATGCTTTAGGGAAGGGGGTGACTGCAAGGTTGCCTAGAATAGCCGCATCCCACTTGGTAATTCTGTTGGCATCGTCATTCTGAAGTCTCACTTTTCTTCCTAGACTCAGCGTCACTGCCTAGTTCTTTCATGACAGATTAAAAGATGTCTGCACTTGGCCGGGTTTCCCTCTATTTGTTCTTGATTTTCACTTCTAAATTCTAGAGTAAGACCCAGGCTAAACGTCTTGCAACGGAGAGGAAGCATCCTGACTTCTAGTGTCACTGATCCTAAAGCCATGGGAGTAGCGAATAGGCATAGTGGGCACCATAGCGACACCAGGATCTCCTGGGAACAGGGTTCATTGCATTGCAGATCAAAATCAATCAATCAATCAATCAATCAATCAATCAATCAATCTGGCCTCTGCTCTGAATAATGGCGCCTCACTCAACCACTCTAATGCTCAAAGACCCAGTCCTGGGTGGTGAAAATACAGAAGCTCTAAATTTCCGTGCTTAAAGGCGAGGCTTAAAATGTTTACACCACTTGTTTCATAGGTTGTCCCTCACCATGAGCTTGTCTGGTGTTTCCTCGTGACTACATTCAGGTGATGTGTTTTAAGGAGATGGCCGTGCTCACTTCAGCAGCATATATACTAACATTGGAATGATACAGAGAGATTAACATGGCCCCTGTGCCAGGATGAAGGAGACAGCCCCATGGTGATGTTGTGTTCATCATAGTGCATCATGCGGAAGACACAGTTTGTCTGCTGATGCCTTACTACTGAAGTTAATTCTGATCCCTTATTAATGGTGCCTGCTAGGCGGTAGTGGTGCACACCTTTAATCTCAGCAATCGGGAGGCAGAGGCAGACAGATCTCTGAGTTCAAGGCCAGCCTGGTCTACAAAGTGAGTTCCAGGACAGGCAGAGCTGTTACACCGAGAATCCCTGTCTCAAACAAACAACAGAAATGATGGTGCCTACTATGTTTCTTCAATGTAAAATTATAGTTTCCCTTTTTAGAAGTAATATAGAATGTAGTCTCACACTATATAAATATCTTATTCATCTTTTACCTGTGAGATGCAAATATTCATTGATGAATTTTAACTAATTATTACCAAGATGATTGTCAAATGGTGAGTTTGTTTTCCATCAATTGTTTCTTTTACAATAGCTGATTTTGGTTGTTTGAATAACAATGGCTTCCAGAGACTCATATATTTTAATGCTTAGTCACCAGGGAGTGGAACTCTTTAAGAAGGATTACAAGGAGGTGTGGTTTTGTTAGAGGAAGTATATTGCCAGATCTCTCCTCCTCCTCTTCATCCTCTTCCTCTTCCTCCTACTTCTTTCCTTCTCTTGTCTCTCTTTTCTTCTCCTCTCTCTCTCTCTCTCTCTCTCTCTCTCTCTCTCTCTCTCTCTCTCTCTCTCTCTCTCTCTCTCCCCAGTCCTCTTCTCACTCTCCCTCTTCCCACCTCTCTCTCTCTCTCTGCCTACAGATCAAGATGTAGCTCTCAGCTGCTGTTCCAGTGTCAAACATGCTACCATGTTCCCTGCTATGATGATGATGATGGACTGACTCTCTGAAACTGTAAGCCAGCTCCCAGTTAACTGCTTTCAGTTTTAAGAGTTGCCTGGCTCAGGGTTGGGGATTTGGCTCAATGGTAGAGCGCTTGCCTAGGAAGCGCAAGGTCCTGAGTTCGGTCCCCAGCCCCAGGGGGGGAAAAAAAACAAAAGAGTTCCCTGGCTCATGGTGTCTCTTCACAGAAATAGGACAGTGAATGAATCATTTGTGCTCTTTTTAGGATTTTATTTATCAGTTTGGACTCATGAATGCTTAGTCGTCTCCTCCCCCACACCCTATGGGCTCTAATTTGTTATTATTATTTATCTTGTTACCCAGTGGAGTTTGGTTTGCTTGTTTTGTTTTTGAGACATGGTCATTCTACATAGTCCTGGCTGCTATTAAGCGAGCTTTAAACTCACAGAGCTCTGCCTGCTCAACCATGTGTAATAAGAGCTTCTGAGATGGATCCTGGGTCATACTCTCTCTTTTGCTAGAACAGCTACTAGTGAATTAATTGGTGAAATTGCAATAAGGGCTGTTCATTAAACGGTGTAGGGGTGGTGCTGATGCTAAGGTCCTGTTCCCCAGTTAGTTCTTGATCTATCAGTAAAGAAGCCACGGGCCAATTGCTGTGCAGAGGAATAGGCGAGACTTCTGGGTCCCCATAGCAAAGCACACAGACTCAAGGAGAGGAGAGAGAGAGTTCGCCGTGCTGTGAGAGTGAAAAACCAAGCAGCCACGTGAGATCTCAGGTGGAGTGACCACAGGCTACTTCTACGGGCAGAAGCTTGGAGGTGTTGAGTTGGGACTAGATGTAACTGAGCAGCTAAAGGTGAGGGTAGGTGGAGAGGTGGGGAGCTAAGAGTATTGATGAGGGCGTGCTTCTCCAGCGGGAGATAAGTAGCACCCAGCAATTGTGCCAAAAAGGCAAGTTGAAATTGGACAACAGTGTGTGTCTGTGTTTTTTATCCGCAAATCCAATATTCTCTGGGCAGGGGGAGGTGGCTATTTGTTCCCAGAGCTTAGGCAGGGTAGCAAAAGCCACACGCAACAAAATGGCAGTACTAGATCGATGACAGTATCTTAATTTTGACAATAGACTATTCCCCATGTTAAGAATATATACATTAAGGTATCTGGGAACAAAGAGGTTTTACATCATCACGTCTTAAAATTTACTTTCAAAAGGCAGTGGGGGAAGGATGGGGCTAAGCAGCATCTTCACATTTAAGTATTTAAGTGAATCTATGAATTCTTTATATCTTTATTATAATTTCCTGTATGTGTGTAATCCTATTAGAATTTTACAATAGGGTTTCTCAGCCTCTTGTAAGCAATTCCTTTAAAAAATATTTTTCTTCAATGGAACTCAGATACTAATATCTGACAAAGTCATCTTTGAACCAAAATAAATCAGAAGAGATAGAGAAGTTTACTTCATATTGATTAAGGAAATAGATCATTAAGAAGCTATAACAATTCTAAACATATATGCACTAAACTCTGTTGCACCCAATTTCATGAAACTAGCACTACTGTATATAGTAGCATAGATTAGCTTCAATGCAATAAAAATGTGTGGGAAGAAGCAACAGTTAACAATTAAATGGCTGAAGAAGCAGCCCAAAGCACATGAGGAGTCTTTACTAGCTGCACATCTAACCAGATGCTAATACCAGGCATATATAAAGAGTTTTTAAAATTAAATAAATAAAACAGTCTAATCAACACATGTGCAAGTGAAATGAACAGTTTTTGAAAGATGAAGTACAAGTAGCTAATTATGTGAAACTATCCTACATGTTTAGCATCAGAGAAATGCCAATCAAAAGCAGGCTGGGATTCCCTCGAACTCTGGTCTCAATGGCCATCATTAAGGAAATAACAACAATAAATGCTGACAAGAATGGAAGTGGAAGGAGCCCTCATATCCTGCGAATAGAAACATAAAATCGACCATCCACTGTGGAAATCAGTATGGAGGCACCTCACAAAGTCAAAACTAGAACTACAGAGTGTTGTGGCTGCACCAGGCCTAGGAATGTCTCTAAAGGAATCCAAGTTCTAAGGAATCCAAGTTGGTGGAGTCACCTGCAGGCCCACGCTCACTAGAGTGGTATTCACAGCCAAGTTGTACAATCAGCCTGCGTATCCATCAACAGACAATACAGCACTATAAAATCAGAGGCAAAGAGGAATGAAATTATATCATCTGTAGGGGAAGTGATGGAATGGGAGATCATTATATTAAACAATTAGACCCATAAAGAAGAATACCAAATATTTTCTCTCATGTGTGGATCCAAGCTTGATTTTACACAAACACAAACACACACACACACACACACGCCACATGCAAGCACGCACACAGGTGTGAGCGTATGAAACGGAGGTACAAGAAGGAGGAGGAGGAGGAGGGTAAAAGGAGATATTGTTTTTAAGGAGCGAGTCTAATCAAAGTTTTTGATATGCTTGAATGAAGGTATCTTTATGAGGGATGGAAAAATGTTTCAGTGGGTAAAGGAACTTGAGACAGAGCCTGATAGCATGAGTTCAGTTCTCATCCCCACACAGTAGATGAAGAGGACCAACTCCCACAAGTCCTCTGACTTCCACGTACATGATATGGCATGAGTATGCATGCATATACAAAATAAATTCAATAAACATGCCATGCTGTGTATAAATATACCAATGAAAACACGAACACTATTCTTCAGATCTTGGGACACACTTTCCCTTCGCATCCAATTTAGGAAAGGAAGGATTTGGGTGAACGGGAGCTTGTTTAGAGCGATCCCAACTACAGACATCTTACCTCAGCACGGAAGGATGTCAGCAAAGAAAGGAGCATTGGCCCTCACATTGTCTCACTCCACTCTACTAACAATAAGCAAAACATTGCCTTAGTCCTAACTCTGTGCTTACCTGTTCTCAGTATCCGGAGAAAGGCAGCTGCTGCTAAGACTTGAGTTCACGAACTTTCCCTGCAGACCACAGGCTAAGCTGTTATATGGCTGAGTGGCCACTAGGTGGTACTCTTCGCCCCGGGGTTTTTCTAGTCCAGTCTAAATTAAAGCTCAGAACTATTGTAGCTCTAAATTGCTGTCAACTATTTGTGGGAGCTTAGTAGCTTCCGTCTTTTGTGTTTGTTTGATTACTTGCTTGTTTGTTTTGATACGGAGTCTCATGTAGCCCTGGCCGGCTTTGGACTTCTACGTAGATAAGGCTTATAGAGAATTCCCGAGCCTCCCACCTCTTCCTCCCAGGAGCTGATTATAGCTGCCCCTGCATCTGGTTTTGCTTTTGTTATTTTCCAGTGCTGAGAATTGAACCCAAGGTCTTGAGTATGCGAGACAGTTACCTACCATTGAGCTACAGGCCCGGCCCCAATAATCTCTGATTATTTTCTGAGACAGTAAAAATTATGTTTTCTAAAGAAAAAAATGCCTTCATCTGGTAAAATACTTATTAACACACAGAAATTCAGTTTTTGTTCTCCTTTGTGACTCTTTAATTAAAGTTCGTATGTTTTTTTTAAACTAGATGGAACCTTAAAACCTTTCTAGATTAAAGCCTGAGCTTGGTCTCCCCATTCAAATACTCTCAATTCCTGGGAATGGAGAAGCGGGCTCACACCCTAGAGCATTTATTTCTATTTCAAGGCTCAATATCCACTAGGCACCTCACAACTTCAGCTCTGGGGATCTGACGCCCATTTTGACCTCTGAGAGCACCAGACACGTGATAAAACACACACACAGGCACACACATGCGCGCGCGCACGCACACATGCACACACACACACACACACACACACACACACACACAGTCAAAGCACTCACAAGAAAATGCTTGGTATTCCTTGTTCATTTTTATTTATGAACATCATGTACTTCGTTCAACATGTACTTTAGTTGGGCTGGAGGGACTGCCCTTCCAGAGGTCCTGAATTCAATTCCCAGCAACTACACGGTGGCTCAAAATGTACTTTAAGGTAGAAATGACAAAGCATTATAGCTCAGTTACTTTCAAATATTTGTGTGCACGCGCATATGTGTGTGTGTGTGTGTGTGTGTGTGTGTGTGTGTGTGTGTGTGTAGCAGGGGGTGGGGAGAGAGAAGGAGAGAATGATTAAATGGACAAGAGGTATTTTCTGTCACAGCTTAGCCAAACTGTTTCAAATAGCATTGATTTTTTTTATGTAGAGTATATTATCAACTTGGATTACTATAAAGATGCTTCCTATATTAATCATATAAGCACTATTCAAAGTCTAACATTGTACAAAATACTTTGCTAAGTGACATGACGTCAAACCTCAGAAAAATTCTACTAGGGAAGATGTTCCAGAAAGTTCCTTTTATCATGTAATAGAATGTGAAAGCAACATGTTCGGGGCTTATGGAGTATAACAGGTGCTAAGTAACTAAGCTACTCCACTTACCTTGGCTGTGTGTCCCCAGGGACAAGGACTTGGTTTTGTTCATTTTATGTAGTAGTTGGGTTAGGTTGTGTGTGTGTGTGGTTGGGGGTAAGGGGTATCTTACTATGTAGTTCTGGATGGCCTAGCAGTCACTATTTAGACCACGCTACCCTTGAACTCACAGCCTCTGCCTCCCGAGTGCTAGGTTTAAAGGTGTTGTCCTAGCTGGGGTTTTATAGCTGTGAAGAGACACCATGACCAAGGCAGCTCTTATAAAAGAATTCATTGGGGCTGGCTTACAGTTTCAGAGGTTCAGTCCATTATCACCATGTCAGAAAGCATGGCAACCCGCAGGCAGACATGGTGCTGGAGGAGCAGAGAGTTCTACACCTCAATCCGAAGGCAATCAGGAGGAGACTGATTCCCCACTGGGCGGAGCTTGAGCACTAGGAATCCTCAAAGCCTTCTTGCCCTACAGTGACGCACTTCTTCCAACAAGGCCACACCCACTCCAACAAGGCCACACCCACTCCAACAAGGCCACACCTTCTAATATTGCCACTCCCTGGGGACAAAGCATTCAAACACATGACTCTATAGGGACCAAATCTATTCAAACTACCATTGTGTACACCACCATGCTCAATAGTTAGCGTTTAATGGGCTCTGAGTCACTATTTGTTGTGCTGGACAACATCGGGAGAGGGTTTGCTTTATTTTATTATTTTTAATTGTGTGTATGTGTATCTTATGTGGGAATATATTCAGGTGTTCGTGGAGCTAAAGCAGTTGGATCCTGGAGTTGGAGCCACTTGATGCAGGTTCTGGGAATCGAACTGTGGTTATCCAAAGAATACTGCATACTTATAATCACTGAGCTGTCTCTCCGGGCCCTCTTGGAAAAGTTAAAAAAAACAAAACAAAACAAAACAAAACAACAAAAAACACTAAGGGCTGGAGAGACGGAGTTAAGAGCACCGACTGCTCCTCCAGAGGTCCCGAGTTCAATTCCCAGCAACTCCATGGTTTTGTATTTGACCCACAAAGAGTATAATCAAAATACTTGAAGATCACTTGCGTTTAGTAGATTTGAAAAGAATCCGGCACATTCCTTAGTTCAAAAGAGAACAATAATTGAAGCCCGGCAGGGGCTCACCTAACAGGAATCTCAGGGGACCAGCAACTTCCCACAGAGAAGTCAGTCCACCTCATGGCGGTTCAGGAAGGTGAATGGAGACTTGGGATATTGCTGAGTGGAGGAGCACTCATCTAAGACGAGCCAGCCCGTGGTCAATGCCTCGCTTCTGTGAGAACTTAACTTGCAAGGGAAATACAGTTTTAGAAGTAAGCGTCAGATTGGGAAGCTGTTGTGGTCTGAATCACAAATGAAGACCAGAGAAACTGAGGGGTTGCTTTGTGGGATGGTGATCTTCGTGCCTGTCACATTTGCTCCTCATTATCCTACCCATGAGCAACCGGCAGCACGTGACATCTGGAAAGTTTGTTAGGGGGCATATTGCTGTAGCACTGGGTGGGCCTCGACGTGTGTGTTTCTAATAAGTCCTCCTGCACCAGCGATATGGAGGACCATTGCTGTGTCCTGTTGTAGTGGGATGGTCAGCCCAACATGTCCTCCGTGGAGACGTCGAGAGCCCGTGGGTTTCCCCCATCTTAAGAATTCAGTGATTATTAAGGTTGGGATAGAAAGGAATCCATTGGACCTCTCCCGGAGCTCTTACAACCTCCCTGGAATTTGAAGGGCATTTACAAAACACACAGAAAATCAGAGTTCAATGCCCACCTTAACCACTAGGTGTCGCAGCAGAGCATTACATCCTCAGGTCCTTTGTCGTTGGGGAAGATTTTGTGTCGGTTTTCCTTGGTGTCTCTCCACTGTCTCCCAGTACCTTCTACTCGGGTAATAAGAATTCCAAGTTGACTTTATTGGGAAGAAGTAGCTTGGCCAACTGGAATACCTGGCTCAAAGATGTCTGAAAAGGACTCAACAGCACCATCTCACCATTACCCTTTTCTCATCATAAAAAGAAATGACCACAGGGTCAACATTGTGTCTGGACACCGATTCTGTGCTGGGCACTTAACACACCTTCATTTAGTCTAAGAAAAAACTCTATGGTGACTGCTATGAGGATCCCCACTTTCCAGCCTCACGTAGGTTGTCTCTTGCCTCAGGTAAGAAATGAATAAAATCAAGATTCAAATGCAGATATGAGGGTTGGGGATTTAGCTCAGTGGTAGAGCGCTTGCCTAGGAAGCGCAAGGCCCTGGGTTCGGTCCCCAGCTCCGGAAAAAAAAAACAAAAACAAAAAAACAAATGCAGATATGAGGCTGACAGTGAACCGATCCAAGAACAGAACTATATTCAAGAGTGAATTTATGGGGCAAAAACTTTGGATCTGTAAAGCACAGACCTTCTGAGCCATTGCTGTTTTCTGATGTGAAATGGCCACTATCCCAAGCACTCCTTTTACTACCAGGACAGTCAATAAGGGACGGTCTGCTCCTCCACCTGCTCTGGGAAAAGCTGCCCTTTCTGATCCTTCAAGATCCGGTGAAGGAGCGTGTCTTAGTTAGGGTTTCACTGCAGTGAAGAGACACCATGATCAAGGCAACTCTTTTAAAGGTAAACATTTAATTGGTCTGTCTTACAGTTTCAGAGGTTCAGTCCATTATCATGGCGGGAAGCATGGCAGAGTGTAGGCAGACTTGGTGCTGCAAGAGCTAAGAGATCTACATCTTGCTCCCTAGTCAGTCCAAGGGGACTCTCTTCCACACTGGGCAGAGGTTGGGTACAGAGACCTCAAAGCCCACCCCAAAGTGATACACTACCTCTAACAAGACCACACTAACAATGCTAACTTTCCAATGGCCCAGCATATTCAAACCACCCGGGAGCGCATTGTTCTCTGTCTTTCAAATGGTGACACTGGATCAGGAAGTGGAAGCAGTCAGAATTAGAGTCAGAATGCTGAATGCCAGTGGGCCCCTTCTTTACCTTCTAGGGCATAGTGCCAGGCAGATTTTAGGGACTAGATAATGACTTCATGAGATTCTATGGAGGAGATTCAGTGACCAGAAGGATGTATAGTCCAACACCAGGAGTAGGTGGCATCTTCCCCCTTTCTTCCCCCTCTCCTCCTCCTCTTCTTGGCAGAGGCGAAATCCAGTGCCAAAACTGTGCATGCTAAACCATATACTCAGGACCTTGGGATAAGTTCTCAGTTGCATAGCATAGTGATGAGAGCATGATTGATGCTTGGTGTCCCCCAGGCTAGGTATACCTTATCTACCACAATGCTTGCAAAAACCTGGGAGAGTGGGATCTCCCTTTTCCATTTTATGCAGATCAACTGGGGTCAAGAATGTTAATAGTGAGCTCCAGGACAGTCAGAGCTACATAGAGGGACCCTGTCTCAGAGATGGATGGATGGATGGATGGATGGATGGATAGACAGATAGATAGATAGATAGATAGATAGATAGATAGATAGATAGATAGATAGATAGATAGATGGATGGATGGATGGATATCAGTTCTTCAAAGATCAGGCATTCAGACTCCTGTCACTCTTACCACAAAGACCAGGGATTTTTTTTTTTTACTACCGTACTGTACAACACGAATGAATCACTACCACACTAAATCCTTCTGACAGAATACTCTGGCTTCTAAAAATCAGTCCTTTAGACAGGGCTGGATCTGGGAGGAGTTGAAGGAAGCAGTAAAAATGGTGAAAACTCAGTGCATGAAATTCTCAAAAACTCATTAAAAAGATTAATCCAAACACCTAAGGTTATGCAAATTTATAAGGTTCCTCATGAGCAAACTCCAGAGCTTAGTGTCTCAGTCAGAAAGTGAATTGCAATGAGACATGGTAAATTCACTACCTTAAAGGAATGTCAGATAAATCAAGACACTTTTAGCTTTACTAATGGGGCCCTCATTCATCCTAAGGTAAAGCCAGATCTTTATATAGAAATACTTTATGAGTATTAAACATGGATTATGGGAAGCAATTGCAAAAGTAACTATGCCTCTCATTAATAACTCTCATGGGTTATGATTTATTATAGCTGTGCTTTTTAATGTTCTTCTGTATGCCGCACCTGTGTCCCTTCTAGGCATAGGCAGGGCATTAAAAAACACATTGTTATTAAAGAAGTGTGCATGTTGAAATTATCATTAATCCTTGCCATCATGAACTTGAGTAACAGCGTGACGTCATCCTCTTGGAGTCTAGTCCTCCATTTTGAACTGCAGAGAGAGGAGCCCCACTCAGAGCAACAAGCAGTCAACACAGCACAGTGTTTTCCCCTTCACTTCCCCAGGAATCCAGGTCACCTGGTGCTGCAGAGCGCCTTCCTGCCTCCAGTTATGACTGAACAGTGCTTTGCTAGACAGCCCCTCCTGGGGCAGGATCAGGATTCACTTCCCGCATGAACTGGCAAGACCTCTGAGGAGCTGGCAAGATGGCTTAGTGGGTTAAAGTGCTTGCTTAAGCCTGATGGTGACAGTCCAGTCCCCTGAAGCCAGGTAGAAGGAGAGAACTGACTCCTGACAGTTGTCTTTTGTCCTTTACATGTACAGTGGGTACATACATACCCACACGTACACCATAGTAATAATAAATAATTTTTTAAAAGAAAGTGAATGTCTTTATTTTTCCATAAAAATGACCCCTTTGCACTGTGTGGTTACGACTCTTGCTTCTTTAAAATATATTTTTATCATTTTTAGCTATGTGTATGAGTGTGTTGCAGAAGGAGAAGATGGGTATATACATGTGTGTGCGTTCTGCCTGTGGAGGCCAGAGGTATAGAATCCCCCTGGAGTTGGTGATACAAGGTCTGTGAGCCACCTAATGTGGGTGTTGGGATTCAAACTTGGGTCTTCTGGGAGAGAGTAATAAATGTTCTTCATTTCTGAGTCATCACTCCATTCCCAGAAGAAAAAAAAAACTTTAAGACAGACCACCAACAGCCCAGAAATGAACAGATGGGATTACATGAAAACAAACGGTTTCTGTATAGCAAAGGAAGCAACCAGGGGAAGCTAAGAGACATCCTACAGAGTGTGAGTGTTGGGAGCGGCTAAAGATGGCGCTGACATTTAGTGGTCGTTTGTGGTATACAACCATTTGAGCCATGTCCTTGGCATTCCTCTGGCATCTACAAGGCCAGGGTGATATTCATGCTAATAAGGTATTTCATACTCCACCAATCCGCAGAGGACACGTTTACAGCCACAGCCTGTCTTGTATTTAAGGCGAGTGCCTTTGTTCTCCTGGGTCCCCCGTACCAAGAATGAGGTGTCCCTGCAATAAAGGCTGTTGAGAAGATTCCAAGGCTGTTGCGTCTTCCTTGCTGGTCGAGGTGGGCGCTCCATGTGAAGACATCTTTACTACTCCAGACAAAGGGCTAATACCCAGAAGTCTCAAAGAACTGCAGAAATTAAATTGCAGGGAAATAAAATGTTTTCACATTTTGAGGCACCCCCAAAACCTTTTCTTCTTTTCTAAGTCCAGGAGAACGTTTACATCACAGCTTCTCTGGCTGTCTAGGGTCTCTTCAACCCTGACCCTGACAGTCACCCTGTATAGCCAGTCTTCATTGTTCTACCAATCTCTGTAGCAGTGGTTCTCATCCTGTGTGTTGTGACCTCTTTCAGGGGTTGAATGACTCTTTCATAACAGTGACAAATTACAGTTATGAAGTAACAATGAAATCGTTTTATGGTTTAGGTCACCACAACATGAAAACCTGTATTATGACCCCCGTTGAAGGAATCAGAGAAAGGACTGAAAGAGCTTGAAGGGGCTTGAGACCCCATATGAACAACAATGCCAACCAACCAGAGTTTCCAGGGACTAAGCCACTACCCAAAGACTATACATGGACTGACCCTGGGCTCCAACCTCATAGATAGCAATGAATAGCTTAGTAAGAGCACCAGTGGAAGGGGAAGCCCTTGGTCCTGCCAAGACTGAACCCCCAGTGAGCATGATTATTGGGGGGAGGGCGGTAATGGGGGGAGGATGGGGAGGGAAACCCCATAGAGAAGGAGAGGGGGAGGGGTTAGGGGGATGTTGGCCCAGAAATGGAGAAAGGGAATAACAATCAAAATGTAAATAAGAAATACCCGTTAATAAAGATGAAAACAATTAAATAAAAAAAAAAAGGAGTTACCTTTTCTTAGGTCTTCCCTACACCCTCCTTGCACAATACCTCCCCTAACCAGTCCAGCATTCTGTCATAGTAGGACAAAAAAAGCTTCCATCTATTTCCCTAAGATTGTTATCTTAGGAGGTTTATTTCAGGCAGTACTCTGATTTCTCCAGTTCTGTTTATCACTGCTTCCTCCTAGTGCTGGGATACAGACAATATTTCTTCTCATTTTATATGTCACAGACAGTTACTTCCAAAAGCCTTCCCCGCTGTTCTTCATCATAATATAATTTTATGTGGGGTTCATTTCTGTCCAATCAAATGCTACATCACAAAGTTTTCATTGTATCTAAGTATGATTAACATTTAACCAAGTTCTAGGAGCCAGAATGGGAGTCGAGGGACAGACTTCCACTTAGAACTTCTGTTTCAGGTCATAGAAGTAAAGGGCATGCCTCCCTCTCCAAAGAGCCCACTCTGTTAGAACAAACAAACAAGCAGATGGCAGGGATGTTGAGTCTTCCTGACAATTCTTCCTAAGACTTAAATAGATATTGTTCCCTAGTACCTGCAAGATTTCCTGAGTCTCCCCTGGTTACTTTGCCCTCCCCCTCATCTTGACATAGTTCTGGAGCAGTCTTCCATTGCTGCACCAACCACAACTGTGGTACTTTGAATACATTTAACCCCCATAGATTCATGTATATGAGTGCTTGGCTATAGAGAGTGGCACTATTAGGAGTATGGCTTGTTGGAGGAAGTGTATCACTGTGGGAGCAGGCTTTTATGTTCCCTAACACTCTGCCCAGCATGGAATCAGAGTTTCTGTCTGGTTGCCTTCAAATCAAGATATAGAACTCTTGGCTCTTCCAGCACCAACCATGTCTGCCTAGATGCTGCCATGCTTCCTGCCATGATGATAATGGTCTAAACCTCTTAAACTGTAAGCCAGACTCAACTAAATTCTATCCTTTATAAGAATTGCTTCGGTCATGGGGTCTCTTCACAGAGATGGAAACCCTAAGATAGAAGTTGGTACCAGGAGTGGGGTATTGCTGTGATAGCCCTGACCATGCTTTTGTTTGGAGGAATGTGAATTATGGGACTTTGGAAAGCAGTGGAATGCTTTAAATGGGGTTCAATGGGCCAACCTAGTAGAAACACGGAAGATAGTAGTGCTGAGGGTGATTTGAACGGTATGGGCCTGACTTAAGAGGTTTCCAAAGAGAAGAATTGTAGTATGTGGCCTAGAGACTGTTCTTGTGATATTTTGGTGAAGAATGCAGCTGCTTTTTGCCTGTTCAAAAAAGTCTGCCTGAAGCTAAAGTGAAGAGATTTAGATTAATTGCATTGACAAAGGAAATCTCAAAATAGCCTAGCATAGACTATGCCTTGTGATTCATTCTTATGAAAAGCTTTTCAATCAGACATAGCAAATTGAGAAATGAAAATTACAAAATGTATGGTCCAAAGATTAAAGGGGCACCAGGAAGTGGGATGGAACTAAATTTTGTGTTCAAGAATATTAAATGGAAAATTAAGACAGTGATGACCTCATTGTAAGATCCCACCCAGCTAAGCTTACTGTTTGTGCATTTGCAGTTGAACAAGAGATAGTTATATCATGTTAGGCATTATTATGACCTGGTTGTTATTTTCATTTGGACATAAGGAGATATGATTATATGTCAAATTGACAAGGGGTTGATTCTGATGGCTATCTTCAGTTGTCAACTTGACTATATCTGGAATGAACTACAGATCAGAAATGGAGGGCACACCCGTGATCCAGATCTTGAGGTTGGGTAACACAGGCTTTCGATCCAGATGTTGACATGGGATGACAGAAGCTTTCGATCTGGATCTTGAGGTATACTGTCCTTGCTTATAAAGATCTTATGAAAAGGAATCTTTAAAAAGCTTAGGTCCAGGTGTGGTGTTATATGCTTTTAATCCCAGCACCCGTAAGACAGAGGCATGCAGATCTGTAAGATGTAACAGAACAAGGGGGCTATGTTCCAGCCCCAGCAAGCAGCAGAATCTGGCAGCATTGGCTATGTGGCTCAGGCTTTATTGTCAAGAATAGAAGAGACGACTGGGACAATTGGAGCTGGTTAGCTGCAGCTAAGAAATTAGTGGTGATTCAGAAATGACCAGCGTCACTGAGGTAAACTCTCCTGGGAAGTGTTTTCTGAGGGCACAAAGAAACCATGTGGCAGAGATGGACCTTGCACTCACAGCCAGACTTGGTCATGTGTAAGAGTCACCAAGGTGGCACTGGTTTTGAAGGCATGAAGGGGTCACGAAGAGCAGCTGAGGCTTGGCACTGTGAGAGACATGGAAGGCCACTGGTGCAGGTGCAGCCTCAGTGGCAGTTGAAGGTCTAGGACAGAAGGGGTCATGCAAAGAGGTTAAGGCTTGGCACCATGAAGAGAGCATAGGAGAGGCTATTGGTGAAAGTCCAGCCTAGCTGCAGTAGAAGACTTCAGTGTACTACAAGGGCCAGTCCCATGGGATGACTACCAAGAACAGCAACAGCAGTAGAGGAGTTAGCCAGAGCCTAGAGGACTACAGAGGGCAGAGCTGGATTAGTGACCCAAGCCCTTTGGAAGAGCCCAGATCATGTGTGGATCATTAGAACAAGAAGCTGTGGAGCTGAAGTTGTCTTGGGGACCCCAAGATGTCAGAGATGCGAGAGCCATGGGACACCTACCAAGGAAGGCTGCTACTCATCCCGAGGCAAAGAATTGTGTTGCAGTCAACAAAATTAAAATGAGTTGGAATCAGGCGTGGAGATGCAGAATTTGGAGTTTTCCCAACTGTTTTGTTTGTTTTCTTTTTTGTTTTGTTTTGTTTTTTGGTCTGGCTTTGGTCCAGTATTTCCTTACAATGATGTTTTGGAATGCTTATATATGTTTGTGATATGGGAATTAGGTGATAAGCTCTTTTATTTTGATTTTATAAGGGGTTACAGTTGAGAGACTGCTTGAATCTCAAAAGAGACTTTGAACTTTGGACTTTAAAACATCGTTGAGACTGTGATAGACTGTGAGGACTTTTGAAGTTGGATTCAATACATTTTTTTTTGCATTATGTTTCTGCTACGAGCTGGGGGGGGGGCCACAAAGTGGACTGTGGTGCTTTGAATAGGCTTGGCCCTCATAGATTCGTGTATAATGCTTGGCTGTAGATTGATGTCATTATGCAGGTGAAGGCAGACAAGATAAAATGAGGCCTGTCATTGGATGAGAAGGAAGGGAGGTGGAAACAGAGATCTTGGAAGGGCGGGAGAAGCAGGAGAGAAGGAACTGGGAGACCATGGCAGCAGGTGTTAAGATTCTTCTCTGCGCATAGACACAGGTTGTTATGACTATTTTTAAGGGATGGGTGTGTACAGGACTTTGTGCCATGTAGACGGGCAAGTTATAGCTCATCAATTGGATCAGAGGTTATCGTGTGGTGTGTTCTTTCATGTGGCAACTTGAGTTCAAGGGAAGGTGAGGTGGCGGGACACACCAAGCCCACCACAGTACTGGGATGTGTATGCCTGGTGTGGTAACAGCACGCCAAGGGAAGTAACTGTGAGTGAAAGCAGTGTGGCAAAGTGCCATGTTGGAACAGCTCGAGGACCGCCCGGGATCAGAGAGTACCTTGGGGGCCAGAGTGGCACTGCTGAGATAAAGATACCCTGCAGTACCGTGTGGCCTGACGGGTGCTGGCTCTAGAGTAGGTCAAAAGGGAACCAAGTGCCATGTGGCCCTACATGTGCTGGCTCTAGCACGGGATAAAAGGTTGAGCTGGTTTTCCTTAAATATTTATGGCAACACTTGGACATAGGGAGCAGCACTGTTAGGAGGGTGGCCCTGTTGGAGGAAGTATATCACTGCTGGCATGGGCTTTGAAGTCTCCTAATGCTCAAGCTCCCCACAATATGGAATCAGAGTTTCCTCCTGGCTGCCTTCAAATCAAGATGTATAGCTCTTGACTCCTCCAACACCTTGTCTGCCTGGATGCTGCCATGCTTCTCCGCCATGATGGTAATGGACTAACCCTCAGAAACTGTAAGCCAGTTCCAATTAAATGTTGTCCGTTGTAAGAGTTGTTTTGGTCATGGGATCTGTTCATAGCAATGGAAATCCTAGTTAAGGCTACAACTGATGTCACTGTTGATTACATGTTTGAGTCCCTTGTTCCTTAAAAGCAGATTTGCCTGGAATATTTCACAATGCTTAGTAGTCACCCTAGGGTCTAGTACATAATGGAACTTCCTAAATGCTTGAGTGGATAAGTGTGTGAACGTCTAGATTCTCATTTACGTCTCATTTGCTTTTCTCTCCAGACGATGAGGTAATCTCATTTGATGGTCTGTGGATAAAGCTTGGTGGCAAAGCATATGCCAAGCAAGGGTTAGGTCCTGGGTTCAATCCTTAGCCTTAAAAAAAACATGACAGGTTGGCGGAGAGATGGCTCAGCGGTTAAGAGCACTGACTGCTCTTCCAGAGGTCCTGAGTTCAAATCCCAGCAACCGCATGGTGGCTCACAACCATCTGTAATGGGATCCAATGCCTTCTTCTGGTGTGTCTGAAGATAGTTATATATAAAATAAATAAATCTGTTTTTTAAAAGATGATAATCAACTGTGCATGTATACATAAACAATGTTTGCACTTAAAACCACTGTATTCTCTAAAAATAATAACCACTTTTTAAAAACTGAATTGGCCTGCCCCATAGTGTTCAGTTTAAAGAAGATGGCTCAGTTCTCACATTGGCTTCTGCAGGCCAAGTGTTGCAATCTGTTCCTTTGGCTGAGAAAGGAGAGAATAGAACCTTACATAATTATGCCATTGGATAAGAGAGGGCCTTACAACATCCCTGAAAAGGTCACATGAAGCCCTAGGCTCTGCCAAGCACACCTTTGAGAACCATTGCCCTAGCCCTTGTTTCTGGGACTAGAACCTCTACCTGGGCCTGAGGCATCATCATAACCTCTCACCCACTACTGCCACCCAGAGCACAGACTTGGTTATTAGTGTCCTAAGAACCTCTTTCCTGTGCACCTTATATTGTAGTCTCCAAGATTTTTCTACAGGCTGACTTCTCAAACAGCCTGCCAGACATGGCTGGTGATCCCATCAGCTAGAATCCAGCGGAAACCGCTGCTCAGACCGAGATGCCCGTAGCAGCCTTTTTCCCTCCCCCTAGTATTCCAGCTCCCGGTAAGGTCCCAGTCAAGAGCCTGTGGCTGTGATTCCTTTTGGAGTGAGATTGCCAGACTCCCAATATCAAAGGGCCACCAATGACTACCTGTCCTTGTTAAGATTTCTGTTGCTGTGATAAAAGCACAATGACCAAAAGCAGCTTGGGGAGGAAAGGATTTGTTACATTCTACAGCCTGTTGCCCACTGTCCAGGGACATCAGGGCAGAAACTTAAGGCATAACTCGAGGTAGGGACATGTGTAAAGGTAGGGGCATAACATAAGTGAAGGCCACGGAGGGCTGCAGCTTACTGTTAAAGTGTCTTTTATACTTCTATTGGTAACTGTCCTCCTGGAGGCTGACTACCTCTGTCTGCTAACCTAGGCCGAGCCCTGGAAGCTTCTGGCCTCTGTACAATCTTATCTAGGCCTAAAATGTTTACAGCCTCTGAGACTTGCTGCTGCCTAAGCTCACCCTTCCCAGTTCTTTCTGCACTCTAGCTGGTTGGATCAACTTAGCTATTCTGGTTCGAAGCTCCTCTCCAAGCTGACTGATTCAATCTGGCTCTTCTCAGTATCTCCTGATTTACTCTGCTTGACCTCAAATGAACTTCTAGCAATCTGTTCGAAACTGACTCCTTCTCATTCCCTGGCTCATTCTATCTTTACCTGTGTCTAGCTTGTCTCTCTTCGACCTGTCTGCAAAACTCATGGGGCAAACCTGCCTCCTCTCTTTGTACTCTCACAGTACTGCCCCTTAAGTAGCTTCCCTTTCCTCTCTCGTGAGAGTTGAGCGAATCCTGCTTTGTCAAATTCTTCACATGTCTGCTACTCAATTAGACATCACTTTCAAAGATGGGTGCTTCCTTCTACAAACTAATTTTATACCTTCATTGTTAGGGATTAAAAGTTTGGGCTAAGGGCATGTCTGTATTCTAGCCAAAAGGATTGAAGGTGTATGCTAAGGGCTGAGCCGCACCACAACAAGAAACTGGTATTTTCAATAAGTCGCACAACCTTGGGCTTCACCGTGTGATCAAACACCCTGTAACAATGTACTAGCTTGCTTAGCCTGCTTTATTGTAGCACCCAGGACCACCAAAACCCAGGGGTTGTACCACCCACAGTGAGCTAGGTTTTCTACATCAACCGATTGATCATCAATTTAAAATACATACCACAGGCCAAATCTAGCTGGGGCATTTTCTCAGTTGCTGTTCCTGCATCCCATGATGTCAGATTGTGTTAAACTGATACAAAATAACCACCACACCCTCCTATCATCTTACTGATGCTACCACACCTTACCCCTTTCCCTGTTGCCTGCTGGGAAATTAGAGACCGTCTAGCTGTGGACTCCTTCAAGATCTCTAAAAGGTTATCCCTACTCTGCCTCATGGGCCTGAATTCATCAGAGGTCTTGCTATGCTATCATTTATGGCGTTGAGTCCTGAACTCTCCTCAGAGCCTCCGCCATGCAGCTGTCTGTCTGTCTGTCTGTCTCTCATTTGCCCGTAGTGTTAATAACTCTTCCAATAAGCCTCCTTGTTGATTTTATAATTTTTTGAGATTTTATTTATTTTTTTACTTTATGCGTGTGGATGTTTTTGTCTGCATGCATGCTTTCGTTGCCCACAGGGGTAAGAAAAGGGTGTCAGATCTTCTGGGAGTTACAGATGGTTGTGAGCTGCCACATGAATTCTAGGAGTTGAACCTGGGTCCTCTGGAAGACCAGCCAGTTCTCTTCACCACTGAACCACCTCTCCAACACTAATAAACTTTCCTTTTTGACTCCAAAATACAATCTGCCTTGGTGTCTTTCTTGAGCCTTATACGCCAGATCTCTGTACTCATAAGCAAAGTTCTCTGTGAATTGTGTAGCTTAGTTTCTATGCTTTGTTCGTGGTCATTCAGCAGGGTAGAGATGGGGCAAGCACTCAGGCTAGTGCCGTATGATACTAGCAACCTCCTTTTTCCCCCTGGCCACTTATGCCAGCAAGACCAGAGCCCAATCTCACCTACAGCAAACCAGTCTGAGGATGTCAGTACCTATCCTCCTCACAAGCTTTAATGTGGAATGACAATTGGTATCTGTTGAAGGCCTAATGCAGTCACTGAGTACCAACAGCAGCTAGGCAGATGTCAGCTTCTCTTGAGCAGGAGATCAAGGCTCAAAGAAGTTTAAGTGTCCCAATCTCTATGGCTAATCACTGGTGGCACCCTTCTACGAGTCAGGTGGCCTTATTCTGGCCATGCTTCCTCCGGTACTGATAGCATGGCTCCATGTGCCCGGTTAACATATACTATCCTGAAAGCCACACAGGGGCTCGCCTAAGACCCTCACTGAAGCTCCCACACACATTCTGTTTCTTTCCTGGTCAATCCTAGGAATGTGCAATTAAGAAAGGCAAATTTTCCTAGTATCCCGATGAGGTGAAACTCTGCCTGAACCTTGAATCCCACTGAAATGAAGCAGAATGATGGGTTGGTGAGATGGCTCTGTGGGTAAAGGCAATTGCTGCTGAACCTCACGACCTGAGCTTGGTTTCCTAGAACTCGCATGGTGGAAAGAGGGAACCGACTATGGGAAGTTGGCCTCTCTTATCTCCATGGGTGCCCCAAATATATGTTAAAAACAAAACAAGACAGAGTGAGAGAAGGCAGATAGGCTTCTCCAGAGCCAGCAATGACAAGGTGCTAACAATCCACATTTATTGATGAGTAGACGGGAGTCAAAAGGCTGAGAGTCTCTATACTCCATGGTAACCAGACCCAGCCTAGGTCATGGCTCAGAGGCTTTCCTACATAGGGACTGTCCCAGGTGCACCTTTGAGATAACAAAAATGCTTGATAAAACAAATAGCCATTGTTTCTACATAAAGACTTCAGTGTTTCCTCCATCAACAAAAGGCCACAGCCGTCCCTGCAAGAAGACAAAGGGCTGGAGGCTCTTTCATAAATACCATGAGGGAGGTGGAGGGAGGGAGGCAGGGGGGTGGAGGGAGGGGCAGGACCATCATTCACTCCCCTGCACTTCTCTGTGAACAATGGCGGAGACCGGAAGGACTCTACTGTGAGCCTTTCTAAGCGTCGGATCATTTCCGTACTATTCATAAAGACAAGGGTGACATTTTCCTGATCTCTGGCATGGAAATAGTCTTATCTATCCTTCACAGAAATCCAGTCACGGTCAAGTGAGGTCCTAGGTGTGAATGCTCTCTGTGTTGGTCCAGGGCTGCATTATGACATTGTGAGGAGATTGATAGCTCTCCCATGTTGCCTGGCTAAAGAAGAGAGCTCCGAGTTAGCCAAGTGAGTCACCAAATGGTCATGGCGTTCCTGGAGCAAAACATAACGGGGAGGACACCAGGCCACCGTGGCTCTGCCACAGTGAGTTCTCCGGGCTCACTCTGAGCCCAGTTGCTAGGCAGGTGATGCCCAGTTTCATAGACCATTTTTCCCGCTCCCAGGATTCTAGTTCCCGAAACGAAGGCCCTCATTGGTAATTCCTGCCATGGTCTAACAATTTTTCCTTCCTAAAATCTCCCTCACCTCCTGACAATATCTGTCTTGTACAATTTATACCAAGTGAGTATAAATAACAAAGAGTAAGAAACTGTTTATCCCTACCATGAATCAAAACAAGAAAATTAAGGCAGATTGTTGAATTGTTTTATACCTACTTAATTCTAATAATTAGGAATGAGAATCTCTAATCCTCATAGAGTCTTACCCTGCTGTGGTCTTATAGTCACTGTAATAAATATGTGTAGTGTTCAAACGAGGCAAATGGTCACACACGGCACTAAGAAGATAGTCTCATCTTTGGACTTAATCTCCTTAGACATGCCCTGGGAACAGATTTAACAAAAGCAAGAGAAGGCAACAGGTCTGGACATATTTACTCATAGTAAACACTGAGGTAGTAAGAGAAAGTTTTAATTAATGGATTTTAATTTAATATAGCTTGCTCATCGAATTAAAATAAATAAACTACTCAGAAACATAAGAGAAAATGGCTGATGTAATTATATGTGAAAGTGTAGAATTGGAGAAATGCTGGTGATATAAAAAAACAATCAGATGCCTTTGGACCAGGGGGAGGTGAATTATAAATAAAAATATTCTTTAGCCTGGTGTGATATGGGTTTTAATCCCAGCACTCAGGAAGCAGAGGTAGGTGAATGTCTGGGAGTTCAAGGACAGGCTGTCTACAAGATGAGTTCCAGGATAGCCAAGGCTACATAGAGAAACCTAGTCTCAAAAAACAAAACAAAACAAAACAAAACAAAACAAAACAAAACAAAACAAAACAGTCCTTGTGTTTTAAATATAGCAATAGAAGGAAGAACAGTAGGTAGCAGTGTAGCAGCATTCTCTTAAGATTCTACTGTTAGGGGAGGGGAGGGAGTTGTCAGCTATATGAGAGTGGGAACAGCTAATGGGGATGAGGAAGGGATGCTGATGAGGATGGGGATGAGGATGAGGATGGGAAACTGAGGATGCGGATGGGGATGGGAATGAGGATGGGAAACAGGATGGGGATGAGGATGGGGATGGGATACAGATGAGGATGAGAATGGGAAACTGAGGATGAAGATGGGGATGGGATGTGCATGAGAATGAGGATGGGATGCTGATGAGGATGGGGATGGGATGTGCATGAGAATGAGGATGGGATGCTGATGAGGATGAGGATGGGATGCTGTTGAGAATGAGGATGGGATGCTGATGAGGATGAGGATGGGATGCTGATGAGGATGAGGATGGGATGCTGTTGAGGATGAGGATGGGATGCTGATGAGGATGAGGATGGGATGCTGATGAGGATGGGGATGGGATGCTGATGAGAATGAGGATGGGATGCTGTTGAGGATGAGGATGGGATGCTGATGAGGATGAGGATGGGATGCTGATGAGAATGAGGATGGGATGCTGTTGAGGATGAGGATGGGATGCTGATGAGAATGAGGATGGGATGCTGATGAGGATGGGGATGGGATGCTGATGAGAATGAGGATGGGATGCTGTTGAGGATGAGGATGGGATGCTGATGAGGATGGGGATGGGATGCTGATGAGGATGAGGATGGGATGCTGTTGAGGATGAGGATGGGATGCTGATGAGGATGAGGATGGGATGCTGATGAGGATGGGGATGGGATGCTGATGAGGATGAGGATGGGATGCTGATGAGGATGAGAATGGGATGCTGATGAGGATGAGGATGGGATGCTGATGAGGATGAGGATGGGATGCTGATGAGGATGGGGATGGGATGCTGATGAGGATGAGGATGGGATGCTGATGAGGATGGGGATGGGATGCTGATGAGAATGAGGATGGGATGCTGTTGAGGATGAGGATGGGATGCTGTTGAGGATGAGGATGGGATGCTGTTGAGGATAAGGAAGGGACGCTGATGACAAACAGAGCTTCCTCCACATCCCTTAGCTACAATATGCTGGGTGACAATGAAGTAATGTTTGCATGCAGGACCCGCTGTGTGCTCACTCAAACCCACAACCTTGAAAGAGGGCAATGGCTGCTCAGTCGGTTTTCTGCTTCTTCTTCTCCTCACTTCCTGTCCCCAGGGAAGCTCCTCGTCACCCTGAAACTTTTTTTCTTATTTGTGAAATGGAGTACAAGTTAAACAGTGACACAGTTGCCTCTGTGAAACCGATTAGTGAGGCCCCGCTGTTACCGTTCCCACCGATGGAGGTGGTAAACTGAGGCCCTCTGCAGAAATTGCTAACCTAAAGGGCTGAAGTCTCTAGAAGAATCCTTAAATGATAGTGTCTCTCTAGGTAGAACCAGTTACAATATGCATTTTCATACGTATTATCTCGTTATTTTTATTTTATGTGGGTGCTTTGCCTCCAAGTCGTGGCACATGCATGCAGTACCTTTGGAAGCCTGAAAAGGGAATCAGATTCCCCGACTGCAGGTACAGATGTCTGTGAGCTGCTCTGTGGGTGCTGGGACTCAAACCCGGTCCTCTGCAAGAGCAACCAGGTTCTTAACCATTCAGCCATCTCTCCAGCCCCCTTCTTTATTTTTAAACTGACAGATAATTCTCGCATGAATAGATGGGGCAGTGTGATGTTTCCTTACCTATATATGCTATGTAAAACAGCCATTACATCCGTTACTTGTCAGGAGTGTGTGTGTGTGTGTGTGTGTGTGTGTGTGTGTGTGTCTGTGTGTGTCTGTGTGTGTGTGTGTCTGTGTGTGTGTAGTTAAAAAATGCTTGAAATTTCTCTTCCCTTTTAGCTATTTCAAAGTTTATAGTACTTTTAAATTTAGCTTTACAGTTATTTTTGTTGTTTGAGTTTGTTTGTTTGTTTGTTTGTTTGTTTGTTTGTTTGTTTGAAGAGGTTTCACTATGTAGCTCTGGCTGGCCTGGAACTGGTTGTTCCTGAACTGGTAGTCCAGGCTAGCCTCAAACTCAAGCGATCTACCTGCCTTTGCCTCTGCCTCTTGAATGCTGAGCTGGAAGATGTGCACCAGTTCTCCTGTCCCAGTGATGGTTCCATTTAACACATTTTAAAAAGTAAAGACCAGCAGGATAGACTAGCAATGGGGAAGGCCTAGCATGTGTGAGGTCCTTCTGGGCTCAGGACTCGGTAAGTAAAGCAGCAACACAAAATCCTGAGCATGGTGGCTCAGGCTGACCTTCTCAGTACTCGGAAGAGAAAGGCTAACCTGGACTGCCTGTCCCCACAAGCAAAGAACAACAAACTAACTGACCAAAGGTAGGCTTTTGCTTTGTATTTTGTTTGTTTGCTTGGTTTTGGTCTTGTTTTGAGACAAAATCTCTCTATAGTCCTGGCTGTTCTGGAATTCACTGCGTAGACCAGGCTGGCCCCAAACTCAGAGATTCTTCAGCCCCTGCCTCCCTGTTGTTGGGATTAAAGGTGCAATAACCGTGCCTCTGGCCCCATGCAAACAGCTACTTTCTGTATGAAAATCCCAACCCGAAAGATACACTGGTTGCAAAATAAACCTGACACTGTGTAACTGGCACATGGAGAAGCACCGGGTCTGTTTAAAATCCTCTTCAAGGGGCTGGGGATTTAGCTCAGTGGTAGAGCGCTTACCTAGGAAGCGCAAGGCCCTGGGTTCGGTCCCCAGCTCCGAAAAAAAAAGAACCAAAAAAAAAAAAAAAAAAATCCTCTTCAAATGTTTACCTCTCTACCTTCAAGCCCCTGGCAACCCCTGGGAGATCTTAGTCTTCTCCAGAACACCATGTTAGAATCATGGAGTGTGGAATGTTTCCACAGACTTCTTCCTTCAAAGATTTTTGTTTTTATTTATTTTTTTAAAACTAGGCTAGGGGGACCACGTGGAAGTGTTGTGACTCCACTATTGAATCAGAAGACAAGCACGATTATTTTCAGAGACTGCGTGATGCTCCTCCTGCATGATATCTCCAGAAGTAATTTTGTTAAAACGTATGGAAATTTTGTAGGTTTGTAGAAAGGAAGTCAAGATGTATTACCATTCAGATAAACGTTGCCAGGAGACTCACAGAATCAGGGGCTGAAGGAGGAGGGCAAGGGTTTGGATCTGCTGAAACACTTCATGAGGAAAGAGAAACGCATTACAGCCCTGGGGTTGGGAGAACGCAAAGGGAGAGGCAGGAGAGTCAGACCCTTCTGTTTATAGAAAGCTAATCGGTTTCCATGGAAGTGTATGTATACGTTTCCTATCGTGTGGCCTCTGTGAGGATAAGAGGTCATAATTCAAGGTTGCCTTACATTTGGGCAGTAGGGAGCAGGGCAAATTGGTAAATGCATAGAGGAGGGACAGAATTCAGTCAGATCTATGATAGCTACCAAGTCGTAACATGCCTTCTTACAACAGAAGTAATGATGCCACAGGACACTGTTGTCAGTCCGATGCCCCTTGGTATATTTCTTCCAGTAAAAGGCAGCAAACTGATCAGAGCTGAGATAGACAACTGCATGGTGAGTGTTCTGAAACTGTTGTCACAACATGTCAGGCTGAGCAAATGGCCCACTCATATAAAGGCCACATAGCCCTGTCGGATCAGGTAGGTACAGAAGGGGAAACTGACATTCAAAGAAGTTACAAGAAAAACACAGGGTCCCCTAGGTGGGAACAGACAGAGTGGTGTGTTTGGCCCTGAATCTGCAGACTCAGAGCCTGGACTTCAGTCTCCACATAAGCCACCCTTGTCACTCTGTGTCATCCCTGCACTCCAGCTCTCTCACAGTCTACATCGCAGCTTTCTACTTGCGTCTCTGAACCTGGACACCAGAGCTCCCCAGCGAGTGTCCCACAAAGCCTGCCTGCTTGTGTGGAGTTGGCCACACTATTGAACCCCAACCCTTTTCTCGGGAACTCTCTAAAGCCTGAATCGTTTTCTTCCTGGCCCTTAGAAACATGGATCATTTTTGTGTGATGGGTCACATGATAACCCATCACACAAAACCCACTAAAGAGAAAGGGGGACCCTCTATCCTTTACAAAGGGTTAAACAAACATTTCCACCTGTCAACACAACACTGGCTGCTGGCTCAATAGTAGGCACTTGAATTTGAAAATCAGGTTACGTAGTAATTTGAGAGGAATCTCCTTTTATGAACAATATTTCTACCCACTGCGTTTCCTCCTTTGAACTCAGTGTGAGAAGTCACAAGAGTTGTATATTGGTATATACACAAAATTCCCAGGATCCACTTGGATGAATACCACCTGGGAGGTACATACGTTTCACACGCTTGTGCCTCTCACAGGCAGATGCTCACAGGACAGTGGCTACTCACACAGACAGACGTCCACGAGGAACACGATGTACACCACAAGCTCCCTCAGGGTAGTCTTGACATAAAGCTCTCTGTTCTCGGCTGTGTTCTCAGTCAGCGTTGTCCCCCACAGCCCTACAGGCATAGAAGGAAGTCCAGAGTTCCCAACAGCACATCCTTTTAGTGATCCACTCCTCCCTGTCCCTAGTCCCTACCCCATCCCCACTGGTCCTTCCTTACCCATCCAGTGTGCCCCGGGACCTGACTACAGCACCCACACCCTGCCTGACCTCCTACCAAGTCCCTGTGGGAGAGGGGGTGAGGATACTGGGTCAGAGTGAGGCTGTGAATGGGGTGGGTATCTGTTCAGGTGGAGTGGTCTAGAGCCCCCTCACCTCAGTGTTCCACGTATCATTCTCTCTATACTCTGTCTGGGTCCCCAGGTAATGTCTGTGCTAAGTGACCTTTCTGGCAGTCCCAGAGCCGGACCTCTGTCCTGGGGCAAGCAACTCTAACACTGACAAATCATAGGCACCAAGATTTCTTCTTTTGGGTCACTTTTGTCCCCCTCTCAAACCTAAGGTTTTCTGACTCTAACACCCCAGGAAAACCTCTCCTCGTGTCCCGTACCTCTGATGCCACGACAGATGAGGAGACAGCAGCCGGACACAGGGACTCTTGGTGTCTTCTCCTGGCGTCTGACTTCTGGCTTTTTAGGTTGAGTCTCAGGGAGAGCCACACTGGAGACGGTGCAGATCATCGGGGTCCCATTCGGGGAAGGAGGGCTGCTGTAGGCAGGATTGTCCCAGACTCTGCTCCCCAGTGTTTGCAGCTCCTGCTCCTTGGAATTCTCCATAATATTCATGGGGACCAGAGGTGGAAACCTGCCACCACAGGTGCCCACTCTCACAGGAGACACGGGGACAACGACCCGCACTGACACTGGAAGCAGAGAGCCCAGGGAGTGGTGTCTAAGAGCAGCTGCTCTCCTTTAGCCTCTGCCTCCTGTCTGGGTGGGGGAGCTGAGCTGAGCTCACACAGGAGAGGGAGCAGGAAGGACACTGATGGTCATCATTCCATTCAGATATCTCTCTCTCTCTCTCTCTCTCTCTCTCTCTCTCTCTCTCTCTCTCCACAAAAGGAAAGGAACTAAAAGGGAACTGGAATTGGAAATTAAAGTGAGATGAGAAAGGGGCCTGAGGATGTTATGTAGACACACTAGAAGGAGGGGGAAAGGAGACAGAGGGAGTGCTAGGGCCAGATGGAACCTGGATTGGGCTGTCCAAACTTCCAACTATTGAGTTGGTCAAAGAACAGGGAAAGGGGACAAGGGTTGGGGTGTGGGGGAAGGGGCTAGGAGAAGAAAGGGCTTCAGTGCTCTGTGGTGGGCGTGAGCTCATACCACTTTTTTTAAAAAGGCTTGAAAGAACTACCATGGGTTAGGGTGAGAACCAAGGCCAGGGATGGGCAGTGGGGGGAGGTGCTCCTTGACAGTTCAGTCGGTAGTGCTTCTCAGTGTGCCTCCTTCAGTGTCCCCTGGTGACTGGAGAAGGAGACTCCCCAGTGCACCCCCTTATAGTTCAGTGAAAGATATAGGTGAAGGGAAGCACAGTATCAGATCTTAAGAGACAGAGTCTCTGCGGATGACAGTGACAAGAAAAAAGAGTACAGAATTCCAGGCTGGCTTTATTTTCCTGATGTTTGGCTCCATGGCTTAATGATGACGCCCATTCTTAGAGATGGACATCTTGAGAATGTGGGACTTGGTTTAGGTCAACAGTTTGGTAGGACAAATCTCAGAGCCTCGGGCAAGGGTGAGGTGACATCTCTCTGTCACAGATGATCTGTTCGTCTTTTCCTGGGACTTGACTTAGCACTGTAAGCTTCAGCGTGAACTGAGTATGAGAGCTTCTGGGACTGCCTGCAACCCCTCTTGCTCAGTTTCCTGAATGGAGACTTGGCATGGACCTCTGATCACAGCCCTGTCTGTGCCCAGCTCTGGCCTTTGCTCACTCACTGCCCAGGTAAGCAAGAGCTGTGACTCAGAAGAGAGCTCCTGCGGTAAAGTGGGTAGTCATTCTACATGCCCTGCAGCAGGGGACTCTTCTAACCGAGCATCTTAGCTTACAGTTACTTTAGCCACGATGGCTTGAAGCCTACCTTCAAGGTGAGCAACGCACGCCAGCCTGGAAGAAATCTCAGGCCTTGTGTATTCCCAGAGGGAGAGATCAACAAGGTCTAGGCTCCACCCCCTGATTAAACCAAGTTTCCTAAGATCTAAGACAGAGAAGAAAAGGTAGCTGTCGTGGCCCTCAACCTGTGATATGAATTTCCTGTCCAAGGCCTGGACACTGGAGAAGAGTGACTCCCTTCATGACCTGCATCTGAGGGCTTGTCCCTAGAGGGACAAGTGTCCTTCTCTCTGATGTTCCAGGCAGTGAGATGCACCGAGGTGCCAGTTTCCCTTGGAGAAAAGGGTGAGAAGCTGGGCCAGGGGGGAGCATCTTGCATTGTATCAGCTGAGCAAGGAGGGAGCCAACAGCCTTTTAAGCAATTGCACAAGGACTCCTGACAAGGGTCAGGAACGGGGTGACAACAGCGTGGTCCCGAGAAGCAGAGATAGGACTGTGAGATGGTTTGCCATTCCCTCGGGCGATCCTGAATTCCTGAGGAGGCCTGAGACCAGCAGGGGTCTGAGTGGACTTGGGGACATTCCTCGTGTGACAAGTCTCCTCATATGACAGAGCTCCAGACCACGACCCACTGCTTTATTCATGGTCACCCCTCCTGGAACCCATCCAGTTGCTTTTCCTGCTCAGTGCCGAGTCCTTTTCCTCACATGTGGGTCAGACTCTACCGCCCTATGGGGCGGGCTATGCAGCGCGGGTTGAGAAATCCCAGGAGAAGTCACGAATCAAATAAAAATCTCATGATGATTTTCGGTTTGATATTTCTTCAAGTTCTCAAGCCCCATGAGTTCTTGAATCTTCCTGTTAAAAGGGGCAATCAATATGGAGGGGGAAACTCAGGCTCAGGCTGCCTGTGACTCTTGAAAGGGAGTTTGAGCAAAACCCCTGGGTGTAAACTAACACCGGCTCTCTCACTCACCAGTGGTGTGTCTCGAAGCAAGAAGCTATTGAGTCTAGCTTACTGTCTGCAGGGTGTTAAGGAAATGCCCCCCCATCCGGTCTAGAGGGCTATCTCAGGGCTAGGCTTCCAAACTTTCTAAGGTTTTATAAGCTGTATTCTTTTTTTTTTTTTTGAAAGATTTATTTATTTTATATGAGTACAGTGTAGCTGTCTTCAAAGACACCAGAAGAGGGCATCAGATCCCATTACAGATGGTTGTGAGCCACCATGTGGTTGCTGGGAATGGAACTCAGGACCTCTGGAAGAGCAGTCAGTGTCTTAACCATTGGGCCATTTCTCCAGCCCTATAAGCTGTATTCTTTTTTTTTTTTTTCCGGAGCTGGGGACCGAACCCAGGCCCTTGCACTTGCTAGGCAAGCGCTCTACCACTGAGCTAAATCCCCAACCCTATAAGCTGTATTCTTAAAGCACAGGGCAGACTTCACATTTTCTGGTAACATCCAGCCCTGAGCAACTCACTCCCACAGCTCATTTTAAGGAGGACACTGTCAGCCAGGACTGTGTTGACATCATCTCTGAGAGACATGGAGAACTGGCAGCATACACAGTTCCATAGGGCGATGCCTATAAGCTGGAAGCATTCGAAAGCTGTTGGATGAGAGAGCTCTTGAGGGGACTACAGTCAGGCCACGTGCCCCATCCGTACCAAAGTCAACACTTGGTCAGGAAGCCCACTAATCCCCTCAGTAAGTTGGTCACTTTGCTCCATTGGCATGAAAATTTGGTCTGATGCTATCCTACCGTGGAGCTGGTAGGATGGGCCATCCATGTTTGCCACCAGCATGATCCAGTTTCTTGCCATGGCCACCTTGAAAAACTTCTCCAGAACTTTCTGGGTTCACCAGACTCCGTCCGACACACTAAGGTGTGCACTAAGACCCACATTGAGAAGGATGGCGGCTCCCAGTGCTTCAGAGGTGCAGGGTGACCGGACCGTGTTATGACATATTATCTCAACTAACTCGCACGGTGTAAGTTTTTGTTGCCAGATAAAGATACCTGGGGATCATGGGCCTTTTAGTCAAGATGGCCCTGTGAGAAAGCAGGAGGAGGCTGAGTTCACTGTGCAAGTGTACGAGCGTATGTTGCGAGCATGTGTATCAGTCCTCATGCTCATGTCTGTCCCTGAGTGAGGGAGACAGAGGGACAGAAAGTTAGCGAATGGCTTCGGTGTAACCTTAAAAAGGTTTGGTGGGGCCTTCAGGGACTCAAAACAGAGCATCAGGGGTGCTGGGTTCAGTGCTTAAGTACGGTGAGAGCAGCCATGTTTAATTCATTACACCCACTTGGTAACTCACAACCATCTACAACTCCAGTTCCAAAGCCCACTTTTGGTCTCTGATGGCACCATGCATGCACAGGGTGCACAGACATACATGCGGGCAAAACACCCATACACATACAACAACAGCAACAATTCTTTTAAAAGAGATAGACCACCAAACAAGCCCTGTATCCCTGGGGATTGCTCTTGCTCCCCTCCCTGCTTCTGAGCTAAGAGCTATCAAGGAGAACATTGCTCCAGGTAAACAATCTTGGACAGTAGCCCTCCTTCTCCCTGTAGTTGAAGATCTGTGATATTTGTCTCCTCCTTGTGCCCTTCAAGCTCTCAGATAAGACGCAGCCTCTGTTCTTGAAGTGTCTACCAGATACCATGCCTGCCCACCTCTGAGAGGACAGTTCATGCCCCACTATCAGCCCCTCCATCCCCCAGGAATCTAAACAGAGGCCCCTCCCACCCTCGCCTTTTTCTGAACACCCAGCCGCACTCACCAGGTCCACTCTAACTCTTCCTTCATCTGCTTTTGATACCTTCTTGCTTATAGTCCTCAACTGTGGATGCCTGTCAGCCTCAGCACCTCCAACCCAGGCCCAGACACCAGTCTGCCCTGGCAGGAACCGGATTGAACAACATCAGGTCAATGCCCTTTGTGGATACCCAGTTTCTCATGTCGCTCTACCCTGAGTCAACCATGAGGTTACTAGCCGGTCAACCGACACAGCTAGAGTCATTTGAGAGATAAGATCCTCAATTGGGAAAATGCCTTCAGGAGATTTGGCCGAAATCCAACCTGGAGGGCGCTTTCTTAATTAGGGATCTATGGGGGAGGGTTGAGCTATCCCTGCTGGTGGTCCTGGGTTCTATAAGGAAGCAGGCTGAGCAAGCCATGCGGAGCAAAACCATCTCCTGCCTACAGGTTCCTGCCCTGCTTGAGTTCCTGTCTTGGCTTCCTTCAGATTTTGATGTGGAGGCACAAGCCACATCAACTGTTTCCTCCCAAGTCAGTTTAGTCATAGTGTTTCATCACAGCAATGGTAACCCTAGCTGGGACACCTGAGCAAGGCCTAGTAGGTGAGAAGTCAGCCATAGCTTGCCAGGTAGCCCAGAGGATCTGGAGGCTGATACCACAGATAAGTAATATGTGGGTATTAATATTTGCCTGTGGGAAACAAAATGATGTAAGCAGAGTGGTTGGAAATGAGATACTAGCTGCCCGGCTTGTCGCAGGGTGGCCACAGTTAGGGTGCCAAGTTCACTCTGGGCTTCTGGGAGTCTCCTGAGGGCAGTGGCATTGAGGGTCCCGCTGAGCATGGGTCCTGGGCTTAGCTCCACTCCAAGTGCGGGTCCTCAGCTAAAATGGAGTAAGTGCGACCAACCCTCTGCAGCTTTTACGGAGGAAATGGAGAAGCTGGGACCCCATGATCGCATCTGGACCAGAGAGTGTTGCAAATCCAGAGTCAGTTAACCCTGAACTTCGAAGGGGAATTTTCCAGACCAGGGAGCAAAGCAAGGAAGCTGTGAAGCCTGGACATGCACCAGGTTTCAACCTTGTGTACTTTGGGTGCTGAAGGCAAAGCTGAGGGCATGGTGGGTTTTCCCTTCTCCTCACGAGCAGGAAGAGATAAGAAGGCAAACGGAGTCAGAGGTCAGGGTAGAAGACCTCTGACTGCAGTTTGCCAGAACCAATTTCCAAGGTGTCTGCCTCCTGGAGTGGGGCCATGGGACAGGGTTGGGTGGCAAGACCAAGAGAAGTGAGGCCTAATGAATACACTTCAAGCTTTCAGTTTATAACTTTTAGTTTATCTACATGTCCTTCTCTGGAACCTTCGGTGGCATTCCCAAAGTCAGGGACTTATCTGATATTTGCAAAAAGCTAACGTGTAGCTAACCACGCGCAGACTCTCAGACCTCCCAGCCCAGTACACACAGGAAGACATTTTAAAATGCTGCCCCATTACTTCACCTCAAGCCTGTTCCCTTGTCCTGCGTGAGTCCGGGAGTTGCACTGAGACAGCCCCTCTCCTGCGTCCCCATTAATACATTACCATTGTGTTCTGTGCCATCATGTGCTGGCGTGTACAGTTCGCTTTGGGGCTTTGCCTTAGAAATATGTGTGGTCAGACTGGGTGTGGTGCCATGTGCCTGCAATGCCAGTACTTAGGGAGTGGAAACAGGAGAATTGGGAGTTCAAGATCAGCCTCAGCTACATAGAGACTTCAGATTCAGCCTGGGATACATGAGACCGTGTTAAAAAAAAAAAAAAAAAAAAAAAAGCCAAACCACACCTGTAATTCCAGCGGGAGGCAGAGGCAGGCAGATTTCTGAGTTCAAGGCCAGCCTGGTCTACAAAGTGAGTTCCAGGACAGCCTGCCTCAAAAACAAAAACAAATAGAAATCTGTGAGCTCACAGAGGTAGCAGGGAACTTGGTTTAGTTTGCCCCATGTGAAGAAGAGCATTGGCTTTCTGCTGCGCACATGAGAATCTCACTTGGCATCTGATCCACAGGCAGGTGGTTACCATGGCGCAAAAGCAGGAGATGGAGAAGTAGAGACTCCCAGCTGGGAATGCACCTGAGCGCATACTCAAAAGGAGGGGGAGGACCAGGTCAGGTCAGGGCCAGCTACTCTCTGTGGCCTTCTCTGAGTCAGTGCAAAGCAAGGATGACAACAGAATAATGAGGTTCCTAGAGGGTGAAGGAAGTTAGGGACAGAGGGCTGGTTGCCCCTGCTCCTGTGGCCTCCAAATACATGGAGAGAAAGCAGGAAGGGGGAGAGAGTGAGGAGGGGGGACAAGATTGGACCCCTATGGGAGAGCAGTGACCAGAACGTGTTTCTTGCATCCAAGGGAGAATGGGGGATACTGCTTCAGGATTCTATGACCGTCCGATACCTCCTGGGCTCTTGGAACTACTATAGGAAGCCAATAAGAGGAGGTCATTGGAGGCCCAGGGCCTGTGTCAGGCTGTGTCTGTAGACATGGAAAATTTGCATACAACACAGGCTGGTTCTGCAAGATGGGGAAAACCTCCTGCAGATCTACACAGGAGGGAGAAAGTAGCCTGGTCCCTGGGAAGAGGGGCCAGCACACCATTGGTCCTGTCCTGAGACCTTTGTCCCTGTCTCAGCCGCCCCACAGATCTTTCCCTCCACATAGAGCCTGTGGCTAAGATTAAGGGTAGAGACTGGTGAGAAAGCTGGGTGTGGAAGTGCTACACACCTCTAATCCTGGGGCTGGAAAGGCTGAATTAGGATGACTGTGCATCAAAGGCCATCCTGGGCTTGGGTTAGATGATAAGATCTTTTCCCAAAAACAAAGAAATCAAAACAGCAGAGAGAGCAAGACAGAAATGGGGGAAGAAGAGGGAAGGAAAGGAGAAAAGAAAAGAAAAGAAAAGAAAAAAAAAGGGAAGAGGAATTGCCAAGAGCAGAACTTGATGACCTAGATTCTGCTAAGCAGAAAGGAAATTCAAGTCTGGGAAAGACATTCCAGGTGAAACCACGTAGTAATCTGAAGGCCTAAGTAAAGGAGTCTGCATGAAAATGTAGTAAGAATTGGCATTCACTGTGTGATTGTACCAACCTGCTACATAGAACAACCTTACAAAACAAAGTAGCACTGCCTTCCTAGAGGTGGTGCAATTGAAGCACACAGTAAATTGCCCTTGGTTAAGCAGCCATCTCATCTCAGCAAGTTTCAGAAGTAGGAGCTCAGTCTAGTATTTCTTCTCTTTTCTTTGTTTCCTTCTATAAAACTGTGTTACACTGTTGAGCTCACGAAAATACGTAAGACTGTGTCCTACTGGGCTAGAAAGATCACTCAGCAGTTTAAAGCATTGGTTGCCCTTGAAGAAGACAGGAGTTCAGTTCCCAGCCCCGGTGTGGCAGGCAGCTCACAGCCATCTGTGTCCAGTTCCAGGGGATTGGATGCCCTCTCCTGACCTCCTCAGACACCAAGCTCACATATGGTGTGCATGTATATATGCAGGCAAAACACTCACACACATAACATAAAATAAACAAGTTTAAAACTTTTTAAAGATTATATCCTATGTGTGAATACCACTATAACATTAACAAGAGTTCTGGAGCTTTTGATCTAGACTGCAACTTCCAGAACTTTACATTTCTGCGCTGACTCAGTTTCCCCACAAGTGTCTGGTACAACCATGGGCAAGCTTTCTGACCTCTCCACATCTCCCTTTCCTCCTCAAGACAATAGATCCCGGGAGTACCCACCTGCCAGAGACCCAGTATGCACAAACCATTCTGTATCTGCTTTCTGTCTTATTTCTAGTCCACACTGGTCCTTTAGACTATTATGGGTTAAAACATCTGTCTAAGCTCCCTACCCAAATTCCAACTGAGGTCTGGGGTTGGGGCTCAGTGATAAACTGTTTGCTTGACCTGTACAACACCCAGTGTTCAAGTCCCAACACCAACAAACAAAGCTTCTTTCCTGTTGAGGCAGGAGAAACTCACTAGCGTGTCTTGGAAGTGTGGGCACAGGAATGGGATTGCTTGATGGCTACTGGTGGAGGTGGTCTCCTGTAGTGCATTCCTAGTGGCCAAATGGAGGTCTCTCTCTCTCTCTCTCTCTCTCTCTCTCTCTCTCACACACACACACACACACACACACACACACACACACACACACATCAATATGTTTATCTGACAATGTTGCCAGAGCTCCTAGCCCTGGAGTTCGTAGACAGTGAAGACTGTTTTGTCCACTGACATGTGACTTCTGGACAGCAGTAGGGTAAGAGGGGAGGCAGGTTCCACCCACACCTTTGCCTCATGGCCTGGGGTTGGAGCCCCTTCCCAAAGGCTGAGAGGAATGGGAAGGCAAGGCAGAATCACAGGTCATGGGTAGCACCTTGGTTTTCTGTTTCCACTTGTACTATGGGAACCCCAGTGTTTGTGGTGTGTGTGGAATCACCCTAGGCTTGGACCAAACCCTAACTATTGGACTATAAGCTCCCCCTCTTCCAGAAAAGAATTCCTGATATGCCCCCTGAGTCATAGGGTAATGATGGGTGGAGGCCAAGAGGCTACTAAAAATCAGAAGGGGAGGAAGAACAAGAATGTGACTCAAGAGAGACCAGCAGATTGCATTCAACCAATGACAGCAGTCGACTGAGGTGGCGCCAAACTCTCCTTGCCTAACGACAAGGCCAGAGTTGACAAAGCATCACTGGCATTTTGCCATGGTAAAGAACAGCCCTGGGGCCATTGGGGTGATGTCGTCTGAGACATCCCATCACTCTGGCTTAGTCTCCACCTGATTGTATTGCCTCCTGGCCTCCCCCACACTAGCCTCAACCCAGGGCTGGAGTTAGGCCAGCCAGCTCTGCATACCTGGTCCAATGCTGGCAGTATATAAAAGGTTCATGAGGAAAGAGAAGTCAGTCACGCAGTGCCAGCCAGAGCTGCTGCTTTGGGGAGAGGACACACATACACCGAGGGCAAATTTGGACAACCACCGTCAGTGGAAGGCACAGGGGAGGGCTTTGTGGCAACACCTAACTTGTTTTGCAGATCAGGATCTGCTGCAGTCCTCTGCCCTGCAGTCCCAAAGGCCACAATTTTAAGTCCTTGGAAGAAGATCTCAGCATCCAAGAACCAGTATGCCAGGCCACTTGTTGCAAGAAGAGGTGAGCTTCTGTGTAGTGGATCGGTGTGTGCAAGCCCAGACTGAGCCTCTAGTAAACTATCTGGTGTGGAAGACTCAAGAATTCCTTTAAAAACCATGCCACTGTCCACTGTTGGAGGATGTGGAACTCTAGTCTGCAAACTTGATCCTCCCACATTTTCTTCTTTTTCCTTTTTCGGGTGTGTTTGTATTGTGCATGTGTGTGAATGCGTGTCTACATGTTTATAGGCATATGTGTGTGGGGGGTGTAACTGATGTGTGTAGATATGAGTGTAGAGACCCATGGTTGATGTTGGGAGTCACTGATGATCATTCTTAAGATTTACTTACACTTTTGTACGTATAGATGGTTTTCCTGCATGTACCCAGATAGGCCAGAACAGGGCATCAAGTGTTCTGGAACTAGACTTATCGATGGTTGTCAGCCTCCACGGAGGTGCTGGGAACTGACCCTGGTTGCTCTACAAAATCATCAAACGCCTTTAACTGCCCCATCGAAATGATTCCTCTGATTCACTGAGGCAGATTTTCTCAATCAAGCCAGAAGCCTCTAATGTGGCCAGCTTTGCAGGCCAGTTTTGCCAGCCAGCAGATGTGCAGGTCAGTCGCCATGCCCAACAGAACTTACATGAGTTCTGGAGACCTGAACCCTGCCCACATGCTCCATTGGCAGAGTCCTGTTTCCAACCCCCAGCCTGTGTTTCCTAAGCTTGTCAAAAAGAAAAAAACTGCAACAGACTTACAGATCTAATTGGGGGGCGTTGCATTCTAAGATAAAGGCTCCTATTGAGCAACCGTCAAACCCTGGATTTGGCAAGAAAGAAGCAGATAGAATGTAAAAGAAAACCTTAAAAACACACTTGACGCACCATTTGCTGCAGCCTGGTCTCCAGTTTTGTCTCTGGAGAAAAGCTATGCCCACCAGCCCTTTGTGGTTAGCCTATCAAGAGGGACACTCTCTAAGAAAGTCCTGACTGGGAGGAGATTTAAGTGTATATGTGTTCCTTAGGTGGGTCACGAGAAACCCAAATGGATGCAGAATTTTAAAAAAGGGAAAGGAAGAGCCAGGTAGGTGGTGGTTGTGATGCATGCGTTTAATCCCAGCTATCAGGAGGCAGAGGCAGGCAGATCTCTGTGAGTTTGAGGCCAGCCTGGTCTACAGAGTGAGTCCCAGGCCAGCCAGAGCTACAAACAGAAAACTTGTCCTGAAAAACAGAAAGAAGGAAAGAAGGAGAGAGAGAGAGAGAGAGAGAGAGAGAGAGAGAGAGAGAGAGAGAGAGAGAGAGAGAGAAAGGGGTCATAAAATATAATGAATTTTTATGAAGGAGTGAACAGTTGAACCTACTGGAAGTTCAGAAGCCTGTTTGAACTCATCAACTAGATGCCGAAAAGACTTATCTTAAAGAACTGGTTTCCAATGTAGCTGGTGTGTGTGTGTGTGTGTGTGTGTGTGTGTGCGTGCGTGTGTGTGTGTGTTAGCATGCACATATTACAGAACATGTAGGTCAGAGGAAACCCTCAGGTGTTGGTCCTTATCTTCTGCCTTTTATGGGTTTGCTGTTACTGTTGTTTTGAAACAGAGTCTGATTTTCCACTTCGTATGCCTTGCTGACCCTCAAGCTTCTGGGAACTTCCTGTCTCCACCTCCCTCCCTGTACAAGTGCAGGGAATGCAGACACTTCTGCTACTGTTGGTGGCTTTTTAAAGTGCTTTCTCAGGACCTCGAACTCCCTCAGTAGGTGCTTTTCCCCCACTGACCCTTCTCTGCAGCCCTGTAAAGGATTCTTAAGAAGAGGCAAAAGAACTTTTGTTTAACACTTTTCCAGAAACTTCTGAACATTGACAGGTACCCTGGCTGACCTAATTTGAGTCTTTCTTCCCCAGGGCTGCAAACCCATGTCCTGGCTTACAATAAGCCACCTTTGCTGGTATTTACAGGTTCCAGTGTCTATATATTGAGATATATAAAAGAGTAACTGGGAGCTGGAAAACGCATTTCTTAGAAATGAAAAGATTCCTTTTTTACGTGAATCTTGAGTCTCTCAGAGCTAAGACTCTAAGGTAGAAACGCCTTGGAATTTGGTCTTGTCAGACTTTTACAGTATCCCTTCATTGCAAGAGCACCTCTGTTCCATGTATCTTTTGCCTGAAATAGAATTAATTTTAACTGACATGTGTCCTAAATGCTCCTACATGGTCAAAGCAAGTCAACTGTCAACCTACAATTCGGTTCTGAGATCTCCTTGACCCACTTAGCCAGCAACTCCTCCCTACCTAAGTAAAGGATATGTCTGAGAGATAATTGCACAAATGCAACATCTGCAATGTGGAGAACTTGCCTGGGACCCAGCACCAGGGAAAAACTTAGAAGCTGAAGCTCACATCTGTGCAGTGTAGCAAGCCAAGACCTCATGTCAGTTCTGGGATAGCAACAATGATCTGAAAATATTAAATAGAAATATCTAGACATAAATAGTTCAAAAGTCACTCATTTGTGTGTTTGGAGATAGGCTCTAGATATGACACTAAGGTTGACCTGAACCCATGATCCTCCTACATCAGTCTCCTGAGGGCTGGGAGCAAGCACACTGCTACCATGACTGGCCCATCAATTGAAACTGTACACCATTTTCATCACCCTGAGGGTCAGGTGTGCAGTTCCACATTGTCAATTTATAGCAGCCTGAGAGATTTTTTTAAGAGAGACCCCTACTCAGGGGAAGCAAGAATTTCCAACTTCGTGGCAGAAAAGGATTTCAAAATGAGTCTATGTGAAGCAGGGTTGGGGATTATCTTTATTTTAGTTTAATATTTACTTATTTTGAGACAGGATCTCTCTGTGTTAGACAAGGTCGGCTTCTCTCTCATAAAGTTCCGCCTGCCTCTGCCTCTCAAGTGCTGGGACTAAGGGCGTGCGCCACCATCCCCAGGTGAGTCAGAGCTTGTTAAGAAAAAGTTTTGGGGCTGGGGATTTAGCTCAGTGGTAGAGCGCTTACCTAGGAAGCACAAGGCCCTGGGTTCGGTCCCCAGCTCCGAAAAAAAGAACCAAAAAAAAAAAAGAAAGAAAGAAAAAGTTTTAATGCTAGACACGGTGATGCACATCTGTCATCCCAGCACCTGGGAGACAAAGTCAGGCAGATCTTCATAAGGCCAGTCTAGTCTATATAGTGAGTTCTATAGTGAGACTTGTGGCAGAAGCTGTCTCACAAAAAAAAATTGTTCCAATATTTATTTAGCTCAGAGAGAGAGAGAGAGAGAGAGAGAGAGAGAGAGAGAGAGAGAGAGAGAGAGAGAGAGAAGAGGACAGTGTATATCTGACATAAGATAAGCGAGGGCTTCTCAAGAGAGTCTGCTTTTAAATGTCTTAACCATAGCCCATATACAAGTTTAGTAGCTTCTGGGATTTCACTGTTCAAAGAATTTTTACAAGACTTATCTTTTTTTTTTCCTTTTACTAAATGAGATCATAGAGTACTGTCTGAGGAGCATTGGACAGTTATGTATAGATGAACTTTAAAACACAAAGCCAAGTCAAGGGTTAAAGAAAGGCACCCTTACTGTATTAAGCCCCAAGAAAAGTAGGACATTTTTTTTTTTTTACTGTAAACGGAGTTCATAGTCTTGTTCGTGAGAGTTTCAGAAAGTTGTGGGTTTACAGCTGGCTGGGAATAAGTTAAGATCACATATGTTTTACTTAAGCTGGGGTCACTGTGATTCATTACTCTCATTTGAAATCTCCCTATTTAAAAAAGAGAATAGGAAAAATCGTGAGAGTCCTTCAGACGCCTATGGCTGGGGTGAGTGTGTATCCTACCTAGAATACCTTGGAGCTAATTGGGGAGCATGGAGAGAATGAATCTAGTGTTTGTCCCTTCTTAATAATCTATCCTAGATTAGGCCTGGTGGCACATGTCTTTAATCCCAGCATTTGAGAAGAAGAGGCAGGCAGAAGTCTGTGAGTTCAAGGCCAGCCTAGTCTATAGAGCAAGATCCAGGATAGCTAGGGCAATGTAGAGAGATCATGTCTCAGAAGACAATAACAGAATCTTCATTATTAACAATTAACTCCTCCAGAGACAGACCCTAAGACCATGTAGGTAGCAAAAAATTAATCTTTATTCTTCCTCTTTTAATATGGTTTTTTTTTTGTGCTTGTGAGCGTGTGTGTGTGTGAACATGCCTTCACGAATGAGAGTGCTCATGTGGATACCCTGCGGGAATCCATCCTCCCTCCCACCATTGTGGGCCTTGGAGAAGGAACTCAGCCTTGGCAGCCAGTACCTTTACCCGCTAAGCCACCCTATTAGTGTAGCTGTAAATAGTTAGGGGCCCACTCTATGCTCCTGGTGAGTGTGCATGCGGCTCTCCACCCACCTAAGAGCTCTGGATTCATGGAAGACACACACGCACATCATTATTTTTGATATACCTTACTAGCTCAATGACTGGGCGCTTCCAAACCTCCCTGCAGCTAGCACACACTCCCCTCCTGTATTCCTAAGTTAACACTTTCTAAGTCTCTATTTTGTCTTTGCTGTCCTGTTTTCTTCTGGGCCGCACTTCCATGGGGCCGCTTTCCCTTTGCACCTACACTTCAGCCATTTCATCCTCTTGCTCTTTGCGGAGTGGTCCAGCCTTGGTTCATCCTACGCCCCTCTCATGGCAGGATCCATTCTTCCTTCTCTGTGTTTCTTGTCCATGAATTCTAAAAGTCCTTTGTCACCCTGCCTAGCCTGGCCACTGGCCCTTTATTGATCAATCGAAAACCAATTGGAGACAATCTATGCATCTGGACACATAGATTCCCATATGGTTTGGGGAGCCAAATTAAGACAAAGCATTAGAGCCGGTCCCCAACATATTAACCCTTTGTTTTCTTTTTATTAGCATATGTCAATTTATAGATAATGTACTTTGTTGAAATTAAGTCCAGGTTCTACCTCCCAGCCCAAGCTCCCAGATGTAAGACTCAGATTAAATTTGCAAATACCTTTTCCATAGAGCTAGGTTCTACTCTTACTAGATCATAACTAAAGATACCTATATACTTTAACCTACATTTCTCACATGGCTGGTTACCTGTGCATGGCAGGTATAATGTGTCCATGTGTCTGTCTCTTCGCTTCTTTTTGGGCTCCTCTCCCTGTCTCCTTCTCTCCAAGAATTTTTTTCTCCTCTCAATGTCATACCTCTATTTCCTGCCAAGTCATAGGCCACTGGGTTTTTAATTGACAGGCGAGGCATCTGTACAATACAAAAGATGTTCTCTCTACAGTACTTCATTGACATTTTTATATACGTGTATAATATGCTGATGACATCCCCATTACCTTCTCTTTTTACCTATAGCTTTATTACCTCATTCTTCCTAATCAGTCCCCCTTCTAATTCTAATTTCATCTCTCTCTCTCTCTCTCTCTCTCTCTCCCTCCCTCTCTCCCTCCCTCTCTCTCTCTCTCTCTCTCTCTCTCTCTCTCTCTCTCTCAGTGTGTATGTGTGTGTGTGTGTGTGTGTGCGTGCGTGCACATGCACGTGTGTGTGCCTGTACAATTAGTTTAATTAGAGCTGCTTATATGAGCATGGGTGAGGGGTCATTTACAGGAACATGGGCAATTACCATTGGCTTACACCAGTGAAGAAAATGCTACCCAATAACCATTCACTGCTAATAGCTCCTCAGGGAGTAGCATGGCCTTATGAGCTCCCCACCCACAGCAACTATTGACAATTCCTGTAAACATATACCTCCCCCCGACACACACACACCCACCCTTTTTCTTTACATTATTAAGGTCAGTTGAGGCTCCCTAGGGACTTGGAAGGAACTTAAGCTCCTTTAGGCTTTTTTTTTCTGTCTGTTGGGTCATCTGTTGGGATGTATTAGTGTCTTGCTGGCCCTGTATCAGGTATGACTTGCCTTAGAAGTTCTGAGGGTATTTACCTCTACAATGACTCTCCTCTGCAGAATGTACACCAACTAGACTTCAACCTCTGGAGTCTCTTTAGTATCTCTGAACAAGAGGATGGGTGACTTACTTGAAATATAGGATCCTTTCAGAGGTGTCTCATCACCCTACAGGAACTAGATGACCTGAAACAGAGATCAAAACATTGGCTCTCCTCTTACCTTCTTTATCCCCATGGGTTCCTAAGTAAGGTTGTGAACCACCCAGATGGGTAGTCAACAGTAGTCTTCAAAAAATTTTTAGGGAATTTTATGTATTATGTATGTGTCTATATGTGGGTTATGTGAATGTGTATTCAAGTGCTAGTAAAGGCCAGAAGAAGACTGGATGCCCTCGAAGGAGATGTCAGGCTTCTATAAGCTCCTGATATAAGTGCTTGGAACTCACAGTCCTTTGAAAGAGTAGCAAACACTGTGTCTTGGAGTTTCTACTGCTGTGACAAAAGATAGTATTATTAATTGGCTTAACATGTTATGCAATCATTTGACCTGATCCTGCCTTAAATTTGTTGAGCCAGTCGGCTGGGAGACAAAAGCCAAAAGGGCTTTGTTTTAAGCTGTCAAGTTTTAAATCTTAAATTAGGAAGTTGAGGAAGTAGCGGCCATGTTGAACATTGGCCACCTTTTATTACCTAGCCTTGGCCCCTCTCCCTACTTGCCTCTCAAGGAGTCTATGTAAATTATTCCTAGTCTCTGTCTGAGGAATAATTACCTCCATAAGTGAGAAACGGGGCATTAAGATTGGCTCTTATAGAAAAGGACAGTTTAGAAAGCCTTGGGCTAGATAACCTGAAAATAAGATTTAGTTGGCTGTCGTGGTGCATGCTTTTAATCCCAGCATTTTGGAGACGGAGGCGGCAGATTTCTGTAGATTGGAGGTTATCATGGTCTAGCAGAGGCTAGCCTGAAACATAGTGAGATCCAGGGCAGCCAGGCCAGGGCTATAGAGACCCTGCCTCCTGAAAAAAAAAGTAAATATTTGACATACATGTATCTCATTACAAGACGTTTACCACTCAGACACAGCTTATAGCAAATTGAAATTCTTTTTTTTTTTTCGGAGCTGGGGACCGAACCCAGGGCCTTGTGCTTGCTAGGCAAGCGCTCTACCACTGAGCTAAATCCCCAACCCCGCAAACCGAAATTCTTTATTCCAGCTGGCTTCGACTACGCTCAGGTACTCAGGCCTGACGTGTATCATTAAATGTTCAGAGCATGGGTTGGGGGTTGAAGGCAAAAACCAGATCTTGGCGTCTTGCTTCTGCTCCTTCTCAGAAGCAAACAACTTAACAGAAGCTAAGATAAGTAATTAGCTAGAGGGAGTTCCTACAAGCAGGCAGTCTAACAGAAACTAAGATAAGCTAGCAGGAACATCTTGGCCTAGAGGTTTCTAGAACAGAGGGGTAATTTGCTATAGAATTCCCCATCAAGGAGATTAAATTCTAGACAAACCTGAAATGGCTTCAGCAAGAATACAAAATGGAGGAACCTCTGCCCTGTCTTGCCCCGTCTCAGTCTTACCAGGCAGTTCAGCATATCACATCTCCATCTAGGACCAGATATAAGACTCAGAACCCAATATTTGGTTTGGTTGGTTTTGGTTTGGGCCAGTAATCAGAATCCTGGAACTTTAGTCCATGATTTTACAAGCTACTTTAAAGAGGGGTCCAACCACAATGACCTCCATTACTGATATGTAAGTGGCCTCCCAATACTACCCAGATGGCTTTCTTTCTTATACCAGAATTCTAGGGAAAAGCCTCATCTCTAGGGGTCCCATTATATAATATATAATCCCCATTTTATAACCCTGGCAGGAAGAGCTATATTCTAAACACACAAAAGTATCCTTCCCTTACCCCCAAAGAGTTAAAAACTTCCCAAGAATCCCATGCTGAGGGAAGGGAAAAGTTGTCTTCTAGGAAGAGATTTCAGTGTTGACACTGAGGGGTACCAGGGAAGATCACACTTGATTTGGGCTGTTTAATTATACACAGTTCTTTCCTCCTATTTAAATATAATCTTCGTGTCAAAGTTCACAAAGATGGACTGGCGTAGCTAGGCAAGGTGTGACTGGATTTAGAGCCACAAACTGTGTCCCAACAAGCCAGGTTCAGCTACCTATTCTCAATCAACTAATTAAAAGAATCGAATGAACAGTGAGAAGCAGAAATTGGCATATATTCAAGGCAGCCACACTGGGACGAAGATCAGGAAATCCAGTGACCACTAAGCCCATTGTCAGAGTCGTGATATGAGGTTGACGTTTAAAGAGAAGGCAAGAGATATGGGTGATTAAGTAGTTCTGGTCACGGTGTAGCCCTGCCTGCCACTGACCCAGCACTGCCCTGACTCTGGTCTTTCCTGAGGAGCCTGAGAAGGTTGGCACTGTTGGAAATCCCTCCCCTGTCTTCAAGAAAAGTTCTGCTTGTGGTTGGCTCCAGGCTTGTCTTTTGCTCCTCCCAACATGAAATTCCTTGGGAAATTCCTTTTCCTTGGGTGCTTTGCTTCAACAAGCCCTGTAGCCAGAGCTGGGGACACAAGTGCCTCATTTCCTACAGGCATGGTATTACAACCAGACCCCTTCATTTGTCTGTCTTCCCTATAGGGCCATGGCGAATAAATCTCCCTTCTCTGCTTTTCCTTCAACTGTCTCTTCAGTAGGCATCTTGGGAAATGGTGGTCACTCCTTGATTGTTGGGGCTGCTAGAGCCTATGCTTTTAATCTAAAAACCCTGATACCAACTTTGGCAAGCCAGGCAAGAGAAAAGACACCCTTTGAGTGTCCCACATACACAGCAAGTCAGTCCTGGGTTGAGAGAGGAAACCAGAGGTGTCTTACCTCTCCATTTGCCCAGCACTGGCTGGTTTTTTTTTTTTTTAAACCACTGCTCTCCCCGACTTCAGGGTGTGGGTCCCCTTCTCTTGTCAGAAGTTTTTCCAGGTTGTTTGGCTTCATTCTGAGCTGATTTGAACTTCTGAGGTTTGTTCAATGGGAAGGCAAGGGTGTGAGAACATACCCAGAGGTAGAAGAGAGCTATAGTTAATAATGGGGTGCAGATGTGATTGGGCCACACCCATTACTGTTCAAACACCCAGGAGATGGGTCCCAATTGATTTACAATTATATTTGCTCTTATTATAAGCAAGTTCCGGCATGCATGTCTGCTGATAGTCCACACGACACATTAAATCCTGAATAAATATCAGGGCTGTAACCCACCCTGAATAGTTGAAGGGAGCCCATTTGGGTCTCTGGGAGAAATGCCCCTCCCCCAAAATAGGTACAGAAGGATGTGAGCAACCCATTGGGTAAAACAGTATGAACCCAGGAGGCATCTGACTCACCAGCTTGGACCCAATTGCCTCGATAGCTGCTGGGTTATTTGGGACAGGTTGTTTAAAAAAGAAAAAGAAAAACTGGCTAGCATTTAAAGTAGCCAGGATTTTCCCCTTTGGCTACAAGCCTCTGCCTAGTTTCACCCGCTGCTGGCCCCCATCTCACACTCAGCTGCCAAACTGCTGTCAGCTGCTAGACCAGCAGCTGGCTCAGACAGAAAGGCTGCTGGGATGGGCTATCTCAGCCAGCCAGCACGACCCATAACTCTCCTCCCCCCCCCGTTACACCCCGAGATGTAACTGTGACTCTCTTCCCCTCTTTGAAAGCTCTCCCTACTTCCCACCTCACACCCCCCCCAACCCCTTACTAATTTCTGTGGATATTCCAAAGGAAACACATACATCTAAATATTCAAATCTAAGACCAGAAGAATGAAAGAAAACAGATGACATTTGCCTTCTGCATGTGGGTACCTGGGTTGCCTCAATCAGAATTGTTCTTTCCAGACCCCTCTATTTACTTGCAAATTTCATCATTCCGTTCTTCATAACATCCGACTAACACTCCACTGTGCTAAAGTACTCCATTTCATTCTCCACTCATCTGTTGACTGACAGCTAGGCTGTCTCGATTTTCAAGATACCGGGAGCAGAGCAGTAATGAGCATGATCAACTATCTCTGTAGTAGGATGTACATCTTTGGGTATATGGCTGAGTAATATAGTAATATAGAGTAATATAGCTGGATCATGTGTCATACCTGTTTCATACATGTGTCATACATGTCATAGCTTTTTTTTTAGATTTTCTTACTTATTTTATGCATATGAGTACACTGCAGCTGTCTTCAGACACACCAGAAGAGGGTATCAGAACCCATTACAGATGGTTGTGGGCCACCATGTGGTTGTTGGGAATTGAACTCAGGTCCTCTGGAAGAGCAGTCAGTGCTCTTAACTGCTGAGCCATCTCTCCACTGGTGTCTAGCTTTTTGAGGACTTCCACACTGATTCCCATGGTGGATGCACCAGTTCCCACTCCCACCAGCCAGTGAATGTGTGTTCTCCCTTTCCCACATCCCTGCCAGGACTGGTCATCGTTACTTGTTTGTTTGTTTGTATCTTAGCCTCTCTGATTGATGATAGAATGGTAAGATGAAATCTCAACGCAGTTTTAATATTGTATTTCTCTGGCGGCTAGGAATGTTGGACATTTTAAAAATTGTTCTTAAGGATTGATTATTATTTCATGTGAGTTGTCTGTACGTAACATATGCACCAAATGCATGCCTGCTGTCCACAGAGGTCAGAAGAGGGCATCGCATCCCCTGGAACTGGAGTTACAGATGGTTGTGAACTGCTATGTGGATGCTGGGAGCTGAATCAGGTCCTCTGCAAAAGCAACAATTAGTCTTAATTGCTCAGACAGCTCCCCAGTCCGTGTCAAACGTTAAAAAGAAAATTCTCAGCCATGTGTATTTCATCTATGAAAACCTTGTTTCATTCCATGCCCCACTTTTTTTTTTTTCTTTTCTTTTTTTTCGGGGCTGGGAATTGAACCCAGGACCTTGCGCTTCCTAGGCAAGCGCTCTACCACTGAGCCAAATCCCCAACCCCCCCATGCCCCACTTTTAAATTTGATTTGTTTAACTTTTTTCTTCATTTATTATTTTTTAGTAATTAAGGGTCTATGTTCTCCTAGAACTTAGTAGGCGCGTGTACTAGGCTGTCCTTGCAGTCAAAGAAACCCCCCTCCCCGCCTCTCCTCCCAAATACTGGGATTAAAGACAAGCTTTAAAATGCTTTGTTTTTGAGTTCTGTGTATATTCTAGAGGCTAACCCTCTGTCAGACCTGTAGTTGGTAATGATTTTCCCTGACTGTGGACTGCCTGTTTGCTAGAAGACAGTGGCCATTGATGTATAGAAGCTTTAGTTTCATGGTGTCCCATTTGTCAATTGTTGGTCGTAATGTCTGCACCACTGCGGGCCTGCCCAGAAAGTCCTTTCCTGTGCCAAGTTCAAGTGTATTCCAAATTTCTTTTTCTCTCAGTCTTAGGATATCAGCTCATAGGTTGTGGTCCATGATCCGTTCAGAGTTGAGTTTTGTGAAGAGTGAAGGATAAGGATTTTCATTTAGCTCTAAGTAACTATCCGATTTGACCAAGCACCATTTGTTGAAGATGGTGTCTTTTCTCAAATGTGTATTGTTGGCCCCTTTGTCAAAAATTAGTGGCTTTAAGGTTTTAGACTCATGCGTAGATGCTCTTTTTATTACTGTAGCTCTGTAGTCTAGCTTGGAATCTGGAATGGTGATGTCTCCAGCAGAGTTTGTTGTTTTGTTTATGTTTATGTTCTATTGTTATCCAGGACTACTGTCCTCCTCCTCTTCTTCTCCTCTCCCCCATCCTCCCCTCCTCCTCCCCCTCCTCCTTTTTCTGTTCCCATATAAATTTAAGACCATTTTTCTGTGAAGTATTGCTATGGAATTTTGATGGAGATCATGTAGAATTCTCTTGGTAAGATGGCGATTTTCACAACATCAATCCTACCAATCCGTGAGCACAGGAGGTCTTTACATCTCCTGGTATTTTCTCTAATTTCAGTTTTCAGTGATTTAAAATGTTCATTGTACTCGTCTTTCACTTCCTCTTCTGAGGCTGTTGTGGATGGTATTGTTTCTCTGATTCCTTTCTCAGGATACTCGACATTAGTTTATAGGAAGACTTGCGTTTTAAAACAAAACTCTAAAACATTTAATCAAAATGGTTCTAATAAAGCCCTCTTGAGTTGTTGGTCAGAGTTGCTCAAAAGACTCCTACAACATTCTAAGCTATTGCTACTGCCCTTGATTGCCTCCTGGGAAGGGGGGAAGCAAGTCTCTATTACTAAAGACACCATACACTTCATACACAGGGCTCAGAGGCCTATGAGATGTAACTGACTCGAAAGCCTCTTCCCTGAGGAGTAATTTCCATGGTACTGAATGGTGACATGGAAGCTTCCAAAGGACAGAAAAAACCAATGTTCCTGTCTCACGATGACACCTATGAACCACAAGAATAACCAGCATAGAGTACTAACCCTCAGGATAGTATTGGCACACATGTCTTGGTAGTAACCAATAATGCAATAAGAGAACAATCTTGCCTGGTACTGGCAACTCAGACAACTAATTGCCCAGGACCACTGAAGTCATGAGTCTTGGAGAAGAACCTACAACTGGCACTTTACTAAACAAATATAATGCCTAAGTACATTCTAAATATTTGCCCTTGTGCCCAGATATAAGTGTAGTCCTCACACACCCCCATCAAGGAAATCTCTCTTTGCTACAGATAGAGACCATTACAGAAAACTACAACCACTCAAAATACAGAGTTACAGAATCTGGTTCCAAAGAATACATCTCTTAATGTGGTAATGTCCTTACACCTCTCGGAAGCCCTCTTGAAACACAATTGCTTACAGAACTTCTACAATGCAACACTCTTACACTTTCCCATTTTTTCTGAGTTCTATTTGAAAAAGAGTAACTTTTTCTTTTCTCTATTTTTTCTCCCCCTCTCCCTCCCCTCCTCTCTGTTAGCACCCAAAACCCTAAACACGTTTGTCCAGACAGTTGTTTAGCCTTTTCCCTTATTTTCTGGAGCACTCAACAACACTGCCTTCCACCAGGAAGCAACTTGCCAACCTTGTTGCTGAACATTCTTGCTTTCTTGGACCCTAACTTGGGGCCTTCTCTCCCGTCTTCTCCATCTTCCTCCTCCTGGTAGCTGCTGAGATTTACAGCCTGTCTGCTTTGCTGTTTTTCTTTCAAAATCTAATAAAAACAGTCCTTAAGTTTCCTTTTGTGGCTACTTTCAAATTATTTCATTAGCCATACTAAAACTCAAAGGGGAACCTCAATTTCCATAGTAACAATATGGCCACATGAAATAAATCTCCTGTCTCATGCTCTTCACAATGGCCTCTTTAATTGGTATGCCGGGGACAGATGGCAGATGACCTAGCCTGGCTTGCTGGGGGCTGCTAAAGCTTTGGGTTTGATCCTAGAAATTCTGGTGACAACTCACATTGCATTTGTCTGTTCTGCTGGGAGCTAGTACAGGAATTCAGTCCAAAATTTTCCCTTTAGGGCACTGGAATCTTGTGTTGGTGCTTCCGGGATTTGTAGGTGTCTTGTAGGTGAGGGAGAGACTGTTGAAAAGGCCTGGATCACTGTTTCTAACTTGTACTGCCATCAATTGATTGAGATGTGGATGGCATTTTGGACACTTGGTTCTAAAATTTTTGTTTCACAAGCTTTAAAAAATAGGGGTTGGGGATTTAGCTCAGTGGTAGAGCACTTGCCTAGCAAGCACAAGGCCCTGTGTTCGGTCCCCAGCTCCAAAAAAAAGAAAAGAAAAAAAATAACCTGGTTCTGTCTGTACCTTTATGTATACATGTGACGCTTTCTTTGGCTTGCCAGTGATATAAGAGGGTCACTCCTTCCTCGAGGTTTGACAACCAATCTATACAGTTTCTACTGACTTCCTCTTCCACAAGCCCTTAATTAAGCTAGACCCTGGAGTAGGGGTTGGACCTTTAATGCACCCTAATGCTGTATGCCAGAAAGAAGTGTCTTCTTCTGCAGCCTGCTCTCCTAATTCACTCTTTGTCTTCATAGATGACTCCTTCATACACAACCACCTCCACCATCACAGAGCCTCCCTCTGGAGTCATGCAGAAAGGAAAAGAAAAATTAAAGACTCTGCCCCTCTACCTGGAAGAAGACATCCGTCCTGAAATGAGAGAAGATATCCACGACCCCAGCTACCAGGATGAGGAGGGGCCCCCGCCCAAGCTGGAGTACGTCTGGAGGAACATCATCCTCATGTCCCTGCTGCACGTGGGAGCCCTGTACGGGATCACACTGATCCCCTCCTCCAAGGTCTACACCTTGCTCTGGGGTAAGCACCTTTCTTCGTTCTGGGTCAGTGAGCGTCTTCAAGTTCTCCCCTCTCTCTAATGAAGGGGATCTTACAATGGGCAGTGTCCCGTCTGTGTCCAGGTTTCCCTAACCTTTTCTTGATAATCTAACGAACACAGTCAGGTTGGATTAGGAAGCAAGAGTGTCTGTTTTGTTTTCTTCCTCTCTCTCTCTCTCTCTCTCTCTCTCTCTCTCTCTCTCTCTCTCTCTCTTTCTCTCTCTCTCTTTCTCTCTGTCTCTGTATCTGTCTGTGTCTCTCTGTCTCTCTGTCTCTCTGTCTCTCTGTCTGTCTCTGTCTCTGTCTCTCTCTCTCTCTCTCTCTCTCTCTCTCTCTCTCTCTCTCTCTCTCATGAGGCAGGCTCTCATGTGGCCCTGCCTAGCCTAGAACTCTCTCTAGCAGAGAATGACCTTGAGTCTGATTTTCTGGGTCCACTTCCCGAGTGCAGGCATTAGAGTGTCCATCAGCATAAATGGTTTGTGTTGCTTGTTTGGTTTTTCAGAACCTCACTGTGTCACCTAGACTGTCTTGGACCTCTCTATGCAGATCAGGCTAGCCTTGAACCCATGGGAATCCTCCTGCTTCAGCCTGCTGGGATTACATCCTGTGCTTAAGTAGCACATTTGGCAAAAGTAGCGTGGGGTGTTTTGTTGGTTGGTTGTTAGGGCATAGTAGACAGGTCCTCTACCACGGTGTTGTATCTTTAAATATCGGGAGTACTTTAACAATTGGGAGTGCTGGGAACCAAGCTCTGAAACCATGTGCGGGACTCACTGTGGGGTAGCAATGCAGCACTGAGGTAACCCCAGCCCTGGAACAAATGTTTGTATCACTCACTTGGTTGCCTGTCCCAGCCCTTCCTTCCTGCCACAGGAGAGCCAGGCCTACCTAGAGGGCATGGGAATGAAGTACCATAGCAGCTGCATGAGCTACACGCTGAGCCTAGTCAGGGAATGGGTCAGTGTATACTGTAAAGGAGGAGAAGCCATTGAAAAGGAAAATTACTAAAAAAAAAAGGGGGGGGTCGGTTATCCTTTACAACCCTTCAGACCTTAGCCCCTGGCCACACCAGGCTGGCTTGACCTGGAAGAGGGGGAGGCAGGCTCCTCTAACACACAGGTGTGCAAGTGTGTGGCTCTGCTGCTCCAGGTAGGTTGTCAGGGTGAGGCACATGCCAGTCAACAGATGCTGTTCAGATATTTACGTTACAGAGTGCTTCATGGTCTAGCCTCTATCCAGCCTTCAGCTGTCCCTTTTTCCTGATACCATAGCATGCCATGAATCTAACTCTGGTTGTCTTTGCTCTCTACCACATCTTTTCTTGGCAGAGATAGGCCATGTCAGAGAATAAAGCCTTGAAGAAGGCTTCTCTGGTCTACACAATTCCTGACTCTAGGAGCTCTGTGAACCAGGAGCTCCTTGCTCTCTCCAAGGGATGGTGAGCCCATCATTCTTTCCTAGATACTCTTAGGAGGTTTGGGGGAACAGCATCAGATGTGGGGAATTCTTAGACAACTCCCTCTGCCATTCTTCCTCCCCCTCCCTCCCTCCTTCCCTACCCCCCTCATCTCTTCATCTCTTCATCTCTTCATCTCTCTCTCTCTCTCTCTCTCTCTCTCTCTCTCTCTCTCTCTCTCCCTCTCTCCCTCTCTCTCGGAAGTATGGTATAGAAAAACTGGCATTATCCTGTCTGCCCCAGAGTTCTTCTGTCTTGTAGGTGGTAGGATTTGGATTCTTAAGCATTGTCTAAGGAAATACACCCAATGCCCCCAAGGAAATACTACTTAGGAGATCCCTTTCCATAGGGATCTTGGGTCTTTTTAGTTACCTATTGAGGCAATGATACACTTCAGAACCAGAAAGACCGGGAGTGAAGAGATTCCCTGCAAGCTCCCTCTCCAGCCTGAGTCTTCCTTACAGGCCCCATTCAGTTCTCTGTGTTTGACCAAATCACCTCAGCTTGGCTGGCATCAGTTGCTACTGCAGTGAAAGGTTTGCCATCCAAACACAGGACTTCAATCCCTGGCTTCAGCACCCTGCCCATTAGTGTGTGCTGTGATTTTGTAAAGAAACTTGACACACAGAAGTTGGCTTGGTAAATTAACTTACGCTTGTCCTTGCCCTCTGGTGGGCAGATTGGGTAGCTCATAGAATGATGGTTGTGAAATGTGGATTACAAAATTCTTGCCTTCAGGATCTTGGTCCCAGATGAAGTTCTCTCCTTCCTTTAGGTTTTAGAGGCTTTTCTTGTTTTAGCCCAAAGAAAAGTGCATAATTAGCACCTGGCTATACACACGCCATTTTTCTGACTTGGAGATTTTGAAAAGCTTTTCTCTCATTTGAGAACCACTCAGTAGAGCCCTCTGGACTAGGATCTCTCTGACAAGACTGGGTTCCCAACCCTCACTTGAGGGGAAAGCTCTGTCATCATCAGTGTGGACACTTAAAATCTTTCCCTGGGGACAGGGAAAGGACCCATGTGACCTAAGCCATTGGCAGAATAAGAACATGACCCAGTGTCACGAGGACTGTCACTCTGGCTCCCCTGTTAAATAGCACTGTCTATACTCTGAAGCCAATGTGCTTGGTGATCTGCAGTGTGAGCAGATTCAGACACGTTTCCTGGTACTCTGGCTCTGCTCTAAGCCTCCCTTCCCTTTCCTCCTGTGTCGTCGGGGTTTGCTCTCCACTGGCTTCTCCATACAGGCACAGTCAGATCCTCTTCATGGGAAGACCTCGATCACCACAGAGTCAGAGGCTGCAAACCATCAGAGGCCTCATCCCAGTTCAGAAAGATACAGTCACCCTTCCCTAGGACAGACACCCTCTCTAGAGTTGTCCTGGCGGCCCTAAGGAAGGACCAGGATGGCACACAGGAGGCAGAGGAGAGGAGGAAAGAGATCACTTAGAAAAACTGTTAACTCTTGATGTGGATGGACACAAAACAGTTAATACAATGTTTGGTGTCTCCAATCTCGGCTAAGTTCTGTGGCCCCAGAGGTTCTATGGTTCCCAGATGCCCACTAGGGTACTTTATAGTGTGTCTAACAAGGCCTCAGCCCCACATCCTAGGAAGAAATCTGAGGAACAGATGAGTACACTCAGTGTCCACTCCCCATTAGAGAGACTGATCTTGTAGGTTTTGAGTCGGGGTGCTGTGTCCCTAGGAAGTGTATGATATGACTGGGACTGGATCAGTGCTCTGACCCTGGATGAACACTTAGCTTCTAACTGCATCAACACACTCACCCAGACAGTAGATAGCTACAGACTGTTGGTGTTCAGAAATTGCCACGCAAACGTGAGCACTGATCTCAGTTAAGCAAGAGCAGTTTGTGGAATATGCACCTTAATACTGGTCAGATCAGGGACACAGCTTAGCATTATCTGAACTATGACAATAGGTATCTTTTTCTGTCGGCTCTTACAGGATAAAACCACAATGTGTTCATACACAGGTACAGGAAGTGGCGCCCGGTGGTCAGCTCTGACTCAAGCCATTTCAGACATAACAGTTCATATTGACCTTTGATTCGATGGGTCCTGTGTAAAGCTTTGTGGAATTTCTTAAGATTAACAAACCTCATAGAGAACATTCAGGGCATCCAGAACAAAACAGGGTGTGTGGCCAGCATGTCCTTGCTCTGAGCCTAGTCACTTCTCTGTGTCAGTGACTCGCAGGCATGCCACAGCAACAATATGAAATGGCTGGCAGGCATGGAACAAAATGGCTACAGCTATGGGAATTAGGGGTCAGACCATAACGCCCCCTCCCCTTATTGAGTTGTCCCAGTAAGTCAAATCACTGACTCAAACATTTTCTTTTCTGAGGCCAGGAGGACAAACTTTTATATCAATCTTTGTTGGTTTTTTGTTGGCTTAAATATTTGAAATTTTGATCTCCCACCATAAGTGTCACTGCTCTCATGCTGGCACACCTTGCTATGCTCATGCCTGTTAGGAGGGGCATTAATATTGGAGCTGCCCTGACCAACCGGGAATGGGGTAGAAGCCTCAGGGGTTCCTAACCTTCTCCAGGAAAATAGTATACCAGAGGCAATAGATGCAAAAGTTAGAAGTTTCAGTGAGGCTAGAGGAACTGAGACAGGGAGTTAGTCCTGAGGTACAAGCAAACTAAGTACTTTACTAAATAGTAAGAAGAAACTCCTGCCGTTAACATCTGTACATTGTCCTTCCTCGGAGAGGGAGAGGGTTTAACATTCTGTTGGGACCACTGATGTCTAAGACCCTGTCTCTGATGACCTGCACTCTCTGGTTGTTGAACATCATCCCAGGTCCAAACAATTCACATAGGTCAAAGGTGAGGGTGGGAGAACATAGGCAGTGACGTTAGTAATTAGGCTCCCGTCTGTGGGTCTAATCAACGTTCATATGTGTTGAACTGGAAAATGTACCTCAGCAGCCCAAGGCAACATAAAATAGAAAACCAGTGTCCAGTCTTTTACCAGTCTGATTTTTAACAGGTTCTGTGCGTGTTGTCTGACAACCCATCCATGGTCTAAGTCCAGATGTTTTGGGGAGGGGGAAGTAAACTTCAGATAAGAATGATAAATGTAGGACTGGATACCATCTATTTTCACAGCCATTGGGGTGGCCAGGATCACAAAGTGGGGTCCTTTTCTGTGTGGGCCCCGTGGAGCTCCTTTTTGTCTTAGCATCTCAGCCTGTGAGGTGGGATAATGGATAGATGTCATATCTTTCCTCTGTGACTGCTTCCTGCTGACATTAGGACATTGTCAAAGGGGCCCAGGACAGCTGAAATGCTAGTCAAAGGCTGGGCAGTAGGGCATTTATCAGAAGCATCCGCTTAGCTGATCCAGCTGAAAGTCAGGGAGTAATCCCTTTGGCTGGACTCATTAACATCAGCTTTCAGCCAGTCCAGGGTTCAGCAGCTCCCCAGGTGACCGCTGGATGGAGTCTGTCAGCCAGGTGAAAATCTGCTGGGGACAAATATAGACTAGGGACAGAAATTAAAATTGTCTAGTAATTGGAGAAGGTAAGGAATTCCAAGACCAAGGGGAAATCTCATTTTCTAGAACAGGCAAGCGAACGTATCTGCAGTCCATTTGATGTGTGGCAGATGGGTCCGAGTCTTAGGACTCCCGATTCCCTGGAGCTTATGTAAACTTCAGTTTACAAAAGGATGCACATTAGTGTTTACCATTGTACTGAAATCCATATTTTCGGGGAAAAAAAAGTAGTTAGCAGGTAATAGACTCATGCCTTTCAGACCTTGTAATAGCTGTAGATTTGGGGTAAAAGGCATAGAACATTCTCTCCTCAATCCAGAGCGTTGGATGCACAGGTTAAGCATACATGTTTTAGCATGATGAGAAACATCTTTAAGTTTGTATTCAGAAGACAACCAAAGGGAACTAAAATCACGAGCTCGTGACTGAACTGTGGGCTGCCAACATTCCACTAGCTTATCAGAGCTCCATTGGTCAACATTAAAATTCTGAACATCGAAAGAACAATAGCGTGTGGGGGGACACTAAACGTTTCCTACTTTTATTTTAGATTGTCTTTATACCTCTACAACTTGCAATTATATATCTCAAATGTCTTCTTAGATTCTCAAATCGTAAGCATCTTTTTAGACTCTCCAACATTTATAATTTGTATGTGCCAAACTTCAACATCTTTTTAAATCATCTTCCAAGTTTTTTCGTATATCATCTAACCTTCTTCATCTGTATTATCGATTTCAATCATTTTTAGACCTATAAACAGTTTTTTCAGAACTTGAGTTTTAAATTTTATATTTTTTCCATCCAATAACTTATTATGAGATACAAGCAGTTGATTATTGAGAGCAATCATTTAATATGAAGCCCGAGAGCAAGGCAAACACGATTGCCCTTTTCTAAAAAAATTTTTTTATCTTTATTAACTTGAGTATTTCTTATTTACATTTCGATTATTATTCCCCTTCCCGGTTTCTGGGCCAACATCCCCCTAACCCCTCCCCCTCTCCTTCTCTATGGGTGTTTCCCTCCCCGTCCTCCCCCCATTACCGCCCTCCCCCCAATAATCATGCTCACTGGGGGTTCAGTCTTGGCAGGACCAAGGGCTTCCCCTTCCACTGGTGCTCTTACTAGGATATTCATTGCTACCTATGAGGTCAGAGTCCAGGGTCAGTCCATGTATATAGTCTTTGGGTAGTGGCTTAGTCCCTGGAAGCTCTGGTTGGTTGGCATTGTTGTTCATATGGGGTCTCGAGCCCCTTCAAGCTCTTCCAGTCCTTTCTCTGATTCCTTCAACGGGGGTCCCGTTCTCAGTTCAGTGGATTGCTGCTGGCATTTGCCTATGTATTTGCTGTATTCTGGGTGTGTCTCTCAGGAGAGATCTACATCCGGTTCCTGTCAGCCTGCACTTCTTTGCTTCATCCATCTTATCTAATTGGATGGCTGTATATGTATGGGCCACATGTGGGGCAGGCTCTGAATGGGTGTTCCTTCTGCCTCTGTTCTAAACTTTGCCTCCCTATTCGTTTGCCCTTTTTAATAACCTAGTGGTAGATTACCTTGAGGTGAGGAGCTGGTTGCCTGTTGGTTTTTTTGTTTGTCTGTTTGTTTTCTTTTCACTGTTAAGCTGTCAATGTGATCAGAGATCTGAAGAAGGATAAGTTGTAACCTAGATGTGCCTATGTATCAATTAAAATGACAGAGAGTAGTCTGTGTTTTATTATGGAGATAGTTAACAAGCTGGGCTCTCTATGGCACGGAGGTCAGAGGCACTCTTTGGTCATGAGGACTTTTCCTGTGGAGGAGGGACATAGGAGAGATTGATCTCACCTTGAACTAATGCAGTGTGTGGCTATCAATTCTCCAGCTGTCCTCTGTTTATCCACAGTTCAGGCGAGGCTCTGACAGCAGGCAAGGCAGTGGGGCAGTTATACCCAGTGGTTATTGAACCATAGTCCCAGTGGAGTGTCAATGTGTCTGTATCTTCTTGGAGACCTTAGAAGGTCACTGTTATGATTTTGAGAATTTCATTAAATGCCATATTCAGCAAATCTCTGACTGGTTTGAGCTGGTACATACCTAGCATATCTGAGTTAAACAATCTTTGTTCTTAGCTTTATTTTTTATTTTTGTTTGCTCTAAATTGTACCTTACAAACATAAAACAGGAAGCTAAATAAAGCTTTAACCTTGTATTTAACTATATCAGTACTCAACATGACTTGAAATGTATTTCTGAACACATTAAAGGATTTGATCATCTTCAAGGTTACTGACATCAATCCCTGTTAGGTTTGAACCTTAAAAACTACAGTTTTGAATTGAAGCTCTTCTAGTATCTAAGTAAAAGTTTTTTTAACCCATAAGCATATTCCATAAAGAGACTAGGAAGACTTTTGACCTTTATCTGGTAGAATATAAGAGAACATAACAGTTTCCTGTATGATTTAGTTTCCTGTATGATTTAGTTTAAGCTGAAGCCACTGTCAGGACAGGAAAAGGTTAACAAGTTGGGGAAATGGCAAAGACCTTGGCTAGTTAGGGCTCTTATCAGCTTGGCTCAGCTCCTTTGGCTGAAAGGAGGGGACTGCAGGAGCCTTGCGGAAGCTCAGGAACTGAAAGGAATTGGGAATGCATTTCATGAGCCAGTGATTCTTAACCTTTTTGATATTATAAACCTCTAAAAATTTTTAAATGAATGAATTCCTTAATTTCTATTCCTGGTATCATTACCATAATTTACAGAGAAATATGTACCTGATATAACCAAAAGAAAAAGGCAAAAGTACCACAGATAAAGAAAGCTCAGGAATGTATATCATGTATCTGACGTCTGATTTCATTAATTAATAGCTGGTTTATTTTATTTTCAAACAGTGTCTATGAGCAAACAGGGTTTCCTGTTTCAGCTGCACTAACTTTTCAGACTATGGCTCATGGTTCCTTCTTGGGCTGATTTGTACAGTTTCTCTAATGCACTGGGGATGACTGTCTCAAAGTAACCTGCAGCTTTCCTGACAACTCCTCGCTCTCTCTCCTGCTAAGAACTGTAGCCGTTTCGGTTGCATTTTGAAACCTTCTGCTACTGTATCCACCATCAGACCATCCCAGCATCATAGGGACCGGCTGAGCTTTTTCGTTTTTCATCATAATTGTCCCCCGCCTTCATATCAATAATGTGATGATGGCTATTGTCCATTGTAATTTCTAAAGCTATTACAGTTTTCCCATCACCTTCATAGTTATTTTCATTAAAATTTCCTCCTTCATTGTAACCAACATATACTAACAAAGACATTCCAGTAAAACATTCAACAAAATTTAAAATGTCCCATGGCTTTATATATTTAATTATAATTTTTAACAGTTCCTTTTGCAATATCAAAATGAAGCATTTTTTTTTTAAAGAATGAAGTCACACAGCGTAACCATAATTTTTGGAAGACAAAGACAAGTTCTAACAGTGTAGCCATAAGTTTAGAAGCCAAAACCATTTTTTCAACAGGTTAAACAGAAACCCAGTGTTCCTAAAATAAATATCAAGTACATTGTTTTGTGGTTAGGAAGTTTGGCTGTCAGCAAGAAAAGTCCTTGAATACCAATGCAGGAAGGTGCAGTTTCATTAAAGAAACATTGTTTTAGGGCTGGAGAGATGGCTCAGAGGTTAAGAGCACTGACTACTCTTCCAGAGGTCCTGAGTTCAAACCCCAGCAACCACATGGTGGCTCACAACCACCTGTAATGAGATCCAATGCCCTCTTCTGGTGTGTCTGAAGACAGCTACAGTGTATATAAAAATAAATCTAAAAAAAATGTTTTCAATACTATCTAGGACAAATTGCATAAAATATTATCCCAATTTAAACAGTATCTTCAGAGACACAGCTCATGCTGTGTGTTGTTGCCCACCTTTGTGTCTCCAAAGCTAGAGGCAAAACCAAAACAAGAAAAGGAGCTGCTCAGGTACAGGAAACTTACCTCCTCCTGGACAGAGCTGCTTGGTGGCATTCACTAACAACGACTGAGGAGTGTTTAGAGATAATGGGTGTTTCCAGGCAGTGAACCAAATGTTGGGGTTCAGGAATCACCACACAAACCATATGAACATTGAACTCACGTAAGCATGAATAGGTTATTAAATGCACAGTGCAACATGATACTGTCAGACCAGGGACATAGCTTAGAATTGTCTGACCTATGACAACATGTATCCTTTCCTGTCAGTTCATCAAGGATAAAGACACAGAAACCACAGTGAGTTCATAGCCATGTACAGGAAGCACTGCCTGGTGGTCAACTCTGACTCAAGCCATTACAGACATAACAGTTCATATTGCCCTTTGATTTGATGGGTCCTGTGTAAAGCTTTGTAGAATGTCTTAAGATTAGGAAACCTCAACGAGAACATTCAGAACGAGACAGAGTGTGTGGTCATCATGTTCTTGCTAGATGCCTAGTCACTTCTCTGTGTCAGTGACTCACAGGCATGCGACAGCAAAAATATGAAATAGCTGGCAGGCATGGAACAAGGTTATAGCTATTTTGGGGAGGCGGGGAGGGTGTCAGACCATAACAGAGACTAGCAGCATTTTCCTACTCAAATATGCTGAGATAGTTAGATGGTCTTCAAAAAAACATCAATGATCTGTAGAATATGGCATTTAAAGATGTTTTTATTAATTTAATACTTTTTTTGACAATGAGACATGTTAGCTTCTGGCATCATCCCCATTCTACCTCAAAGAAGACAGTGAGCATTGAAGTCCCTCCTTATGGAGTTGGCTTCAAATATGGCAAGCTAGCCACTGGGCAAGAAACTGGCCTTGCCTCAACTGCTGCAGTCTTCAGCCCAAACTCTGGATAAGTAGGACACGAAGAATGTCAACTGCTGGACTCTGCCAAGACAAGACAGAGAAGTCCTTTATAGTTCCTGTTTCACAGGAAAATGTCAGCTATGCAGCCAGTAGGCTGAAGAGACGGACGTTCCAACATTGCAGAGGAATCTCGGGGGTCTGTTCAGGCAGCCATCTGTCTCTGTAATTTCTATAGTTTTAGAAGGTGCTTGTTCTGCAATCCTGTTTATTCGGGAAGTATATTTATCCTTCTCAGGTCTCTGATGGGGTTGAAGACTAGATAGTTATAGTCTCACAGTTAAGCTTAAGTTGTTTAGGATTGAAGAAAATGTTTTTAAGATCCAAAAAGATGCTTTTAGGTTAATAAATGCAGGTTACAATAGAAAGTGATTCAGATATAGAACTCTGGACTCACCAAGATAGGAGAGGTGGTAGAGGATTTTCTCCAAGGTTGCCAAATGCAAATGGACTGGACATTGTGAATGTAATTCTTTCCATAGTATATAGTTTACTGGTGTTGCTAAAGGAGTCTTTTGTTTAGATAAAAAGGGAGAAATGTTGCCAGATATTTGATTACATTGTGTACGCCAAGATTGTGAAATGCAAAAACCTTGGGCTGTGGTTCAACCCTAGCACGTACCTTTAACCCAAGAGCTTTCTGTAAACAGGATTAACTAGAGTCAAGGATGAGACAAAATATGGAGCAAGTAACCAGTTGACAGGGAGTGAACATAAGAAAGCCCAAGAAAGAGAAAGGCGGGTCTCTGGGGTGAAGGGTATTTAAGACAGCGTGGAGAAGGAGAAAGAGCTTTTTCCTTCTAGGACGTGGATAGAGTAAGGTCAGCTGTGTGCTTTCTCCCCCTCTTGACCTATCATTGACTGTCTTTGAGCCTGTTTACAGAAAGCTCTTTGGATTAAAGGTGTGTTGCAGGGCTGAGTCACACCACAACAAGATTTCTCCAGTTTACAGTCTTGAGGGTCACAATGCGATCGAATATCCTGCAACATAGGATAATGTTAACCATCAGCGAAGCTTGAGCCTCTGTATAAACAGGACTGTGTGCAGGACTGACTTGCTCTGAGACCCCTCCTACAAGGCTGAAATGCTGCACTAACAACAGGTTAAAAGTCATGGCCCCATGTCCCATGAATCTCCCCTTCAACTGAGGTTGAGCTCTGATTGCTATTTTCTAAACATTCTTAATTATGGGTATTTAGGTCTGGGGTAGTTGATGAACTTGAACCCCTTGGGGAAATGATCTGAAGGTCAAAGGGCATAGAGCCTAGAAAAGTATTGCTGTGGTCTGAAAGCTGGATAATGGTGTGGTCAATGCCCACAACCTGTGTTCTTTGCAGCATCCTGCCTTTGTGGCCTGGGTCTTCCTGACTCACGTCCATTCCTAGGTGGAGTGGTTGGAGATGATGATTTTTTGCATGGCTGAATGCTATGATGTCTCAAAGTACAACCCATAGACGCCTTCAATCCCAAAGAAGCAGACTCTGGTATCCGGATGGTGTTCTTGGACACTTACCAGTTGACTGACTCCTCTTTTGTCTGTCCCAGCAGCATTCATCTACTATGCGATCAGTATTGAGGGCATTGGAGCTGGAGTTCATCGCTTGTGGAGCCACAGGACTTACAAGGCTCGCCTGCCCCTGAGAATCTTCCTCATCATTGCCAACACCATGGCTTTCCAGGTAAGACACTGGTGCCATTCTTTCTCTGCTCTGTGGATGATCCGAAGCAGAGTGGCTGACATTAGAACCCAGAAAGGTAGTCTTCATAAGTGCATGCTCAGTATAGAGATCCCCACAACATGGGACATCTTGGGGTCATTGAGAAGGGAAACAGGATGTTGATAGAACGAATTCTCTGGGCATAACTCTTTTTGAACCCTAAGTTCCCTGGGTTATAATATAGTCCGGCTGCGGTAGTCCTTTGGTTTAAAGGACCATAAAATATCATCAAGCCACTGACTATGGTTCCCTAAACACTCAGTCAATGCTAACATCATGCTTTGCTGTGGCTGTCTTTGAACTCTACTATAATAGGATGTGGGGTGTGTCACAGAAAAAAGAACTCTCTTGTTCCGGGTAGTAGGAGCAGACATGTCCGTAGTTCCATGTGCTGGACACTGGGCCAGATTTGACACAGATTAATTCCTTAAGTCCTCACAACCAGGATGCCAGGAGGTAGGCCTTATTGTTCCACCCACTGAACAGATGAGGAAACCGAGTCACTGAGTCATTAAGTAACCTGATCTTGTTGTCCTATCAGGGCTGCCATGATGCTCAATGGTGCTCACAGCAAGTTTATAATGGATTGACTGTAGGAAATTAGAAAAGGGGCCCTCACCTAGCCACAGGCTTTTCCTTACAGTATGAGATTTGGCTTGGAAGATAAGGGGAAAATGCTAGAAAACTAATGCGTTGATTTGCTTTGACAATATCTGAGGCTCTCATCACGTGTGAAATCACCCCATTCTGACAATGTATATGGTGAAGGATCCCAGTCTATATGTTTAGAGGACAAAAAAAAAAACACATTAGCACATTCTTGAAGGAATGGATAAAGTTCACAAAAGCCCAGAGGTCATTCAAAAATGTGCTCATGCTCCTAAGTCCTATGCTGGTCCTCTTGGGTTATGTATCAACCCACTTGTGATGGCAATGACACAGAGTTTTTGCAGCTTTGCAACAGAGCAGAGCCTTGAAGCCCAAGGCCATTTGTTTTCCAATCTCTCTGCCCCCAATCAGACACCTTGAGAGGAACTCTCTCTCTCATGTTTCTTTTGTAAAGAGACCATGTTCTATGCTAATGAAACTCTCTGAACACTAATACCCGCCTTCCATCTACCCATCATGCAACCATGGGAAGCAACAGTATTCTTTTGTTCTGGGTCTTTGAATTGCTTTTGCACATAAGCCTCAGGGGCAAGTGTGCAGGAGAAGGCATTGCAGGGCCTCATTGAGAGAAAGTCCCCAGGACTCTGAGAGTTGAACTGAGAGTCACAGCTAGGCCCTTGCATGCCCCCAGGAGGACATCTCTTCTCAATACTGGGTTCCTCTCTCCTGTTTCCAGAACGATGTATATGAATGGGCCCGGGATCACCGCGCCCACCACAAGTTCACAGAAACACACGCCGACCCTCACAACTCCCGCCGTGGCTTTTTCTTCTCTCACGTGGGTTGGCTGCTTGTGCGCAAACACCCGGCTGTCAAAGAGAAGGGCGGAAAGCTGGACATGTCTGACCTAAAAGCTGAGAAGCTGGTGATGTTCCAGAGGAGGTGCGTGTAGGGGGATGGGGATGGGGCTTGGGAGGTGGGGTTTCAAGATCTCATTTCTCTTACGACTTAGAAAAGCTGAATGAGGGCTGGAGAGATGGCTCAGTGGTTAAGAGCACTGGCTGCTCTTCCAGAGGTCCTGAGTTCAAATCCCAGCAACCACATGGTGGCTCACAACCATCTGTAGTGAGATCTGGTGCCCTCTTCTGGTGTGTCTGAAAACAGATATAGTATACTCATGTATAATAAATAGATAGATAAGTAGATATTTAACAAAAAAAGAAAAAAGAAAAGCTGAATGAATTTCCAAGTTTATCTGCCCAATAGCATCATTTCAGCCAAATTCACCTGTAAATCCCAGCACAGGAGAGACACATGCAGATGACTTCTGTGAAGTCCAGGCCAGCCAGAGCTACACAGTGATACTCTGGGGACTGAAGAGCTCACAGTTAAAAGCACTTCCTATTCTTCCAAAGGACCCTAGTTCAGATCCCAGTATCCATGTTGGGTGGCTTACTCCCACAACTCCCACAACTCCAGCTCCAAAGGATCACACACTCTGTTCTGGCCTTCAGGGGCACAGGAACACGTGGGCCATTTACGCCCACAGACATACACGGATACACATCAATAAAAAATAATTTTTAAAATGTTTTTTAAAAAGCACATTGGTTAGGTTGTGGCGGCACACATATCTTTAGCCCCAGGGTTTGAAAGGCAAAGGCAGGTGGATCTCTGTGGGTTTGAAGCCAGCCTGGTCTACATAGTGAGATCCAGGACAGCCTGGATTTATATAGTAAGATGCTGCTTCACAAAAAAAAAACAAAAAAAAAAAAAAAACCCAAGAGCAAACAGATCATTTTAAACCCTAGTTATTGTTTGGATGTCCAAAGTCATGGAGTGTTGCTCTGTTCCTCTCTCTCTCTGAACTGATTTCATTAAACCAGCTAAACGTAGCAAATATTCACTGACCAAGGATATTCATAGACACAATGAACTCAACTTAGTCCTTACTTTCTGGGAGATTTTAGCATATCCCGGAGAAACCATGAAAGAAAGCAAACTGCTGTCTATACTGTGAGAGGCAGAAAGGGTCAGAGGTCACTTAGGGAGAACAAGACAGGCTAATTAAAGCGCAGCCTCAGAAACAATAGAAAAGATTGTGTACAGACCCAAAAGAGGAAAGTGAGTTAAAGCTTTATGCAGGATCTAGAAAGAGTCTGTTTCCTTGACCCACAAAAGATATGACAGGGAAAAAGGTAACACAGACTGATGTCATCAGCAGTGCCTTAGTCACCGATAGGATCAAGGTGATTGACAATGAGGAGTTTATTTCTCCAACAATGGGTGGTTCAAAAACAGAGCTGTGCTCTCAAGAGGCCACCGTCAGGTCAGGCGAAGAAGACATGGCGCCAGAGAGGTGAGGGAAGGACACAGCCAGGAGAGAGGATTCACTTTAGGAAAGGAGCACAAGAAGGAGAAAGCTGAATGCAGGTCCTGCCAGTGACTGGAAAGTTTAAGACATTACTGCTAAGGAGACACGAAACCATTCTCTCAGGAATCAGGATCTGTTCTATGCAGAAATGAGATTGGGGGCTGGAGGGATGGCTCAGTGGTTAGGAGCACTGACTGCTCTTCCAGAGGTCCTGAGTTCAAATCCCAGCAACCACATGGTGGCTCACAGCCATCTGTAATGGGATCTGATGCCCTCTCCTGTTGTGTCTGAAGACATCAACAGTGTACTCATATACATAAATTAAATAAATCTTTAAGAAAGGAAGGAAGGAAGGAAGGAAGGAAGGAAGGAAGGGAGAGAGGGAGGGAAATTGGGATAAAGCCTCCAGAAGGACAGAACCTGCTGGTGGTCAGGCCCGACAGAGGAAGCTAGAAGGAAATGGAAAAATATAAAAAACCCATTATATTCTCATAGAAAAAACGGAGCTCAAGGGCAGGTGTCAAACAGCGCCTCAGCACAGACTGGGTGAGAATGGGGTTTGGTCTTGATTTGTTGAGTAAGGTACCACACCCTTCTGTGAGTAAGAATGGTGGAGCCCTTGCTCTATTAAATGGTGGGGTTATTTTAGGAAAATCTCTGCCTCACGCAGACTTTTCATGAAAATGATGGCACTCTGTACTGAGAAGGTTTTTCACCCCATCCCTGCACTCACAGTGTAAGAGGAAGTCAGCAGCCCCTCCCAGTGACAATAGCCAATCCAGATTAGGATGAGAGTTCTCTTGGGACTCAGCATGTGATCTCTCCACGTAGGTACTACAAGCCCGGCATCCTGCTCTTGTGCTTCATCCTGCCCACGCTGGTGCCCTGGTATTTCTGGGGTGAAACTTTTCTACACAGTTTTTATGTTGCCACCTTACTGAGATATGCCGTAGTGCTCAACGTCACCTGGCTGGTGAACAGTGCCGCCCACCTCTATGGATATCGCCCCTACGACAAGAACATTGATCCCCGGGAGAATGCCCTGGTTTCCTTGGGGACTCTGGGTAAGTTAGACAGCAGTCTATGGTATTTTAACGTTCAGTGGTCTCCTTATTCCGTGCGCTTCGAGGAAGACCCGAGTCATCTGTTCTTAAAGGCACTTAGTGTCTCATGTCTTCCATTGTAAAACTCGGGATTGCAACCTTGGGGGAAACATGAGAGTCAAGCAACACATTTTATGTAAGAGGGGAAAGGATAAAAAAAAAAAAGTCCTGCCTTTGATTGGAAGTTAAAAAACAAAACAAAACAAAAGCCTTCCAAATGAGCGTTTCTCAAGTCATCTCTGATTCATTTCTCCGGGCTGGGCCATTGCTGCTTGGATTCATACACAGAACAGTAGGCTCACGGAGAACACAATAACCTAGTCATGCCATGCGAAGGAAAGGAAAAACAAGCATGGCTTTGTTCAGTGGACTTAAAAGTGAGCCATTCTCATACTGGCTCCTCTCCCTGGTGTGGTTTTATGAACTTGCACCCCCATCCAAGATTCAGGGACCACCACTGCCACCGCCGCAGTCGCCGCCACCGCCAGCACCACCGCCAGCACCACCGCCAGGCATGCACTTCCGGTTCACCAAGGTTTAAGTAAATCAACTTCTGACAGAGATGTATTCTGTGAAGGAAGCTACCATGCACTCTCCCAGCTCCAGCCTTGTGGTGACTATGCTGTCCTAGGTAGTGGCCAGCATCGTGCTCTGTCCCTGTTGACATTCCTGACATTCCCTCTCTGCCCCTTCTCTCTCCTCTCTGACTTCATCCGCTGCTCTCCTGTTTCCTGCCATTCTAATCTTCTGGTGTTGTCTTCTTCCTTTTCCTCTCCCTTCAGTTTCTCTCTCTCTCCTCCGATCTCTCTTCCCTTTTGCCTTCAACCCATTCTTCCTGAAGAAATCACAGCCTTTGTGCAAGTACTCGGTCACTGAACGCCATCCTCGAGCCCTGTCTGGTTTTCTATATTGTGAGACAGGAGCTCACTAAGTAGTCTAGGCTGGCCCTGCACTTACTCTGCGGCTCAGGGTGACCTTGAACTTCTACCAATAAGCTGCTTGTCTGGTTCTTTTATCTTTACCTTAGAAATACAGTTCTTCTAATTTGTGCTGGTGAGACCCCTCCTGGGTCAGCCTCCAAAGAGCTGGGAATACAGGCAAATACCACTTAAAAGTGGACAAATCCAGATGGCAGTGTAAAGGAGTTTGCCTGTTTTGTTATAGCTCATTATATATTTTTTAAATGTTTTTTGTCTGTTCCATAAAATTTGGAACTTTTACTTGCTGGTGTTATCTAATCTACATTCCCGAATATTTTTGTCTGTGTACAAAGAAATTGTAAAAGGAAGTTAGGATTTTATCCTTTTTTCGGGAGAGGGGTGAGACAGGGTTTCTCTGTTTATCCCTGGCTGTCCTGGAACTCACTCTGTAGAACAGGCTGGCCTTGAACTTGACCGCCTCTGCCTCCCAAGCGCCAGGATTAAAGGTATGAGCCACCAATACCTGGCGATTTTTATTCTTCTTGAAGTCACAGTTTATATTTTTTCAATATTCAAATAAATAGTGTTACAAAGATAGCACGTTTTCATCCAAATACATAAAAAATTTCAGGAAAATATTTTGACTATCGATTTATTAAGGAATCTTTATTAGTATTCACGTGTGTGTCTGTGTGTGTGTGTGTCTGTGTGTGTGTGTGTGTGTGTGTGTGTGTGTGTGTGTTAGTCAGGGTTCTCTAGAATAAAAGAACTTAGAATATGAATATATATTATCTATATGTAATATATAATATATGTTAGAATGACTTAGAAGCTGTGTTCCAGCTTGTATGACAATGGCTGCCTATGAACAGAAGAGCCAAGAACCCAGTAGTCGCTCAGTCTAGAGGATGGAGGTCTCAGTTGCTCTTTCTTCTAGCTGGAGTCCTAAAGCAGCCGGTGAAGAGATAGACTTGCTAGGGCGGGTAAGAAGGAGCAGGTAGAGTGAGGAGTTTCCTTCCTTCCTTCCTTATGTCCTTATCTAGACTTCCAGCAGAGGTGTGGCCCAGGCTAGAGGTGTGTCTTCCCACCTCAAAGATCTGGACCAGAAGTGCACCTTCCAGTGTGAAATGACTTGAGGAAAAACTCCCTCGCTGGTGTGTGCAGTCATTTCAGACTTTCGGTTAATTCCAGATAGTCTCAATTTGACAGAAGAACCTTCACGGTGTGTGTGATTGTATGGCTACGCAGACTGATGTGAGGGGGCTGGTACATGCCACAGAGGACAACTTTTTAGTCAGTTCTAACCTTCCACTTTTATGTGGGTTCTTTGTATCGAACCTGATTCGCCGGACTGGCTCCAACAGTTTGAATATCTTGCAAAATGTTTATGTAAATATTGTGTTAAATATTCAGGTGTGTTTACTGTACAAGTAATTGTCGCTCAAAAAAATCAGAAATTTCAGAAAAAAAATATCAGATGAAGCAAGAAATCTTTATTAAAGGGGTTCTATTTTATCAGCATCCCCCTGCACCACCCTCCCGCACCAGGGAGAAACTCTGAGAAGCAGCAGCAAAGGCAGCCACTGTGAGGCCCAGTGGCTGAAGGAAGTCCCACCTTGGCTAGGTCCGGGTTCCTCTGATTTTGCCTTTTCTGTGGCAGCTGCCTCCACTGATGGTATTCCCACAAAGTACCATGAGGAAGGTGGCCTGATCTACTAATGGATATTTCCTCCTGGTTACATGCACACACTCAGGAGTCTACAGTATCGCAGAGCATACCGATGTAAAATATATCTCCCCAGAATAATCAAGCTTCTTATCCTGTTAGCCTTGGAAGCAAATTTCCTTCCAACATGCTTTCAAATGGTAAGGACCACCTGAGCCTCTCAGCTCACTGTTTCAGAGTGGAAGGCAGTGATTGGGTCAGCCATTCCCTCACCTGCAGTCCTGACTCTCCAAAGTCTGGGGAGCCCTCTGGGTAAGAGGTGTGCAGAGGAGGAAGTCACAATCGCTGAGCCCCTAACTCCTCTCCTTGCTTCTGTTGCAGGCGAGGGCTTCCACAACTACCATCACGCCTTCCCCTACGACTACTCTGCCAGTGAGTACCCCTGGCACATCAACTTCACCACGTTCTTCATCGACTGCATGGCTTTCCTAGGCCTGGCTTACGACCGGAAGAGGGTGTCCAAGGCCACTGTCTTAGCCAGGATTAAGAGAACTGGAGATGGGAGCCACAAGAGTGGCTGAGTTTGAAATCATTCTCTTCTGAAAGCCAGCTGGATGGGGGGTTGACAATGTTTAAATACTGAAAAGAAGCAGCCATGTTGTACAAAGTCCCATTTCAATACAGTATCCTAGTATATTCAATCTTAAAAGGCAGAAACTTTCTCTTATGTTCCTAAGCAGTTCTTCTGTTCTTAGTCTTGTATTCCAGGGATCATTTGGTTGCCTGATCCTTCTTATTACCTTACTGCTTTTCTAGGAGAGCTGAGCAATAGGACGGAACAGAACTTTGAAAAACACAGCAAATGTTTTAAATTAAAGGACCTGACCAATAGCACTCTTTCCTTGGTCTCTCTTGAGCCTCAAGGTAGCTGTCCAGCTAAAGCTCTGACCAGGGCTTCCTGGGTGTTCTCTGTTAACTCCCATCAGGCCACAGAAAAGACACACACACACACACACACACACACACACACACACACACACACACTACATACACATGCACCACCAAAAAGACAACAAGAAACTCTAACCTTTCCTTGGCACTGAGCTTGCGTTGCATTAAAATATCAGGGAGGTGAACTACCCTGCAGGTCAGGTGTTAAGCAGGGGTGATGTGACATGCAATGAGTTATAAAAATGTTCTTTCTGTGGTCAGACCTAGCTGCTTCCCAAGCGACAGGAAGCTGGTCACACAACATCCCTCCTTTCTGCCCTGAGCCCCAGAGCTTGGCAATGAAACTCTTCCCACTTCAAGACAGAGATGGACAGGTTGAAGGATAGTGTTGGTAGGCAGATTCTGAGATAACTTCTTCAGGAAAAAAAAATCTGTTCGGGTTGACGATTACCTCAGAAACAGTTTCAACGCTAGGTCCCGTTCTTAGTCCAATTTGCTCCTTGGGTTGATAAAATCCAGATTCCCAACACAGTATCTTGCTTATTGCCTCATTCCTTTTATGAAGTTTTACGTTCCTAGGTCAGTGAACCTTGGTTGTATATAATTGGTTTAATGAAACAGCCGGAAGAGGCAAGGCAGGCTGCTTAGGGAAGAGTTTCATTAACAGTCTTCCTCCATTATGGACGCAGTATTCAGCACACTGACTGGTCAGGCAATGTGTAGCAAGTCCAGGAGGTGGGTAATCAACACACTGATTCATGAGTAGATGGGAGACCCACTCCCTAGAAGGAGATTCACCCTCAGAAAGCCCGTGGCTGGGGGACAGTGAGATGGCTAAGCAGGGAAAGGGGCTTGCAGGAAAAGCCTGAGGACCTAAGGTCAATCCCGAGACTGTGTAAAAAGCTGAGTGTAGTAGTGCGTTTCTGTACTTCCAGCACTCCTGTGGAGAGATGGGAGGCATGAAAGGGAGAACAGTCTAGAAGTTTGCTGGCCAGTCAGCTGTGAGTATCTGGGCAAGAGAGATCCTGACTCAGAAACAAGGTAAAAGAACTGACTCTCAAAAGTTGTCCTGTGACCTGCACATGTATACCCCACATGTGTATATGTACCCCATATATACACACCACACACATGCGCACACACACACACACACACACACACACACACACACACAATGCTACTAATTTTTAAAAAACCCTGCAACTGTAGAGTTCCTAGTCATTAGTGGGGAAGCTATTATAGGTGTTTCTGTACTCAATGTATCCATCGAATCTATACTTAATGTATCCATCGAATCTATACTTAATGCATCCATCGAATCTATACTTAATGTATCCATCGAATCTATACTTAATGTATCCATCGAATCTATACTTAATGTATCCATCGAATCTATACTTAATATATCCATTCAATCGCCTTCTGAACAAATATGGTTTTGCCTGTAGATTTGTGTTATAGGACATTTGATCACACTGTGAACCCTGAGATTGTGCAATTTACTGTAAAAACCTATTTCTAGTTGTGCTGTGGCTCAGCTGTGGCACCCATGTTTAATCCAAAGAGTTTTCTGTAAGCAGGTTTAAATAAAGTGAACCATAGGTCAAGAGGCAGAGCAAGCAACCAGTTGACAGGGACTGAACATAGTGGGGGAAAAAGGAGAGTAAGAGAAAGTCAGGAGGGCAGATAGAGAGACACACAGGAAGTAGATGGGAGGGACATTCGGTGTGAGGGGATTTTGAGATGGTGTGGGGGACAGCTTGCTCTTTTAGGACGTTGATTATGGAGGAAGGTCAGCTGTGTGCTTTTTCTGCCTCTTTGAGTTAGCCAACTTTCACCGCAGCATCTGGCTCCTGAGTCTTTCTTGGTAAAAATTGAGCATTTGAAATTTTGTTAAAAAGCGACACTACACGCAGCTTCGGTCACTGGTTCTTTTTCAATGGTCAGCAGTAAACTCAGAGCCTCACATTTCATCTAACACTGAAAAGGTGTGACTGCTAAGGTGTGACCCTGTATGTGACATCAGTATCAAGTTTTCCAAAGATGGAGATTGTCAGAGAAGATGATGAAACAGAACATCAGATGCTAAGAGAAGGGCTATGAGGAACAAGAACACTGACTTCCAGGCAGGCCATGGCCTTTGACTTTTGAAGTTACAGCAGCTGTGATTATCTGCAAAAGATCTATCCATGATTGGGCCTGTCGCCATGACAACATGCCTAGGAGAGGGGCTCACGAGACTGTACCCTTCCCTGGGGGATATATGATCAGACACACTCTCACTCTCTCTCTCTCTCTCTCTCTCTCTCTCTCTCTCTCTCTCTCTCTCTCTCTTTCTCTCTCCCTCCCTTCCCTCCCCCCCCCCCCCGCAAAGCCACAGGTAAAGCATCTGGGAAGATGGCTCTGTGGTTAAGAACACTGCTGCTCTTCCAAAGGAAGAGAAATGGGAGAGAAAGGGACCAAAAAAGAACAGGAGCAGAACAAGAGAGGTCATGGGCAAACAGGGAAAGTCTGGCATGAGCACCTTGGTAATGGCTTGTGGACGAGTCAGTGGCTTTTTTTTTTCTTTATTAACTTGAGTATTTCTTATTTACATTTCGATTGTTATTCCCCTTCCCGGTTTCCGGGCCAACTTCCCCTAATCCCTCCCTCTCCCCTTCTATATGGGCTTCCCCCCCATCCTCCCCCCAATACTGCCCTCCCCCCAACAATCACGTTCACTGGGGGTTCAGTCTTAGCAGGACCAAGGGCTTCCCCTTCCCCTGGTGCTCTTACTAGGCTATTCATTGCTACCTATGAGGTTGGAGCCCAGGGTCAGTCCATGTATAGTCTTTGGGTAGTGGCTTAGTCCCTGGAAGCTCTAGTTGGTTGGCATTGTTGTTCATATGGGGTCTCAAGCTCCTTCAACCTCTTCCAGTCCTTTCTCTGATTCCTTCAACGGGGGTCCCGATCTCAGTTCAGTGGTTTGCTGCTGGCATTCGCCTCTGTATTTGCTGTATTCTGGCTGTTTCTCTCAGGAGAGATCTACATCCGGTTCCTGTCAGCCTGCACTTCTTTGCTTCATCCATCTTGTCTAATTGGATGGCTGTATATGTACGGGCCACATGTGGGGCAGGCTCTGAATGGGTGTTCCTTCTGCCTCTGTTTTAATCTTTGCCTCCCTATTCCCTGCCAAGGGTATTCTTGTTCCCCTTTTAAAGAAGGAGTGAAGCATTTGCATTTTGATCATCCGTCTTGAGTTTCATGTGTTCTGTGCATCTGAGTCAGTGGCTTTTAAAGTTATGTTCCTCAAAGAACATCATTTTCAACAGCGTTGGAAGACCAAGTGAGGCCTACAATCTTAATGTTGTTTAAAAGTTGAAATTCCACGATCTGGTTTATTTTCCTTCTCTCAGAGAATCTTGTTCTGTGAATGAAACTGTAAGGTGGTTTCACAAGGCATACTGTTTTGGCTTAGGGGTGAGATGGGAGTTTGAAGCTACAAGACTACACACATTCTGGCCCTGGGGAAGCATATTGGTGGTTTTCAACGTTGTTTGAGATGACTTCTGGAAAACACAGCATCTCCACAGATCACTCTGCTTGTTAGTGGTGTTGAAGATTCTTGAGAAAGGCAAATCAGATCCCACAGTCATTCTCTTCTGTGTGCCCATGGAACAGGCTCTGTTCCTTCATGCCTTCTCTGCCGTGACCAACCTCCACCTCTGAAAATGTAAGCCCATATTAATCCTTCCTCCATTGAGCTGTTTCTCACAGTTAATTGGTCACGTCACTGCAAAAAGTACTTATTACAGAGTCTGTTGTTTGATTGATTGAGACAGGGTCTCACTATGTATCCAAGGCTGGTCTTGAATTGGCAGAGATCCACTGCCTCTGCTTCCCCAGTGCTTGGGTTTATTACAGTATCTTAAACATAAAACCATGGCTGAGTTTTAACAGGGCTCAGTCTACCCTATTGCATTCTCAGCCCCTCAAGGGCTGCTGGGAAGTCTCACTGTGGCTAAACAGTCAGTGAGTGATGAAATGAACACATGTGCTTTGGTTCTGTCTTTGTTATAAAACATGGTAAATGCCACAGTGAGTATGAGTCCAATTTTGTGACCTATATTAACTTTCTGTGATGCAGGCAAAGACATATTTTGCTCAGTGAATTTGGAGCAAGGGACTCAGATAATAACCACAAGGTACAAGAAGTGGAGAGTGTGCCTTGGAGATGCTGGAGTCAAAAAGAACGTCCTCCTTGGGACAGTCAGGTTGTCCCACTCCACTTCCCTCCCGAGGCTTCTCTATCTGAGCTATAAAGTAGCAGGTGGGCTGTGCTGACTCCTGGTAGATCTGAGCCCACGTGAGGACTAGCCCAAAAAACCCCAACAAGGTTCTGGTTCTGAGTCATTTCTCATAGGAGGCAGTAGCATTTCTGGTCCGAAAAAGGAAAGTGGTTTCTTTAAAAATTGCCAGCAGAGGGCGCAAGAATGCTTGTAGGTCTTATGGTTTCTTAAAGAATTCTAGGTGACCTAGAAGACTCTCTCCTCCCCCACCTCACCCCCCTTTTTCTCCTAGTATAGCCATTTTAAATGATGTGGATTTTCACAAACCAAAATTAGCCACTTTAATGTGGACAATGCTACTGATCAGAATCGCAGTGCCACACAGTCCTGTGTGCTTGAGTTTTCAAACAGTCTGCTGGGCTGGATTCACCCGTGGGTGCAGTCAGAGCCCTGTTGATACCCAGGTCATAATATGCCCTACTGGGATCCTAGGGATTTTATCCAGTCCAGTTTCTTTCCCCATCCCCATTAAGAAATGGGTATAAGCTATGGTAACTAAGTCATTTACTTTTCTTCTAAAGTAAAAATGATTTTTAAAAAAATGAAAGTGAACAATTCTATGGTGCTAGCATATTCACAGTGCTGCAGAGCTGACACACATACTTTCAAAACATTCCCTTGGGCTGGAGGGGTGGCTCAGTGGTTCAGAGCACTGACTGCTCTTCTAGAGGTCCTGAGTTCAGTTCCCAGCAACCACATGGTGGCTCACAACCATCTGTAATGGGATCCAATGCCTGAATGCCTGAAGTCAGCTACAGTTTATTTATATATAATAATAAGTAAATCTTAGAAAGAAGGAAAGAAAGAAAGAAAGAAAAAGACTGCATTAAGAAAAGAAAATCCCCCTCACATCAAAGAGACATTATACATTGTCTCAACATTGACCCCTCTCCTCACCTTCCAGGTCCACTCCCCACCCCTGGCAACAGCCAGGTTCTCTTTTTCTCTGGACTTCAACTGCATGTTTCACAGAAACAGAAGCAATCGATCTGTGAGCTGCACATCTGGCTCTCTTCCTGAAGCATGTTTTGTACATCTGTTGACAGTGCAGCACCAATCAGTACCGGAATCCTTTCATTTTTCTTACCAGCACCCCATTGTGTCTGAACAATGCTCTTTATCTACTTCCTCAGGGCTGCTACGCGGGCTAGCTGGCCTGTGAACCACCCGACGGTCATCTGTTTCTCCCTACTACCTCGAGAGAAGAGCCCTGGGTTGCAGATGCCCTGCCACATCTGGCTTTTCCTGGATTCTGGAGGTCTGGAGCCAGGTCCTCAAGCTTGTCCCCCAAGGATTTTAGCCACTGAGCCAGCTCCCCAGCACAGCCCGTCTTTTTGTCCCGGGGAGCAGTCTCCTTCCTCCAGTTAACCCAATTCACAGCTATATTTGCGAACGTTCTGCAGTTGGCTTCTGCCGGGTCTACAGATTTTAAGATGTACAGCCACGGTGGGAAGGAATGGAGATCCCCCATAATTTTGGTCAAACTGTAAACAGATTTTCCTTTTCCTAATTCCTTGGGAGATACAGGTCTTTTTTTCCCCCTCCCGACTATTAATAAAATATGAATAAAACACCGGACAAATAAGTTTCCCTAATGGCTCGCATGGAAAGGTGTGGCAGGGAGGCGTTCCAGCCCTGTCAGCAGGAGCATGAGGTGATCCTGCGTCTTAAGTCAGGGAAGTGCCGGTCAGGGAGCCACCGGTTACCTCCTCTTGCCTTTTTTTTTTTTTTTTTTCAGTCCAGACCCTGGCATGTGTCAAGATGCCACCCACATTCAAGGTGGCTCTCGCCCTTCTCAGTTGGCCCATTTTGACACACTTAAAAAGTATATCTCTCTGCTGAGTCTTGATCCTGTCAAGCTAACTATTAAAGTTAATCACAGTGAGAAAGCTGAGGTGGCAAGTTTATGGCCCTGTGCACCTGGTCACACTGCTATGGGCATTGTGCACCATTACTGACTTGGTTGTGTAACGGGAGTGATCCTGTGTGATCCTGCAGGAATTCTTCATCTTTTCATGGGGACACCAATCTGTTTTTCACAGTGGTTGAACCACTTTCCACCCCCGCCAACAGTGTTTAAGCGCACTCCTGATGTTGCCTCTTTACATTATCAAAACTGTCTCAGGAACCGTCTCCAGACTCCTTACCCAGGAGGTACAGGCTGGGAGAAGCCACCTTTTTGCAGTTTAAGGCTGTTTACAGGAGATCACTCCAGAGTCACTAAGGCACATTCACCACTTCTACTCGAAGATCTATAAACTTTTGTCCTAGAGATTTCCACTCGGCCTCACACAGAACCCCACTTACAAAGCTGGGGCCTGAGGCAGAAGGAAGCAGCTGCGCTCAAATGCTTCGGTCTGGCGAGTCTTCCGAGGCTTGCACAGTCGCACTCAGCCCCGCCTCCGCTCCCACGCCCTGTCTCTGCCCAGGCAAGCCTGGGGGGCGGGAGCCTAGAGTCGGAGGAGACAAAGGGAGAGGCGTGCGGTCCCTCCCGGGGTTACTCCCGGTCAGCACCCGCCTACAGGGTTACTCGCGTTCACTCGGCCCACAGCGCCTGACCCTGCGCAGCCAATCAGCGGCTTCTCTGCGGCTCTGCCTGAGCCCGATCCAATCAGGAGGCGCCGCCCTTGCAGACTGCACTTTTTAGTTGCCATCCTGGATGGCTAGGGAGGACTACCTACGTGTTCAGTTTCTCTCTGTCTTTGGGACGGAAATGCTGAGCAGTGGTCTCTGTGTGGCCCGCCCTCTCATGAGTCATAGGGCAATAGGGTTGGGCCTCAAGAGCTCGGGTGTCAGCTCTGAACTACTTCTACCACAGACTGGATGGTGTGACCATGACCAAGCCTTTTGATAACTCCACTTGACACTTTACTCTCTTAGAAGTATGGAGTAGCCTCCTCAGAGGGCGGGGCCTGCACAAAATGAATCTTCCAGGGATCTTTCAATAGCTGCGCCCCTTATTCCATAGCCTACTGCTGCAGCCTGCTGCTGGGTACAAACACCTCTCTGCTTCCGCCCTCTTTTGCTCAAACGAAACAAACAAAACCACTTCAAAATTCTACCCAGGACTTCAGGAATCTCCCAAAAGTCCCGGTGTCCTGAAGGCACAGACACAAGTAATGGACCCAAAAGAAGCCAATGCCTACTGATTCCTGGCGGAGTCCTTACCTGGCAGAGTCTACCCATAGACTAAGTATGGAGTGTACATGCACCTTTGTCATTGTGTGTGTGTGTGTGTGTGTGTGTGTGTGTGTGTGTGTGTGTGTGTAGTGCTGCAGGGTTGATAGCATTCAGAGTTGGTGGGAAGGCCAGAGAACTACAACTGAACCCTTGGTTCAAAACCCATTGCCATTTTTCCCTCTTATGTTCCTGGGAAAATAGGTAGGCAGGATAGATGGAGTTGTGAGTAGTCATTGCCACCAGTCTCTCCTGTGTTAATTTCTCCATTGCCCAAGCATTCACCATGTGTCAGGGTTGAATTCACCCTTAGTGCCGAACTAGATACTGTTTTCCAGAATGAAATCTCGTGTCCCCATGGCCACAGGAGAGACCCAGCGGCCAGTGGAAGAGAAGACAAGGAGAAAAAGGGGGGGAAGGAGGGAAAAGAGGAGGTGGCATAGGAGACAGCAGACGGAACTGAGCCGTTGACAATGGTTGGATAAGGTAGCATCAAATAGTCTTTGACCAGTGAGGAAGCCAGAACTGACAAATGTATCAAACTTTCTTTTTTGAGAAAAGATTGTTTCATGTGTATGGGTGTTTCAATGCCTGGTGCCCTCAGAGGCCAGATGAGGGTATAGAGCCCCCTGGACTAGAGTTACAAACAATTGTGAGCCACCGTGCGGGTGCTGGGAATCGAACCTAGGACCTCTGGAAGAGCAGCCAATGCTCTTAATCACTGATCCATCTCTTCATCCTCACATACTATTTTCTCAAGGGGAAAGATGAGGACAGGATTTGGGCCCATGTTAGGATCACCTGTGTTGCTCTCAAGAGCACATGGCTCTGACCTGGCCAAGGCCTGCTCTTTTGTCTCCTCCCTTCTTCCATCCTCTCTGCCTGGAACCACCTAGGCCAGCTACCTCTGTGCACCTTGCCCCTTTCGGCAGGAGAAGAAGGTGTACTAGGAAATGAAAGACTCAGACATCCAATGCCTTTAAATCCATACCTCTGAGAAACAGCCCACATGGTGAGGCTGAGCCTGGACAGCCTCTGTGTGTTTGTGTGGTGTGTGTGTGTGTGTGTGTGTGTGTGTGTGTATGTGTATGTATGTGTGCACATACACATACATACATATACACATACATATACACATGCATATATATACACATACACACATATATACACATACATGTATATATACATATACATATATACACATACACACATACACATATATACATATATACACACACACACATATACATGTGTGTGTGTGTGTGTGTGTGTGTGTGTGTGTGTGTGTGTGTGTGTGTGTATAATATATAACAGGACAGGTTTCGGGGGCAGCACCTGACCTGTTTCACAGCTCCACACTTGGAAGCAGAAATCCAGCTTCAGTCCTGGAAGTCCTGAATTCTACTCCGTCCACGGTCTCAGCTCTGGTAAGTTCTGGGCATCTGAGAGCCAGAATACTTGCAAGAGGAGAAAGAGTTTCTAAGCAATGACTCTGGTCAGTGGGTGTAGGCTTTAAAAACATGGGACCCGCTGATATACTGGTGGCTAAAGTGAGCTCAAGCTCTTGGAAAAATTCGAGATGCTTCTTAGTGGAGCTCTCTATGAACCAAATCACTTACATCAGATAGGGCAGTGGTCATGGGAATATTTGAGCTTGACAGGACTGATCAATATTTGACTCCAAAATGAGCTATACAGTAATATCCTGTGAAGTAAAAGAGGTAGGACCAAAGGCTCCATTGTGGGACAGAGTTTTGTTGTGGTAGTTTTGAGATCAGCTCTCCACAACACAAAATTGCCATGCTTTGTTTTGTGGTATAATTAGAATGTCTCTAGTCGGGGGTTGGGGGTTGAGCTCAGTGATAGAGTGCTTGCCTAGCAAGCACAAGGCCCTGGGTTCGGTCCTCAGCTGGGGGGGTAGGAGGGAGAATGTCTCTAGTCATGCACGGAACAGTTTAGTAAATAGTGTGTGTGGCCTACAGGTCAGGCAGGAGTGAGCCTTCCAGTTCCAGCTTATGGCACTTCAGGACCCCAGTAGTCCTTAGAGATTGGCTGGGACAATATTGAAATGGATGCACCGGGACATATTTGGGACCCATAAGGAGAAAACAAAGATGAGGGATACAATATCCAATGAGGGATGCTCTGAAGCATAATTTCACTCTCTATAGCCAACATGCATTTAACATAATACAACTGTGAGAGTTTATGTTAAAAAACTGGAAAGGGGGGCTGGGGATTTAGCTCAGCGGTAGAGCGCTTACCTAGGAAGCGCAAGGCCCTGGGTTCAGTCCCCAGCTCCGAAAAAAAGAACCAAAAAAAAAAAAACTGGAAAGGATAAAAAAAATTATTTATAAATGTTTTTCTTGTGCTGGAGAGATGCTCAGCCATTAAAGGCTAGACTCACAGCCAAAAATAGGAGTTGGGTTTCCAGCACCCACAGCTGCCTCTCCAGCCATGCAGTGTGTGTGTGTGTTTGTGTGTATGTATGTGTATGTGTGTGTATGTGTGTATGTATGTATATGTGCATGTGTGTGTATGTGTGGGTATGTGTGTAAGTGTGTATATGTATGTATATGTGCATGTGTGTGTGTATGTGTGGGTATGTGTGTGTATGTGTGTATGTATGTATGTGTGTATGTGTGGGTATGTATAGGTATGTGTGTGTATATGTATGTATTTATGTGTATATGTATATGTGTATGTATGTATATGTATGTATATATGTATGTATGTATGTGTCTATGTGTATGTATATATGTGTTTATATGTATATATGTATGTGTATATGTATGTGTGTATGTGTGTATATGTATGTGGGTGTATGTATGTGTATGTGTGTATGTATGTGTGTGTGTGTATGTGTGTGTACGTATGTATTTGTGTATGTCTATGTATGTATGTATGTGTGTGTCTGTGTGTGTGTGCACGTGCGCCTTAATTTGCATTTACCTAATTACCTCATTGTTAACATTTTAAAAAATTGTTCCTGGAAAGGAAGGCTACCCATCTTCCAAGTTGGGTTTTATTGTTGTTCTTGTATCTTGTTTTGAGGAGGGGGTAGGAGGAGGTAGGAAGGGATAGGATGGGGTAGGAAGAGGTAGAAGAGGGTTGGATAGGGTAGGTGAGGATAGAATGGGGTAGGAGGTGGTTGGAGGTGGTTGGAGAAGGTAGGAGGGGGTAGGAGGGAGTAGGGTGGGGTAGGAGGTGGTAGGAGGAGGTAGGAGGAGGTAGGAGGGGGTAAGGGAGTAGAAGGGGGGAGGAGGAGTTAGGAGGAGGTAAGAAGAGGTTGGAGGAGGTAGGAGGCAGGAAGAGGAAGTAGGAGGGGGTAGGGGGTAGCATTGCAACCATGTCTGACTCTGTAATTCGATTGCTCAGGAGCTGGGTGATAGGACACACTGACTGTGAACTCATGATCATCCTGCCTCTGGTTCCACAGTGCAGAGAACACCTCCAGGTTTAAGTTATTTTATGACAGATCTGGAAACTATCAAAAATCATGGTGTTTACCAGAAATCCCAGTAGTCAGGAGGCTAGGATGATGAGATTCTGAGATGCAAGTCAGATAATGTAAGGCCTCATCTAGTCACAAAAACAGATGAGTTCCCTGCATCATGTAAAGCATATGATAAATACAGCCCCTTCCTCTGCTTTCTGCCCCCGTGACTAAGGTAAACCAAGCATATAGTCTCACTGAACATTCTGTTCTTAGTTGGATTTTAGTTCACTAGGACTTTCCCTTCCAGCTAACTCTTCTTCACTTGGGTACTGAAGCAGGACCTGTGTTTGTAGGACATTCTGTCCCGACCCACATGGAGAACATAGGTTCCCTTGCTGCCAAGCAAGCAGCTACTCTCTGCCGACGTTCTGCTCCCTCTTCTGACAGCTTTCTAGCTCCTAGATGACCACCAGGACCACCACATCACAAAGCCTCTCTCTGGGGGTGGGGGCTAAAGAATGAAGGAGAGAAATTAGAAAAGATTTTCTAACAATGGAGAGAAGACATCCGTCCTGAAATGAGAGAAGATATCTGTGACCCCAGCTACCAGGATGAGGAGGGGCCCCCACCCAAGCTGGCGTACATCTAGAGGAACATCACCCTCATGGCCCTGCTGCACATGGGAGCCCTGTATGGGATCACACTGGTCCCCTCCTCCAAGGTCTACACCTGCCTCTTCAGTGAGCAGCTCCCCTTGTCTTGAGCCAATGCTCCTGGTCTTTCCTTTTCTTTAATGAGGTCCACTCTGACACAGGTCAGCAGCCATGTTTTGTATAGAATTCTCCATCCTTTTCCCTTTGGATCCTGAGGGATTGGCTGGACTTGAAACAGAGCCTAGTTGGATGCAAAAGTGTCAGTTCTGGGCGCCCCTTAGCATGGATGCTGGGGCCATACACGTGTTGTCTTGAAGGAACAGACATGAGAAGAGACAGCAACAGTCCCTGAACAAGCTTTTCTGTGTGAGTTCTTGCTTGTCTGCCTGTCCTGTCCCTTCCAGTCACAAGAGAAGTAGGCCCTCTCTTGCCAGGTACTGGGCCAGGAGCTTTATGGACTACACATTGAGCCCAGTCAGGGGGCAAAACAAAGGAAGATTATACAGGAGAAAACAGAAGAGGCTCATCCATATGACTATTCAAACCTTACCCTCTGTCTAGATGAGGCTGGTTTGCCTGGGAGGAAGATGATACAGGCTCCTAGACAACTCAAGTGCACAGGTGCATGGCTCCTCCCTCTACTCTCTGCAGGTCTCTGGGGTGCAGCACTGAATCAGATTGCAGAGTGTCTCATGTTCCATTCCCCATCTGGCCTGTTGCCTTCATCCCTCCCAGCGGTATGGATACTACGCTAGTCTTCACAGTCCCCAACACACAGTCCTTTGGCAGACATTACAAACCTCGAGCAGCCTAACCTTAGGGCTATTGGACTGAGGGAGACAGTGTGGTCCCTGACGTGCCTTAGCTCAGGCCCTCAGGGATTCACAGACCTGGGCTGAGAGAAGTGCTGCCCTTGACATCGACAGATGAGCTTCTCGGGTAGTGTCCCTTGTGACCCCTGTGAAGCCTGAGCCAGGGAGAGAGGGCCCAATCCTAGTAGATGCAGGGGTTAGTCCTCAGGAAGGCACTGGGAGGTTCTCTAGAGCAGTGTCAGCAGCAGCAGTGGGCACCCTCTCTTGGAGAGTAGTGGTAGCAAAAAGCTAGTTGGCCAGGAGTTGTCTCCATCTTCCCCAGTCCTCTTAGGTCCCATAAGTGGTGACATCTGGACTCTGGAGCTTCAGCTTGGAAGTTTTTCAAGTGTCTTCGGGAAAATGCAATGGGAGCCTTTCCTGCCTCAAGATCCTGCCCCTCAGGTTGGGAATATCTTGCTCTTCTTTCACATGGCATCCCCCCCACACACATTGGCATTCCACTCCCATATATAGTGGGGTAGCTTGTCGGTAGGTCAGAGACAGTCATCCTGTTGAAGCAGCTGGATGTCTCTCTTCTTCCACCGCGAACCCCGGGCGTGAGTTCCGAATACTGAACCCAGAGCGTACATTCCTCTGTAGACCATGGATTCTCCTCTCTCCTCCTCCCTAGAAGGAAAGTCTTCAAATAGTTTCTGCTCCTGCTAGCTTCCTTGCCTTGGGCCCTCCTTGTAGGCCTCATTCAGTTCAGATCTCGCCCCAAACTGTGTTTGGCAAGCCTCAGGTATCAATGCAAGAGTGAAATGACATCCCAAAGCCAAGGTTGGGCTTTCTCTCTTTTTGGTATCTTTTCATTAGTAACCCGTTATTTTTTGGCCTGGGGGTGGGTGGGGCATAGGGTTACTTGAACAATGTGTGAGCTCTCAAACCTTAAAGTTCTGTAGCCTTTGCATAGCCACTGTTTCCAGCTGCCCCTTGGAGTACTGGATATAGTTTTTTGTTTGATTAGTTGGTTGGTTTTGTTTTTTGGTTTTTTTTCCCCAAGGTCTCCACTTTTGTGTTCACGCTACCCATCAGAGGAACAGATGGCTCCCCTCAGTGCCTCCCTTTCCCATCATGGACTGTGCAACCTCCTGAGCTGCAGACATTGGGTCAGTGAGGTAGGACAACGAAGGGTATACTCTGCTGTCAGGAAGTAGATGCTAGAGCTGGAGCCGGAACACATCGATTGGTGCCAGAAACACTAGCTGCAAACCACGATTCTATTTTTAAAAATCCTGTGCTCCTAGAAAAACATACCACTTACATCATGCATTTCCTCAACTTTGATGTCATAATAGAGCCTAACCTATTTAAGGTATAGTTGGGGAAGGTTAAGCCCCTGTGGAACTATGACTTTCTACAGGGCCGGCTATCCCTAATAGAGCCGTCCTTCTATGGCTACAGTAATGGATGATACTGTGTTGGCTGCCAAATTGTCTCTGCTCCGCATTTCATGCACCCCTCCCCACTTGGGTCTCTTCTATTTGGGCAGTGCCCAGATTGATCTGGCTACTGTTTTGAGAGCACCCGTGTCTATGGGTCCTTAAGCACTGTGGGAGTCACTGATGGCCTCCAACACCTTAGAGAAAATTAGCTTAGCTCAGAGGACACAGGACTTGGCACAGTGCTCCCCACAAGGACAATGGCTCAAACCCTACTCCCTGTCCTACCTCCTCAGTACCTGGACCTCCTTAGCCTATTTCCACTTCTGGGTGGAGAGTCTATGAGGGGTTGGTACTGTATTCAAGTGATGGAAGTTTTTCAGTCATAGAGAGCAAGGCATCCCTGAGACAGAAACGCCCTAGTGGGACAGAGGCAAATAAACTCCTAGGCCTTCGGCTGGTTACTGAGTAAGAGCATGGCTTCTTTGCTTATATCCCTCCTTCATGTTATTTATGTAGCAACATCAGCTTGTACACTTAAAGTTCGTCAGAGAGATGATGGGGGTCTCTCTGCCCACATGTTATCACTTCAGCCAATCAGTAAAGACTTGACTATCTCTCTGTTCAGACAGCAGCCTGGTCTCCTCTCTGGTCAGTTCTCTTACCCATAAGTCCAAGACTTGTGAATGTCCTGCCTGTCTGTCCATATATTTGGCGATGTCTTGATTCCATTGCTTTGGTGTCAAAAGGTTCTGCTTCTCTTCATAACCCTAGGATTCATGAGAAATCAGATCCCCATGCCAAGCCTTACCAAGACACAACGGGGCATCAGAAATGGTGTCCTAATATTCTTAACAGATGAACTTTGCAGTTGGTGACCTCCACTGTCTTCCCTTGCAGTGTGTGTGTTATATATATTTTCTGGCCTGGGCATCACAGCCAGAGCTCATCGCCTTCAGAGCCACAGAACTTACAAGGCTCGGCTGCCCCTGAGGCTCTTCCTCATCATGGCCAACACCGTGGCTCTCCAGATGTGTGTGTCACATCTACTGATGATCCGGGACACAGAAGAAGGAGTCAAAGCCCTGAGAGTAGCCAGCAGGGCAGCCATTGCCTTTCCCACTCTTCTGTGGTCACCTGAAGAACATGCTTGGTTCTGAGATTCACAGAACATGAGATAACTTAAGAGTCACTGGGTAGGGAAACTCGTGGAGAGGCTCTCTAGTTACTATTGGGACGTTTTTTGGCCAGATTCCTATGCTTTCACACAGTGTGACTGATGTGGTCTTTCAGCAAAAAAGGCCATCACACATTAGTCAAGCACTGACCCCGGCTTCCTAGACCATCAATAAACATTAAACCTACACTTTGTGACACCTATCGTAAGTTCCCAGTGCAATGGGACTGCAAAGGTGCAGACCCAAGGACTCTTGCTCCAGATAATAAATGCAAACATTTCTAATAGCCACAACTTCTTTGCAGGCACCATGCTAGCGTTTGACACAGATGAACTCATTAAGTCTCTATGATGTCCTAGGAGGTGGATACTGTCATTATCTCTCATTTCAGATGATGAAATTATGTTAATGGGCAGTTTCATAGACCGGTGTTGGGCTACCAGCTGCGGCTGCCAAGCTGACGAAGGGGGGGTTTGAAGCTGTCTGAGGCATTGTAACACAGAAGGAAGGGAATGGAGAATGGAGCTTCCCTGGATATCAGGCTGTAGCAACTATAGCTTGTCATGTGGAGCTCATTGTGAAAATAGAGGAAAGCAGGAAACAAAATTTTCTTGCACGGTAACATTGGAAGTTCTCGACATGGGTCTATAATCATCTCTGTCCTGGCAGCTTATACCCTGATTTCTCCTGATCTCTTTGTGGGGCAAAAGGAAGAGGGTGATATTATTGGTGCATAATTAAAGGTTTAGAAAGAGTCTCACATAAGACGTCCTTAGGAAATGTGCCTGAGCTCATAAGTTACATGCTGGTCTTGTTACTGGTTGAGTAACCTGTCATTATGAAGGTATCAAGATAAAGCTTCCTATATCTGGATTCACAGACCAACACTCCAGGCCCCAAGCCCGCCTGCTTCACAATCCCTGTATTCAAGGATGAGGCCTTCCATTAGGACCCTGTCCTTGCCTGAAGGCCTACTGTTCTTTGCTAATGAAAATGAGGGTTGTAATTCACTGCTGCCCTTCTCTGTACCCCACAATCTCAGGGAGCAACAGTGCTATTCCTGAGTCTGAGACTGTAAGTTGCTTTTCCCTGAAAGCTTTTGGGACAAGTGTGTAGGAAAGGGTGCCCTGCGCCAAGGCCTCCTTGGGGAGACAAAGTCGTAGGACTCTGTAAATTTGACTGAGAGTCTCAGGCCCTTGCAGACATCTAGATCCTTGCATTTGCCTTGGAGAACATCTCTTTTCTTTCTTTTTTTTTTTTTTTTGGTTCTTTTTTTCGGAGCTGGGGACCGAACCCAGGGCCTTGCGCTTCCTAGGTAAGCGCTCTACCACTGAGCTAAATCCCCAGTCCTGAGAACAACTCTTTTCAATACTGGGTTCCTCTTGTCTGTTTCCAGAATGATCACCACGCCCACCACAAGTTCTCAGAGACACACGCCGACCCTCACAATTCCCGCCGTGGCTTTTTCTTCTCTCCCTCATGGGTTGGCTACTTGTGCGCAAACACCCGGCTGTCAAAGAGAAGGGCGGAAAGCTGGACATGTCTGACCTAAAAGCTGAGAAGCTGGTGATGTTCCAGAGGAGGTGAGTGGGGGATGGGGGTGGAACCTGGGGTTTAGGGACCCCACCTTTTCTCTTATAACTTGAAAATAAAAGCTGAGAGATTTCAGGGCTTGTATGTTTAAGATCACCACTTCAAACTCATTTTAATGGCTCAGAGGCTATAAAGAGATTTCATTGTTTTGTTCAGTTCATGCCCTTTGAGCAATTTTCATGGATGCTATTAAATGCAATTTGATTTAACTATCACTAATCTAACTAAAGTAGGCAAAGACATAAAAGTGAATATAGCCAAGTCTTTCCCCTCAAGGAATTTCTAGCCTGTTGAGGTGGAGAGACTAGGGAAGTGTAAAATAATCATGATACAAGGCAGGGTGTACAGAATATGGTCCCTAAGAGGTACAGGGGGGGAAAGTTGGCTCAGTGGAAATACAAAGAAAGGGTATTAAAAAGAAAAAGAAAAACTACACGAGGGCTGGAGAAATGGCTCAGTGGTTAAGAGCACTGACAGTTCTTCCAGAGGTCATGAGTTCAATTCCCAGCAACCACATGGTGGCTCACAACCATCTGTAACGGGATCTGATGCCCTCTTCTGGTGTGTCTGAAGACAGCTACTGTGTACTTACATACATAAAATAAATAAATAGATCTTTAAAAAGAAACTACGAGATCATCAGATGCAATAGAGTCCCTTGAAATGAGGGTTTCATGGTCTGGAGGAGGATAGAGAACGGAGCAAGGCCTCCAGAGGGATGGAGACCTTCAGATGATGAAGGACACCCAGGAGGCCTCCTGGGTAGAAAGCAGAGGAAAGATTAAGAAGTGGTGGGAAGAAATGCAGTCAGGACATGCCACACCGTCTGTGCCAAGGACCTTATCAGGCAAAAAGAAAGGAAAAAAGAAACTCAGAAGCACATGGACAGCAGCCCAGAGAGCAGAACTGGCTTTGAGTTTGTGACTTGTGTAAGTAACATGGTCTTGTGCGCTGTGGAAAAGAACAACAGATTTCTTGTCAGGCGACAGGCAGTCCTATACTTGATACACTGGTTTCTAGTGATGTGATCCTAGGAAAGGCATTTAATGCATCCTATTGCCTTGTTTAAAAATATGCATTCTAAAGATTTATTTATTATATTTATATATTTATATATTTATTTATTTATATACTTATAAATATATATTTATTATTTATTTATTTATAATCGAACTCAGTACCTCTGGAAGAGCAGTCAGTGCTCTTAACCGCTGAGCCATCTCTCCAGCCCAAGGCCATGCATTCTAAAGATCACCTACCCCAGTCTCTCCTGATGGTTTCTGTCCTTGCCCTTCCCCCATGCCTACAGTGTTAGGAGGGAAGCTCGGGACAGTATGAGAGTGGACACTTCAGGTACATGTGGGAATGGCTTCTCCAGACTCAGTGTAGATCTCCCCACGTAGGTACTACAAGCCTGGTATCCTGCTCATGTGCTTCATCCTGCCCATGCTGGTGCCCTGGTACTGCTGGGGTGAAACTTTTCTACACAGTTTTTATGTTGCCACCTTACTGAGATACACTGTAGTGCTCAACACCACCTGGCTGGTGAACAGCGCCGCCCACCTCTATGGATATCGCCCCTGTGACGAGACCATTAAGACCCAAGATAATGTGCTAACTTCGGTGGAAATGCTGGATAAGCCACTGGCACAACCACATTCAATCATCTACAAGTTAGGTATTTTTTGTTAGAAACCTGAAAAACAGAATACGATTTATTTGTTTTAAGTCGGGACTCACTCTGTAACCCAGGCTGGTCTCAAAGTTGCAATAGCGTCCCTGCCTCAGTCACCAAAATGCCGGAATTGCGGGTATGAATCATCGAATGTGGCTCCTAAATTTGTTTTTAATGATGATTTGCGTCTTAGTTCTTCTATCTTAAAACCAAGGTCTAGTAGCTGAGTACAAAGCCAGTCTGGTCTACACAGCAAGTCTCAGGCCAGCCAGGGCTACACAGAGAGATCCTGTCTCTAAAAATAACATCAGCAAAAAGCTAAATCAATTACGTATTTTTAAAAACGAAACATATATGAAAGTCAAAATGCCTGTTTCGAAAAAAAGAAAACGAAAAGGTGAAAAACACCAGGTCCAAAACAGTCTCCAAATGGTGTATATATTAGGCCTTTTTAAAGACAGGGTTTCACTATATAGCCATGGCTGTTCTGGAACTTGCTGTGTAGATCAAACTGGCCTCAAACTCACAAAGGTTCACTGGTATCAGCCTCCCAAGTGCTGTGATTAAAGGCATGGGCCACAATTCCCAACCTATAATAAGCCCTGTTAACTGTGTCATTCTCCTGTCTCCTCCTGGTTGACTAGTGTCTCACTTCAGTTAGGAAATGAATGAATCCAACATCAGGGGCTGTAGGATAGACAGCAAGCCCAGTGTTTTGCATCTAATCTTGCTACAGAGAATGCAGAAAGAGTAATTCTGACTTAGCTCCCTCGAGTCTAAGTGCGCCATCTTGAATATATTTCCCTCTTCATCTCTCTGCCCTAGTTTTTCTAAATCAGATGCCTTCTTCTACCTCTGACCATGTTCTTACTTCGATCCTCCTGAAATAAATTACTCGAACTCGACAATTACAAGATCTCCGTAGACTGCTGTGGCCTGGCGTGGGTTCTGTTCTGTAACTGGATGTGTAGTGAGCCTCCTCAACTCGTGTCCCCATGCTTGGTTGTCCAGAGTGGCTGATGGACTCTTGCTTTACCCAATCGACTTCTTTCTTATCTCTTCTTCTGTCTGCTTGTCTCACCCTTGGGTCTTCTCCAGCTATTTCCTGCCAGTCCGGTTTTATTTTGTTTTCTTGGCATCTTGAATTACCTTCCCTACTGTCTTATGCTCCTGTTGTCTGTGAAAGTTGATCTCTGAAGATTTCTTGTTTTGATGCAGTTAGAAGGACTCTCCAAAGTCAAAGGGAGGAGGATCTCTTTTGAGTTCAAGGCCAACCTGGTCTACAAAGCAAGTTCAGGACAGCCAAGGCTCTGTTACACAGAGAAACCCTGTCTCCAAAAACAAAGGAATCTCCAAGAATTTCCAGAGTGGATCTGACTTATCAGTACCTCTCTCACCCAAAATCAAAGATAAAAGCAGCCCGCTGTGAGCTGCTAATAACTTAGGGAACTCCAGATCTTAGGCATCCCTTCCTTCACCACTGCTGCCTTTTCTCTTGGAACCTCCCACATTTACAGATACCAACACCATCTTCATAAGAAGCACACACCCCATCACATCCCACCAGAAAGCATGCAGATAGACACAGACAGTAGGGTCTTGGGTCAGTACCTATGTTTGCTCTCCCAAGATGAAGCATTTTGCCAATAGTCTAATCTTCTCTCATCTAGTTATCACAATAGAAACATCCTTTCCAAAACAGCCCCCCTACCCCATCAATAAGTGAGGTTGTTCAATACAGTTAAGATGCTCAGAGGCTTCTTGTTTCCTCCGGGTAGAAGACACTGGGGTCATCTATTCGGTTAACAGCAGCACAGTTCTCTGTGGTTCAAGGTACCTTGCAGGTAAGAGGTGTGCAGAGGAGGAAGCCACAATCGCTGAGCCCCTAACTCCTCTCCTTGCTTCTGTTGCAGGCGAGGGCTTCAACAGCTACCATCACGCCTTCCCCTATGACTACTCTGCCAGTGAGTACCGCTGGCACATCAACTTCACCACGTTCTTCATCGACTGCATAGCTCTCCTGGGCCTGGCTTATGACCGGAAGAGGGTGTCCAAGGCCGCTGTCTTAGCCAGGACTAAGAGAACGGGGACAAAAGCTGCAAGAGTGGCTGAGATCCTGTTCCAAATGTCACCTGGACAGAAGCTTAATGTTCTGCTGATAACTATAGAAATGACCTTTAACCCACTCCTGTACAGCACTCTTCTTTTTTTCTTGAGACGGGATTTCTCTGTGTAGTCCTGGATATCCTGGAACTCACTCTGAAGACCAGGTTGGCCTTGAACTCAGAGATCTATCTCTGCCTTCTGAGTGCAGGGAGTAAAGTCATGCACCACAGCTCAGCTGTGTACATCACTTTAAAACATGCTTAAGTATCAAAAGGCAATACCTCTCCTTTAGGATGCTAAACTGATACAGTTGTCTTTTCACCCCATCCTGTCTCTGTATCCCTCTCATCCTGTCTCGGGTTCATGCTGACCTTCAAAAGTCCTTTCCTGTCTGCCTCTAAGAGTTTAGCATCCTTCAGATAGTCTTTGCCTCGGAAAACTCTCACTGAAGTGGTCTGTACTTCAGGGTAGGTGGCTTAATCTGGAGATGTAACAACATGTGCGTAATGCATCTTAGTCATCATGACCCGTGGTGTGCTAGATAGGAGAGGGGAAAGTTACTTGAGAGAGTTTGGAAAGCGGGCGAAAAGTAATGGGAAAGAATTACCATGCCAGGTATGATCCTTGAGCAGGGATGGGGCTACAGGGAATGAGTTATAAGGAAGTGTCTCTCTGATCAGACCCAGCTGCTCCCTCCACATAGCATCCTTCCTTTCTGCCCTGAGCCCCAGAGCTTGGCAATGTCAGAACACAGCAGTAAATCAGACATCTAAATAGTCCTTAGATTAAGGATCTAAACAACAACAACAAAAACAAACAACAAAAACCCATGCATATAGTAAGACAAAGTGGTTCCAGCTAGGAAAAGAGTTTGCCTTTCAGTTATAACAGGATCTCTTGTTTCATAGAACAAGAGGGATTAAGGGAGGGTGTGTCCAGGTCCCTGAGAACACTGCTCGCCCAGCATCCTTGGCTACTAGGCTATGCCATCTTTAGGACATTGGACGGCCTCTGACAGCATTAAGATGGTGGTGGGATTCCCAAACTCCCAAAGCAAGAAGGGGTTTAAAAGGGTTGGACAGCAGAACTGGTGGTGACCTAACTATTTGATTGTGGTTCTAATTCTCTCTATTTCAAAACGTACCTGGGCCGCCTTTTCCTCCGATCTCAAGGCAGAGCTGGAGAGGTTGAAGGGCAGTGTTGGTAGGAAGCTTCTCAGAAGTAACTTCCTGAAAAAGGGGACTCTACAAGATACCTAGGGGACTGTCAATTTCCTGAGCAGGAACTCAGTGTGCTACTGAGACAGTCTCTCTAAATTGCTTCTTGGATTGATAAGATCCAGGCTTCTGCCAACAGTGTTATCCCTCCTTTCCCATTCCCCTTGCTCTGAGGCATCCTTCCCTGTAGGACTGTCTGGCGTCAGGACAGGAACCTCTGAATCACCTTCATTCTGCCTACCTGGGTCCTCTCTTCTTTCTCCATTCTCCTGTGGTTTGTTCTGTTTCTGGACTTTTTTTCCTCTCCCTGGACAGGAAGACTCTGGCGTTGACCCAGAGCCCTGAGGGTGCACATCCTGGCAGTTCCCCTCCTGTAGACACAACATCATGGAGTTATTCTTGTCTGGTGGCCTCCTTCCCAGGCCTCCAGATCCTCTCCCCATCCACCTCTGGGGCTTCTAGCACCTTGATGACCGCAGACAAACTCTTATCTACCAAACTGTTCTAGTGATATTGCAAGCCCAGAAATTTTCTTTCTTAAAAGCCTTGATGAATCCAAATCTGATGGTGTAGCCATGGAGCAGGTACCTGAAAGGTAACGGGAGGAACCTTGACTTTGGTATGACATTCCGTTCTCTGCACACTCCTCTCCCCACTGCGGATGGCCTTGCTTCTTGAGTGACTTGCAGGAAGATCGTGGGGTTGAGGTCAACCTCAACTACATAGTGAGACCCTGTCTCAAAAATTAAAGAAACAAGGCGAGGCAAGGCATAGAATGAAAGACAACATGTATTTAAACTGTGTATATCATAGGAAATGAGGTTTAGAATATAAAAGAAACTCCTACATGTCATCGGTAAGAAGATAAATAGTCCACTTCTAAACTAACAAAAGTGTTGGGCCTCACATCTCTGCAAAGCAGAAACAGAAATAGCCAATAATTACATAAAAGGCACTCCACATCAGCAGACAACAACGGAATAAATCAGAAACACAGCGAGTTAGTACCCCGTACCCGCTAGAATGGCTATAATTATAATAATAATTAAACAACAACAACAACAACAACAAAAAAAAAACAAGTGTTGCTGGGGATTCAGAAAAAATGGAAACTCATTAAGAGGAATCTAAGATGGTTTAGCTACTTTGAGGAAAACATCGGCCATTCTTGAGAAAGTTAAAATATAAGGTACCGTGTAGCCCAGTAATTCTGCTCTTTGGTATATAACCAAGGAAATGGAAACCCTTGTACATAAATGTTCACTCCCGCAGTATGGAATCACCCAACACGAGACCACACAAATATTCCACTCAAAACTGAAAACCCAGTGTAGTATATCCATATGCTAGCGTTTTGTTCATAAAAAAGAAAGAAGTCTGATACATAGCAAAACATGGGAGCCCAGACACTGTTCTGAGGCCAGGCGATCAGACACAGAAGTCAGGATGTTGTATAATTCCTTTTATGTGAAATGTCCTAAATATACAAATCCAGAGTCACCTAACAGCCTGAAAGCTGTGGGCAGCAGAGCAACAAGAGGAAGTAGGCACAGTTTGAGGGGGGGCTGGTGAAACTGTTCAAATGTTAAATTGCTCTGTCGGTTACATAGCTTAATCACAGAGCCTGTATGAGGGGAAAAAAATCTCTTGTATTTTTATTGTTGTTACCATAAAACTATGGTTGAAAACAGTTGAAACTCAAACCGAAATCAATAAGGTGTTGGTTAATTTCAAGTTTTTGTTTGTTTGTTCTTTTGTTTGCTTTTAGAGACAGGGTTTCTCTGCATTGCTCTGGCTGTCCCAGAGTTCACTATGTAGACCAGGCTGACCTCAAACTCAAGAGATCTGCCCACTTCTGCCTCCCAAGGGCTGGGATTAAAGGTGTGAACTTCCACCACCTGGAAAGTTCAAGTTTTTCATTGAGACAAGCATGCTGTATTCTCACCATCCCAAAAAGTAAGCTCTTCAGTCTCAGATTTTACAGTGACTCAGGAGAAAAGCAAGTCTCCCCGCTACACCTAATTACAGTAGTGGAAAGAAACCCAGAGTCAACATGGGTCTAAAAGGCTTATGCCAATACAAACACACAGATTAGAGTTTCTTATGAGTCGGAGATTCACATTCTGAGTCCACTAGATTGAAGATACAATCATAACACCCATGACAGCATTTCTCTGCCTGGATGCTGCCGGCTAGAAGGGCTCTCATCTGACTGTATTAGCAAGTGCTGTGATGGCCTGACCGTAAGGACACCAGCACAACCTGTAAGGGAACTATCTTTTTAAAAAGATATTTTATTTGTATTTTCTGTGTGTGTGTGTGCTGCCTGCATATGTGGCATCAAATCCCCTAAAACAAATTATAGATGTTTGTGAGCCACCATATGGGTTCTGGGAATTGAACCTGGGTCCCTTGGAAGAGCATCCAGCGCTTTTAGCTGAGCCCTCTCTCCAGTTTCCGTAACAGGTCATCTCAGCCACACTCGATTTTAAGAATTGTCCTTAAACCACAGGATTGAACCTCCTATTGTTCTAGTTTTCCTACCATACTTTATCCTCCTGTCCAGGTCCGAGCTCTTCAGAAACATCTACTGGAAACACCTCTCTGTACCTAAAGTCGATAGTCAGTGATGTGAGGCAGAGATCTCTCACGACTTTATGTCTCCGTGACAAACTATGGGAAATGACACAGGGTCCAATTCAACCTAGAGTTGGCCCACAGTTTCTGTGGTTTTAGCCAAGTGCTGATTCTTCAACGCTGACCTTGGGGCAAATGCCACAGACTCCAGGATCAGAATTGAGACTATTCTGGGATTGCTAAGGGCAGTTGCCCCCACCCCTTCCATGGGCTACTCAGGGCTTCTTCAAGCTACAGAGCGCTCCTAAGGAGCAGTGTGTGGTGTGCTGACTCAGCTGGCTGTGGGCTCAGGTGAAGGCCTGGTCAGAAAAGACAAAAGAACCCTTTCCCCCTGTGTTTCTCACACAGCAGAGAGTAGTCCAAGCCAGGCTATAACAAGCATCAGCATCTGGAGAAGGGAGGGAGGGTCACGTGTATTTCCATGCTTAACCAATGTCACAATAGAAAATGTAGAAGCAACCCAAAGTGTGCAATTCAATGCATTTTGTACAACCACGATATTATGTAACCACTGTTTTCTCCAAAACGTTTTCTTTTTTCTTTTTGGAGTTTTTCCAGGACAGGGTTTCTTTGTGTAGCCTTGGCTGTCTTAGAACTAACTCTGTAAACCAGGCTGGCCTTAAATTCACAGAGATCCACCTTCCTCTCTGCCTCCCTAGAGGCCCGGGCCACCACAGCCCTCTAAAACAACTCATCCCCCAAAACTCTTTTTTTTTTTTCGGAGCTGGGGACCGAACCCAGAGCCTTACGCTCGCTAGGCAAGCGCTCTAACGCTGAGCTAAATCCCCAACCCCCCCCCCCAAAACTCTTATAACCATTCGCCAATGACACCTAATCTTACCAGCCACAAGCCGACCTTTTCCCATCCTAGCAAAAAACAATGTGCTGTACTCACTTTGTACGGCATAGATATGGAAATAGACAACTGATAACCTGTGTGTGCTGCCCCACTCCCAGCAACCAGCTTTGGGCAATCGCCCACTGAGTAGCATAAATCAGTAGTGTCAGGTTCAAAAGAAAACTCAAGACAAATGGCCACCTGTGGCTGCCTATTAGCATATCAAAGTGTGTGCTGGCCTCCTGGATTACTACCTGTGATTCCTCTCAGGTCTCTCCCGGTCCCTACCCTAAACTTCCCCAGCTCTTGGGCTCCCCGACCCCCAAGCTTTCATTCCTATATAACCCCGCCATTTTGGCCATGTTGCCTCGTTGTCCTTTTGGGTCTTGGTGACTTTAGACTCCTCTTTCTCTTGCTCTCCACCTTTCTCTCTCCTCTATGGCCTGGTTCTCTGCTGGCCATGATTAGTCTGCTCTGGGCTCGTCCCGATGCCCCTGGCTGTCCTCTTCTTCATATCTACAATAAACCCTTCTCCTCAACCAGACGTGTGATCATGTCTCCATCTCACTCAAGTACTGCTTCACTCCTTGTTTTTGCCTATAAACCACTGAATGTGTGCGTATCTCAGCCAGTGTACCAACTCATCTGCCGATCAACAACTGAGTTGGCTCCACCTTTCGGCAAGTGTCAAAAGCGCTGCCAATATTTGCGCACCAATATTTGGGCATCTGCTGCATCGATCTGGGTACATATCCAGGGGTAATTGCTTGTATGTGATTCTGTTGAACTTTCCGTGGGGGTCACCTCAAGCATTACTGTGACCACAGCAATACGGCCGTCCTCCGGACTTTCAGCACTCGGGGCTGACTGAATGACCCATGAAAGCCCTCAGAGCATCCCGGGGAGGAGGGCGGCAACTGTGCGATAGGCCTCATCGCCGCCCTACCGCAGGCGGTGCTCACACTCCTACCCTGGCCCTCAGCCAGCCCACACCCAGGCCAACCTGGGGAGCCGCCCGAGTCGCCGCCCGTCACTCAGAGCCCCCAGGGTCACTCCGGTCCACTCGGCCCACAGCGCCTGACTCCACACAGCCAATCAGCAGCCGCGCTGAGGCTCTGCCCGCGCCCGCTCCAATCAGGAGGCGCTGCCCCTGGCCCGGGAGTTGCCCGTGCCTCTTGCGGTCGCCCTCCCGTTTGGAGCAGAGGGAGTTTCTAAGGGATGCTGTAACTCCCCCACAGCCCTCCCTCTCGGCCAGGGAGGAACACAGAGACCTTGGGTGTGGGCTCCCGTCCACCTCTGCCTTGGAGGTCGCGGGAGCAGACTAAACCGGGCAGGGCAAGGCGGTCACGTAGGAGGCAGAGTGCCACCTCAGCAAAGCACACGGAAGATTGGGTCGTGAAAGCATGAGAGAAAGCACGCCGGCCAAGGGTTCGGGAGCGTTCCAGGCTGATGTCACCGGGGATGAAAAAGTCGAGGCTTGCACGTCAGCTAGCCTGGTCCCTGTGTGTGTGTGCAGAGTGTCTTCGATTGCTCTTCATTTTATTCAGTTGAAGAGCTAGGTCTGCATGACCCCTGAGCTAGGCTAGTGTAGCTAGCTAGCCCAGGAGTCCCGAGTCAGCTTTCAAGCGCTGGGACTGCAGATGGACTTCCTCTTAAGCCATGCTTTTACGTGGGTGCCATCTCCCCAGCCGCTTCCCTGGGTTCATAAAGCAAGCTAGTAACACTCGTAAATACACCATAATATACGCCGTAACCTTGAAGATTAGTTCTCAATTTAGAATCTTCGCACCAGTCAAAGTTCTAGAGCCCTAAGTAGTGATGTGGGCAGAGCAGACCCCTGCAACTTTAGCCCTTTCCAGAAGGAAGTTTCCCTGAAGATCGTTAGAAATCCCCTTTCAGTAAACTGAACACTTCACGGAATCGGAGTTCGACAACACATACCCACCGGGCTGTCTCTCCATGTGGGCGTTCTTGCTTTACCACACCCGTTCCAGCACCGGTATCCGGCAGTCTCCAGAAGAGTCCCGCACCCGCATACACTGTGGGACCCAATTTAAGGCACCTCTGCCCACCAACATAAATATACCTCTCTTTCTTAGTTTCATTTGGATGTACCTTACGGTGAGATATTCTCAACCGAGGCTCCCTCCTCTCCGATGACTCTAGCTTGTGTCAAGTTGACACAAAACTAGCAACACAGAGGCCAAAGGGAAGAGTGATTGTGTGTGTGTGTGTGTGTGTGTGTGTGTGTTTCTTTTTAGTACTAGGTGTAGAATTTAGGTTTTCACACAAGCTAAGCAGGCACTGTGTCACTGAGCTGTATCCCAAAGCTTCTTCTGTTTATTAATTATAAGACAGGGTCTAAGTTGTCCAGGCTAGTCTGGAATTTGTAATCTCTCTGCCTCAGTTTGACTGCTTATTTTTCGGCCCCACCACTCATGTTGGTGTGACTACAGGTGAGTTCTTTTTTTTTTTTTTTTTTTTAATTACATTTCCTTGGGGCTGGAGAGGTGGCTCAGTAGTTAAGGTCTCTCCTCAAGGGAACCAGGGACACATGGTGGCTCACAGCTCTCTGTAACTCCAATCCCAGAGGATCTGATGTCTTCTAGCCTCTGTGGGCATAGGGTGTGCAATGGACATAGACGCAGGCAAAATACCCATATCCATATGTCTTAGTTAGGGTTTCTATTGCTGTGATAATTTACCAAAGGCAACTTGGGGAAGGAAAGGGTTTCTTTTGCTCACCCGTCCACATCACGGTTCATGGACCATGGACCATGAAAGGAAGTTAGGGCAGGAACTCAGGGCAGAAACTGAAGATAGGCCTTGGAGGAACACTGCTTAGTGCTCCCCATGACTTGCTCAGCCAGCTCTAGTGCCCCAGGAACACCAGAGGCTCCCACATCAATCACTAGTTAAGAAAATACTGTACAATCCTGCCTCCAGGCCAATCTTAAGGGAACATTTTTCTCAGTTCACAGTGAACTCTAGCTTGTCTCAAGTTGAGGGGGAAAAAAACCAGCAACAAACAGCTAAGACAAAGTAAAATAAAATTTTAAATTGTGGGGGGAATGAGGGATACCTGTCATAGCACATGGGTAGAGATCAGAAAACAACTTGCTGGAGTCAGTTCTCTCCTTCCACCATGCAGGGCTGGGGGATGTAACTCATACGTCATTAGATTTTGCAGCAAACTCCTGTAGCCATCTTGCCCATCCCGGGGGTGAGCTCTTTGATCTCTCTGTCTTGCTTTTCTCCATCACATAGGAATACAGTAACGGTTCAACAAAATTCAATGGGCAGTCAGAAGAATCTCCCTGCTATCTCTCTGTCCTAAGTAAGGACAAGACAATGGGAACCGATGAGGACCAGCACACTTTGGTTTCAGACAAAGTTCATGCCCAGATAGCATGCCCAGTGTATGGGAGTGATGGTTTCATGCTCGAACACAGAACAGAATGTGTGTCTCTCTACCTGTAGCCACAGGTTCTCAAGGCACTGGTCTCGGATCCTGGGTTTTTGTGGGTTGAACAATGTCTTTACTGTTCCCTTTCCTTATTCTGAGTGTCTGTTATAAAAGACACCTCTGTACTTGGCCCGAAACCATGGCCAAATTCCCCCTCCTGTGTACCTGGAAGAATGGTGGAATTATGATGATGAGCGGTGGGCATCACCAAGATCTCTCTGCTGTTTGCTGGGTGGCCGCTCCAACCTAGTCTGTCTCCCAACTTCATAGCAGTGGGATTACAAGCACGTGACACACTTTTTACTTGAATTCTAAGGAACAAAGTCTGGGCTTTGGTGTCTTGCTGGAAACATTTTGTTTCTTAAGCTTGTTTTAAAAAAAATGAAAAACGGTAGCAAATTTAGTTTTAGTTGACCTTAACTTAGAATTTATGCTTGGAGTTGCCCCCCCCCCAAGTCTTCAAAGTATGGTGAAAGCTCAGATGGTCAATAACAGAATCTTAGGTTTCTTTTGGGGGATTGGATTTGTTTGTTTAACATGAAACAAAAGATGTCAGATGACTTCAGCCTACGTGATTGTCAGGGTTTAGAAATAAAAAGACTTCCTTAGTAGGATGGGGGAGGTGGGCAACTGCAATCTCCTGCTGCTGTGTAAAAAGTTCCTTTGTTGGGGAAATCTGCTTCCTTAACATTTCAGTTGGGCTGTGTGGCCTGGCGCAAGGGTGGTGACATCGAGGTCTGGTGGCAATCCTATGACTGGGTTTTTCCGTTCTGATGTGTTGGGCTTTCATACTGGTTTGCACTTGAAATGTCTATGCAAGAAACGTTTTTGGTGAAACCTGTGTGTGGGCCACACATCAAGCAGGGGAGTGGCTCCCTAAACTTCTATCTGGTCACCCTGCTCCAGCTCAGGGGGCTCCAGGGCCTGAGTAGTTCGTGTTCTTAGTTACTTTGGAGGACACTATTGGACTGGAGGACCAAGAGAAGGTTAAGGAGCTGCAAACAAGTAAAACAATGAGCGCTAATCTGCAAGTTTCTCCTGGACTCTTAGTTTTACTACAACCTCTAAATTACAGCTTAACTCAATAGAAAGCGAAAACGTGGGCACTTCAGTTATAAACATCATCCATTCGCTCCATTAACCCAACTACTTTGGGTTTGTTTGTTTGTTTGTTTGTTTGTTTTTGAGACAAGGTTTTACTCTATAGCCCTGGCTGCCCTAGAACTCAGGCTGTAGACCAGGCTGGACTCAAATTCACAGAGATCCTCCTGCCTCTGTCTCTGCCTCCTGGGTGCTGGGATTAAAGGCGAGCACCACCACCCAGTCAATTAATAAGATTTTAAAGAACAAATCAAATGGCGTTGGCGCTTACCTTTAATCCCAGCACTTGACAGGCAGATTTCTCTGAGTTCAAGGCCAGCCTGATCTACACAGTTAGTTCCAGGGCAGCCAGAGTTACACAGTGAAACCCTGTCTCTTTTCTTTTCTTTTCTTTTCTTTTTTTTTTTTTTTTCGGAGCTGGGGACCGAACCCAGGGCCTTGCGCTTGCTAGGCAAGTGCTCTACCACTGAGCTAAATCCCCAACCGAAACCCTGTCTCAAAAAAACAAATATATGTGTATTTGGTGTGTGTGTGTGTGTGTGTATGCGTATGCGTGTGTATGTGTGTGCGTGTGTGCATACCACATGCATACAAAAGTCTAAGGAAGTCAGAGAAGAGTATTAGATTCCCGGGAACTAGAGTTGTAGACAGCTGTGCTCCGGGCCATGTGACTGCTGGGAACTGAACCCAAGTCCTCTGCAAGAGCATTTTCCGAGCCATTTCTGCAGTTCTTCACCTAACCATTCATCACTGAGAAATGATTTGCCCCAACAAATACATAGTGGAAGAAGTGGGGAAGAACTGTAAGAGACAGAGGATCGGGGGTTTGCCTTGATGGTGTGTCTTGTAGAAATGTCAGAAGCTACATCGGAAAAGGCTCACCAACATGACAGCCCGGACATGAGCTGTGCAACAATAGACATGCCAGGAAATGCCCATGAGGCCTCAACCCTACACACACACACACACACACACACACACACACACACACACACACATACACACACATACACATACATATATACACACATATACACATACATACACAAACACCGCACACACACATACACACAAATATACACAGAAATACCACACACACATATACACACACATACACACATATACACACACATACACATACATATATACACACATATACACATACACACACAAACACCACACACACACATACACACAAATATACACAGAAACACCACACACACATATACACACACATACACACACATAGACACACATATACACACACACATATACACATACACACAAACACATATACACATACATACACACATATACACACACATACACACATATACACACATATACACATACATACACACACATATACTATATATACACAAACACCACATACACACATACACACAAACATACATAGAAACACCACACACACATATACCCACAAACACCACATATACACATACACACAAACATACACAGAAACACCACACACACACATACATACACAAACACCACACACACACAAACAACAACAAAAACAAAAAAACAAAAAACCTAGAGGCAGGAAAGAAATGCTGAGAGCAGCAAAAATCATCATGCCCAGGGAGGAACAGACCAAATTGGTCTTAATACCAGTCAGCCCTGAAACTGTACAAACAAGTAACCTTATTTAGAGTGAGTAGGTTGTATTTATGTACATAGAGCAAAATGATCTTTTTATATTATAATCTTAAAAAATAATTTTGAAAGGAAGTGATTTAATTTCTCCCTGAGGACAAGGCTTCCTGTCATCTGCAATTAATTTTTGTATCTCATCTGGTATCAGAATTTCAGAAGCAAAGACAGTAAGAAGTTGAATATGTTTTTCCATCATTTTCCTATGTCCATAAGTGAAAGGCAGGAAGAAATTCATTTTCATTGTGCTTCTGCTCGGTATAGTTGGGCTGGCATTGCAGTCTTATGACCTTAGGAGTTAACATCTAAGGAGTAACAATTTTGTTACCGAGTAAGTCCATGCTAAGATTTGTACTTCTGTTGTACCCAATGCTGAAAAGACATTTCTGCTCACAGTTGTCAATTGACTGTGTCCGAAATGCATTTGTGTCTTTCCACATGTCTGAATTTATCAAACAGTGATAAGTATGCAAGCTACACCACTTCTGTTGGCTGTAACTTGCCAGAAAAATCCTGATTTCACTTGATAGCCTGGCCACTGGCAAGCGCAGATTTCTTTCTCTTGTCACCTTAATTACTAAGGTGACACATTGCACTACACAGTAAGATATAAGTTACAGAGTAACGGGAAGCAGTTAAAGAGGCTAGGCTGGCTCTTAACCCCTCTTACTCTTTGTTCTTCTCTGTTCTTGCCCCCTTCCCCCTCCCCACCACTTGCCCATGGCTGGACTCCTTTCCTCTCCTCTCCTCTTCTTCTCTCATTAAACCTCTCCACGTGGAAAAAAAAAGAGGCTAGGCTGTTCAAAGCAGTCGTGGTAATGATGGAGTCAAGGTCTGATAGAGTCTCAGGAAAATGTCTCTGTAGGGTACCAGATAACGCAGAGCTGTTCAGGATGCGGGGGTGCCAGATGTGGGTCTAAGCGAATTCAAGTGGGCCACTTTAAGCAGGGAAGATGCTGCTGAGTTGAAACCCTGGGATACAGTTAAGGTTCTGTTGCCTGTGATCCCGGGATGCACACACAAAATGGTCTGACGGCAGGTTGAGGGGCGTCAGCAATGTCCTGTGGGCTTATATATGAGGTATCTCTCCTACTAAGTGGTCTCTGTAAGAGGATATAGCCTTTGTTGGTCTGGTGTGTCCGATGGATTTATGGACCTGGCTTTTCTGGTGTGGTTTTCATCTGCCAATGTGTCTGTGTGTCTCTGATTTATTTGTGTAAGTTTGTAGTTAGTGCTGTCTGACCCGTGTGACTAGCTGGCTGTCAGTTTGTGTCACGGTTTGTGGGAGAGAGATGATGACTGTTAATCTGGCCACTGTGTCTCAGTATTTGTTCTCAAAATGGAGGGAAGTGGTACTTCATGCTTTTTCCTACAATGTGGAGTACACTATGGAGCAGGCACTGAATGATCTTTACAATCCACTCCCTGATTCCTGAGATCCTGAACCCAAGGTTCTGCATCTTGAGAAACCACACATTGTTCCTCTTATACAATGTATCACAGAGGCTGATGACATACTTTAAGCAGAAAAAAAAAGTCAAACAAACAAAATTACTAGCAGAGAGAACAATGTTTAGATAGAGCCGGAGTACACTGGACAAGTTAGAGTAGCCAGTCATAATCTAGATGAGGGGCCCAGTAGATGGTGAGCTGGTACCTGATGTGTGTGCTTTGAGGACTTTATGTGGAAGAATGTGTACTTGGAGAGCTAGCTTTACTTCCTTTGGCCACTACAGCTGGGTCTGTAGTCACTTTTGTTACTGCTCTCTTGTTGGGCTCAACTGAACCCTTCACATCTGCCAGCTGTTTGTGCAAGGCACCAGTTGTTTCCACGTCTACCCAGGAGAGTTCTCGGGGACAGGCAGGTCTCTACATAACATTTCCTGAGCACGTGAGGCTGGGAAGAATTTTCCATCCATCACTACATTAAAAGTATTCATCAACCTTACATATTCTGAGTCTGTAATAATCCAAGCTTTTCATGCTGAGTACAGGTAGAGACCCATACCTTAGTGGTTGATTTATGGCATATCACCTATATACAGTCTTGCATATTCCTAACATACGCAGATAGAGTTGTCATATACATTGAGCCTATGGTGAGGAAAAAATCCATATATAAATATATATATGTGTGTGTGTGTGTGTGTGTGTGTGTACATACATACGTACATGCATACATGCATACATACATACCATTATCCTGGTGTATATAAGTGTCTTAGTTAGGGTTTCATTGCTGTGAACAGACACCATGACCACAGCAACTCTTATAAAGGACAACGTTTAATTGAGCCTGGCTTACAGTTCAGAGGTTCAGTCCATTATCATGATGGTGGGGAGCATGGCGCCACACAAGCAGACACGGTGCTGGAGGAGAAGCTGAGAGGTCTACACCCAGATGGGCAGACAGCAGGAAGTGAATGCCAGGCTACCCCTGGCTTGAGCATTTTAGACCTCAAAAGCCACCCGCAGTGGCACTCTTTCTCCAACAAAGCCACACCTACTCCAGCAAGGCCACACCTCCTAATGGTGCCCCTCCAAATGAACCTATGGGGCTGTTTTTATTCAAGCTACCACAATAAGCCTTTATATGTCATGTATGGTAGAGTCGGTTTTTTAAAGTTTGTACTCTGAATCCGTTGACTTGGTAAGATATTTTGTCTCAGTGAGAGCTTATGGAAAGGATCCAGTGAGTGAGTTTCCTACAGTGTTGTCTGTAGGCTGACCTGTAGAATTTATGACCGTGCTAGAGGCTGATATACGTGTACTACAAACAGATGGACAGCAGCCATACTGCCTGGAAAATAGGTGAGATGTTGTAGCCATGGTGACGTAGATGATGAGATAGGAACAAGGCACGATGTCCGAGTGTGAGGAAGCATGGCTGACCACTCCATCACGTCTTGTCGCGCTAGGACATGAGTGTGGGGACACAGATGTCACAGCTGCAGTGCGATCACTGGGACTCGCCTCTCTCTGGGCTGCCGTACAGGTTCTGACAGTGTTACTGATGTCACAAGTAGTCAGAACGACTGTGGATGTCAGTGTGGGCAATGTGGTTCTCTCACTAATGCTCCCAGCTCTTCAGGCTGACAGCATTGCCCTCTTGTTGCTGTTCTGTACCCTTGTGTCTGGTTTACCAGTACGTATGTCTGTCTCTGCCTGTGGGATTACTTCCATTGCTGGCTTTTATAGCCGTGAACAGCATTTCTGATTCTCCTTCCTTCCTCCTTCCTCCTTCCTTCCTTCTGCCTTCCTTTCTTCCCTTCTTTCTTTCTTCTCTTCTTTGTTTTTTCTTTCATTTTTTCTTCCTTAGTTCCTTGGTTTCCTTTGGTGCCTTTTTTTTTCCCTGAGACAGGGTTTCTCTGTGTAGCCCTCACTGTCCAGAAACTCCCTCTGTAGACCAGGCTGGCCTTGCACTCAGAGATCTGCCTGCCTCTGCCTCCTGAGTACAGGATTAAAGATGTGCACCACCACTGCCCGGCACTCCCCTTGGTGTCTTTAAACGGGAGTTGGGCCCCCCTTGATTCCTTACCCTCTCTAACTAGATGGAAACATGACTGAAGCAGTTCAGTTGGAAAATTGATCATCTTGGTAATAACTGAAATACTTTTTCAATGCCCCATTAAATCTTTGCTGCTATGTGGTCATATGGTGTGGTGATTTTAATATGTTTGGCCAGGAAGTGGCATTATTAGGAGGTGTGGCCTTGTTTGAGGAAGTGTGTCACTGTGGGGTGGGCTTGAGGACCCTCCTCCTAGCCACATGAGAGATAGTCTCCTCCTGGCTTCCTTCAGATGAAGGTGTAGAACTCTCAGCTCCTCCTGCACCAGGCCTGCCTGGATGCTGCCATGTTCCCACCTAGATGATAATGGACTGAACCTCTGAACCTGTAAGCCAGCCCCGATTGAATGTTTTCCTTATAAGAGTTGCCTTGGTCATGGTGTCTCTTCACAGTAATGAAACCCTAAGACATATGGTAAATCAAAATCTTATCATATTATGTAGGCTTTAGTGCCCCGATTATAAGATTATAAGAGTTGTTAACGGTTTAGCTGCTTCTAAGTAGAAATATAATTAATTCTATATAATTGTTGCTGTTATACTGTCCCTGTAAGTAGCTTGCTCCCCCCCCCCACCTCGCCTCATCATCTCCTTTACTTCTCTCTCATTGGTGCATCTCTGGACAGTTGGACTCAGGACTCATACTGGCTCTAGTTAGTGACCATCAGTGTCACTTTGGAAAATTAAATTATTTTACGTACTCCTCCAGGTGCTGGTGGATTAACTCAGAACAATCCAGCCGTTAATAGTGCACAGGCTGAGCCACTAGTAACTTGTCCACATGGGTTCCTCTCAGGGCCTCGTATATGGAATATACAGCCCTCTCATCACATCTCTTATGGGGAAGATGCCATGGAATTCAGAAAGAAGATGCATGTGTTGAAATAAAAGACACAAGTGGGCCGTTAACAAGGCTACCGGAATTAGGAGAGCGCCGCACCCAAGGTGGAGTATGATGGGAAATTATTATCCTTCTGGCTCTGCTCCATGGAGGAATCTGTATGGGACCATACTGGTCCCGCCTGCAAGTTTTACACCTGACTCTGGAATAACCAGATTCCCTTTTCCTAAGGCAGTACCTGAGTTTCCTCACTCTCCTTTAACGGCTGTCCCTGGATGGCCTTTGTTGAGTGAGTCACTTCCTTGGCTGCCCATCTCAGTTCTGCCTGCCGCAATGAATGGGGTCCCTAGCTGAGAGGCATGGGAACCAACTCCATTTTAGTGAAGCCAGAAGACAGAGCAAGAGGAGACTACTGAAGAGGAAAGACCATTGAAAAGGAAGGAGCGGTAGGCAGTCATCCACAAAACTATTTGGACCTCACCCCCTGGCTAGACCCAGCTGGTTTGCCCTGAAGGAAGAAGGCTCTGGTTAAGCTCAAGTAGAGAGATGTGTAGCTTTGCTGTGAGGGTTAGGGTTCCAGGGTGCAACAAGCTAGTCAACAAAGTTTTCTTAAAATGAAACAAGGCAGTGAAAATGTTTCACATTCCTTCCTGTCTTGTCTTCTCTTCTCTTGCCGGTGTCTACTGAGGTTAAGAGATACCAAAGACTGTCTAATGTCAGTGCTCACTGACTGCTTCTATTCTTCCTCGGCAGGGATGGGTCAGAGAATGGAGCCTTTAGCAGCCCTTGTCTTCAGAACAAAGGATGAAGCCTGTTGGTGGTGGTGCACACCTTTAATGCCAATGCTTGGGAGGCAGGGGTGGGTGGATCTCTGAGTTCGAGTCCAGCCTGGTCTACAGAGCAAGTTCCAGGACAGCCAGGGCTACCCAGAGGAACCAAGTCTCAAAAAACAAACAAACAAACAAACAAAAAACAAAAACAAAAACAAAACAAAGCAAAACAAAAAAAAAAACCAGAAAAACAAAAAGCAATAAACAGAAAAGAAAGAGAAAGAGGAAAGAAAATCCATCCTGTTCTAGGAGAACCCAGCTGTCACTGTCATACACCTGTCCTGATTTAGCTCCTCAGGGATCAATAGTGGTTGGCACAGCTTTCAGGTCAGGTGCTTTCACCTCTGACCCGTGAAGCCTGAATCACAACATGGGGTACAGGATGTTCTGCAGCCCCAGGACCACTTGCTGTTGTCTGTGTGGTGAGGACCCAAGAGTCCCCCAGAAAACAAGGGATAGTGTCCTACCCACGTAGCTTTGTCTTGGAGGGTAGTGGTGTAGGAAACCGGACTGGCCAGTTGGTAAGGTGTCTTAGGACCTCAGGATTTGGAGGCGAGATGATCTGGTCCAGTTAAACTTTGCCTTGGGAAATCCTTAGGACACTCCAGTAAAATGCAACTGAGAAGATCTCCTTTCTCGGGAAAGCAATTTTTTACGATCAACAGGGCGTCGTTTTGAGAGTAGAGAAGTCACTTTGTTTTGGTTCAATCATTTTTATCATTGCCACAAAGAACCCTGGTGGGACAGGCCAGATGCAGGCAGCCTGATCCTTTGCTCGGCTGTGGTGGATGGAGAGGCACACAACTGTGTTCCTTAGTTCCTCTGAGAGCCCAGAGGCTGTGAGGAGTGGACTGTGGATAACCTTCCATTCCTTCCAAGGACAGAGATCTCTGCACGTGGCTTCATCTCCCTGCAGCTCCTTCCTGTAGGTCTCAGTCCCAGGACCGACCAGGCTGCCTGTGCTTGGTGAACCCCAGGTGCCAGAGGCCCAGGGCTGTGCCCGCTACCCCCTGGTGTTCTGTTGATGCGTCTGTGATGCAACTTTAGAGATGATGTTGGCACCCAGAGGCAGCATGGTGACCATGGCACACTTCTGTACCTGCGCCATTTGGTGGGCAGCTAGGCTGAGGGAAATGGCAATCAAGAGATGCGAGTTCCAGATCTCTGTGGTGGAACATGAAGGGCATCTGGTACAGTTTGGCTATCCTCACCTCCCCCAACCCTTACACTAGAGCCTCTTCTTGTTATATCACAAGGAAGAATGCCAAACTGACAAGTGGTTATGTTGTCTAGGTCCAGTATTTGCCAGACCTCCAGTTTGAGAGGGGTTTGGCCCTTGCATTTTGCAGCCGTTGAGAAGATCCTGGAGGGCAGAACTGAAGCAATCTTCAGACTGAGGGCAGAGCCCTCTCCAATGCCTTCTGGGGACAATGATATGAAATACTGCTTTACTCCCAGTGTGGACACTAGCAACCCATTCTTTGGGGTAGGGAACAAATCTAAGTGACCTGCAATATCACCTGAGAGCTGTGGTTGGAACAGACACCAGAGTGAATGGATTCTGGTTCCAGTGTCCATAAGGACAACATACTACTTTATTCTGAGGACACTGCACTCTACAGTATGAAACTACTGTTGATGGTTTTCTAGAGCTCAGCAGAGGGCTTCCACTTTGCTCTAAAGCCTTCCTCCTGGAGCTGCAGGACACAAGCCCCACTGAGATTTTTCCCAGCAAGCTTAAGTCAGATCCTGTCTGTGGGTTGCTGTCAATCTAAACATGGCCAGAGGTAGCAAATCACCGTGGGCTTTGTCCCAGCTCAGACGGAAATGTAGCCAGAGTTTCCTTGTTTAAATGCTGTCTCTGTGGCTCTCGTGAGGATCCGGTAAAAAGAACGGGAGGCACCACCTTTCAGGAGGCAAGAATAGGGAGGGGAGAAGGCTGTTTGAGAAACGTGTCTCTGCTTGTGAGGAACACAGGGAAGCTTGTACAGTCTGATGTCTCCAACTTCAAGTGAATTCTGCAGCTTCTGAAGGTCTATTGTTTGCAGGCGAGTCCAAGGGCACTTTAGAGTTTGTACTATGGCTTCAAGTGGGAAGAAATCAGGACACTCGGGATCCTGCATCCCTCCAGTGTAGGGAAAAAGCAGATCTTCATCTCAAAGATAAAGAAGACACCCTGGCAACAGGAGAGTATTCCTAACAGCCTTCCCACAATGGAGCCTGCCTGCTATACCCTATGTCTTGCCGGTTACAGCCTATGTCCTGCTTACAGTGTCCTATGTCCTGCCTGCCATGCCCTATGTCCTGCCTATTGTATCCTATGTCCTGCCTGCTATACCTAAATGTCTTACAGCATTTTCTGCTATTTGAACTGTGTGAACAATGCCTCCATAGCCCACTGACCATGCAGACCTCAAACTTACAAAATGCAGCCACCCCCGTGGCTCTTCCTCATCATGGCCATTGCTGGGGCATTCCAGGTAATTAACTGGTGCTTCCTGGCAGTTTCCTGTCCTTATATAGTTAGCGTAGAGGTTCATATTTGAAGTTACAGGAGGAGCCCAGGCAGCCATGAGGGCCTTTGACAATATAGTCAGGATCATGAGTTCCGTGCTGGCCTTGTCACTGGGCTGGGTGATTTTCCATAGTGACAGAATCAGGATTGTGGTCCCTACCTCTTTAACAACACAGCAACACTGTAAGACCCAAGGCCATCTATCTTATACCCTCTGTGCTCAGGCTTGGTAAATGCATTAGGACCTACTCCCACATCTTTTGTTTGAAAAACTGACCCTCCTCCCTCCTCCCCCTTCCCTCCTCCCTCCTCCCTCCTCCCTCCTCTCTCCTGAGCTCCCTCCTCCCTCTTCCATGCTCCCTCCACCCTCCTTCCTCCACCCAACCTCATGAAGCAGAGAGGCTATGCCTGTGCTCTAGAATTTCAAGTTGCTTTTCTGTGTAAACTTCAGAGACAAATGTACAAGAGGGCAGCCCCACCACCCCTCTTTTGGAGACGGAGAATCAGGGACTTTATGCAGTTGAGCTGGACTAGAGGCCGTCATCTTGGGAAACCCATAGAGTCAGGCAGCATGTCTGAAGCCCAAACAATCATCGAACGCTCTTTGCGTTAATTAGCCCTTTAATTTGCCTTTCTCTGGTCATGTGAGATGCTGCTTTGCTTTGGAAAGGAGGTGAATAAATAGAAACGTAGAGTCAGCCGTAGCGTGTCATACTGGTCTATGCTTTATAGAGTATTGGAGAAATAATTATGACGTACTTCAAGCATGCCACTCTGAAAGAATTTCCATCATGTCTAATGACTCTCCCTTCTAGTTCCTGGCACCTTCCCCCATTTTGCATGTTCTTACATCACACAGCACGGATTATGGAAAACCAGGTGCTGAAACCTTGAGAAGTCCTGGCTAGAGTCGTTTCCTTGGTAAGACTTCTTTCTCTTCCGTATTGATTTATGTTTGCCACTCTAGCTGGGGGTGTTTTTCTTCAACTACCTACTCTTCTTACCTGTCCATTACCCTAACCCTGATGAGCACCGAGCATTGTTGGCGTTGGAGTAGGTTCAGGAAGAGGAATACTGCCAAGAACTGGCAAACTAGCGTGGAGCTTCCACATTTAGCCAACTGTGCTGGGTCAAGAACAACTTTGTTTACCTTTCGGTCAGAGAGAAAAGCTCACTTTGAACTGTGGAGGCCAGTGGGAATTTCTGAGACTCATGAGAGTGGTTCTAGGTGTGTGATTGTTCTGCTTTTGGTGACAGGCTCTTCTGTACTCCAGGCTGGCTTCTAACTCAACTATGTACCTGAAGGCCACCCAGAGCTGGGCTTTTTGCCTCTACCTCCTGTGTGCTTGGATTAGAGGTGTGCACAATGACCATTTTATACTACGCTAGGTATGGAACCCAGGGCTCCATGCACAGTAGATCACTTGTGTCACATCCATAGCACACATGGATCCCCTTCCCCCTATTAAAGGGTCAGAGCAGTCCATTGTGAACCAGTAGTGGCTGAAGGGAATCTTCTGGCCAGACCTCTGTTCATCTAACTCCTTGCTGATACTGTATTCTCTTGGAACTTCTTATCCTTATGGGGAACACTCACTAGTGTTGTGCAAAAAGATGTGTTTCTTACTCGTTTTTGTAAGAACCAGACCCTAAACTGGGCATCGGTGGTACACACCTCCTTGGGAGGCAGAAGCTGGCCAATCTCTGAGTTATACCCATAATTCCATTCTGCCAGTGTTATGGCTTTTCCTAGGAGAACCAAACTCTTCTTTACACCTTTGCACTTGATAGAAACTTTCTTCTCGTAAGACCATGGTGACCAGGGTTTCTGGAAACCCTGTGTAAGGGTCTTAGGATAGCAACTTGTTACCTTAGAGTGGAAAATACTGTGTCTATCCATTCACTCACCAACATCAGGATTTCCCATGGTTTGGGGTACGTGATAGGGTAGACATGTGCAAAACAGCAACAAGCAGCAATCGCTGAGCGCCCTAACCGCTCTCCTCGCTTCTGTTGCAGGCGAGGGCTTCCACAGCTACCAGCACGCCTTCCCCTATGACTACTCTGTCAGTGAGTACCGCTGGCACATCAACTTCACCACGTTCTTCACCGACTGAGACAGCATGGTTGCCCTTGGCCTAGCTAATGAACAGAAGGGTGTGCAAAGCCTCCCATCTTAGCAAGGATTAAAAGAACCAGAGATGGAGGCTACAAGAAGGGCTGAGTTTAGAGTCATCTTGGTCCCCATTCCAAAAATTATGTGGTCAGAAGCTTACTGTTCCAGGATGCTAAAGATGACTGGCTTACCCTGCTCCGGTTCAGAAAAGAAAAGAAAGGCTCAGTACCGGAAGGTCACGCCGACCTTTCTGATGCTCACACAGATCTTCCTCCCTTCTCTGTCTTCCATTTCCGCCCTCTTTGTTTCCCTTTCTGCCACCCTCGTCTACCCTTTCCCTCACTGCAGCTCCTTGTCACCACTTTTCAAAACCTAGAAAGCTTTCTGCAGTTCAAAAGCAAAGGTCTCTCCTGGTAACCTGGTAACTCGTCCCTTGAGTTGTCTCGAGCCTGGGGCCATCTCTGGAGAAGGCCCAGTTGATTTTCTAGAGCCCACAGTTTGCTCTGCAGAAAGAGAAGAGATCTTTAGTAGGCAGAAAACTTATAAAGCAGGTGAATGAGGGGTTAGAGCTAGCCTACAGGGTAGAATTCATATACAACATTGGCTTGGAGCTGGAATAAGCCACTAGCAACGGCTTTCACAGTCTCTCCACACAGCCTTCTTTCCCTCCCGAGAGTGTGGAGATAGGGGGGTGGGGGTAGGGTGCTCAGGCACAACACCAAGTTTCCATCTCACCTACACAGTGGATGAAGAAAAAGCATTTCCTTAGTAGAGAATGTGGTCTCTGTGGGCAAGGTCCCTATTCCCCATTAACAGCAAGTGGATTTCTTGTTTGACGGAGCAGAAGCCTGCAGGTTGGGTGAGTCCAGAACTGTCTGAAACAGAGTTTTGACGATTCGTCCAGCACCTTTTCATTTCCCTACTCATGGTATTGGTTGCTGCTCTCACAGTAATAACCAATCGATAACATTTCCAGGCATCTGAAAAGATTTAGCAAGCCAAGTTCAGTGGCTCATGCTTTGAATGAGAGTCCCCAGGAGGCAGAGGTGGGTGAATGTCTGTAAGTTTGGAACTAGCCTGGTCTCCACAGCAAACTGTAGACCAGACAGGCCTAACATAGTGAGACCCTGTCTTAAAAGGGGAGGGGGGGAGCTTTTTACTAGGTAGTGTTGGAGCAACCCAAAATTTAAGGTGAGTTGAAGAACCAGCCTGCCTCTATTTTTGGCTTGAAAAATACCTTATAGTGAAGACAAGGCTAGGTTCATTCCTGTTGATGATTTAAACCTCTGTTTCTCAAGGATTGGGCTGTGCCCTGCCTGTAACCATAACTGCAAACAGTTCTGTACTGACTGTTCTAGGGATGGCAGTCACGCCTTTTGATTTCACAAGTTTCAAAAATTTAATAACCCTCTTGCAACCCTACCTTTGTTTCAAAAGGTTGTATGACCACCTATGACTACCTGGTTGTGACTGTCTGTTGCTATGACTACCTTACTCTGACTGACTGTTGCTATGACTTCCTTGCTCTGACTGTCCATTGCTATGACTACCTTGTCCTGACTGCCTGTTGTTATAACTACCTCGTTTCAGGAGGGCTTTAGGACTAAGTATTGTTATGCTTGTTCTACTTCTGTAACCCCAACTATTTTGCCCACCAATTTCCCCACTTGGAAACTGGTTTTTCCAGGCAGAGTTTTTCTAGTGTAGCCCTGGCTGTCCTGGAACTGCCTTCCTATCCCTGAGCTATAAAAACCTTGTCTTCCTCCCCTCCAAGGCTGAGCTCTCCAACCCTGTCTTAGGTGGAAAGCAGCCCATGTACACAAATAAGAAAGGTTGCTTTAATTAATTGCTTGCCTGAATTAACTTTGCCATGATAATTTGGGTCAGGGGTCCTCCTCACATCTTTGGGATTAACAGAATGATATATTTGACTGGGTCCTGAAATGTTCCCACACATTTATCTCTGAGAGGGGATGCTGAAGAAACTTGGATGAAAACAGAATGAGCTGGGTTACCCATTCTTTCTATTACTGGGGAGGATATGGAACAATTAAGATAAGAAACTGGGTCTTTCCAGGACAGCCAGGGCTACACAAAGAAACCCTGTCTTGGAAATACCAAAGAGAGAAACAAAAGAAACAAGGTCTGCGGGCTGTTTCTTGTTTTTTGAACAAAGGCGTCCAGGGATTGAGAACTTGCTGAGTGAGTGACTGGGCGTGCTGATGAAAGGAGTTTGAGGCTGGGTCCTTTCGTGAGCCCCAGTTTCTCTGTGACGCATCATCGGTAAAACATTCGTTGAAAGACCGCCCAGCTGGGCATGGTGGGACACACCTGTAAAGTTGGCACTTGAGATACTGAAGTAAATCGATAGGGGGTCAACAACGCATGCCAGAGTGAGTTTCATGACGCAACTGACTGCTGAGAGTGATATATTGAACAAAAAGAGTCATGAAAGATGACCAAGGCCTTTCCCTGAGTTTTCTATTATCCCAATTATAGTCTCTGGTTTATAACTCAAATGAGTCAGTGGGGCATATGAACAAGTTTGCCAGCCTTTCCTTTGCTGGCATTTCTAAAGCTAGTTTTACTGATGTTTGTGCTTGCTTGCTTTCCTTCTTTCTTCCTTATTTTCTTTATTTCCTTCTTTGGGTTTTTCCAGGCAGGGTTTTTCTAGTGTAGCCCTAGCTGTCCTGGAACTCACTCCATAGACCAGGCTGGCCTCGAACGCATGGCTCTGCCTCCCGAGTGCTGGGGTTAAAAGTGGCAGGCTGCACTACTGACCAGACTACACTGTTAGGGAAGCTTTGGGGCTTGGATATAGTCTCCCGGGACCTGCTTCTGGCCCACCACTCTATCCAAGTCCTGCACCTTTAAATATCAAAAGGAAGCAGAATCTTCAAAGGCTGAGTCACACACACCCCAGTAGCCTACCCTTCCTAAGAGTAATGTGGGGTTAAACTCTGACAGCAGGAAACAGAGTCTGCTGGCTTTAAATCAAAAACTCCACAAGCTGACAGCACTGCCTGAGGAAACATTAGGACTCCATGAATCATAGGATCACAAAGACTCCATGTGGAGATCCTGGGAGAGGCTGAGAGCCACAAGCAGGACATCTGCCTAGGAGAGTTCTTACCTAAGAGCCCAGGTCTGGGAGTCAATTCCTGCATACAAGAGTGCCTGCCCCCAAGAAACAAAGAACCCCCTAAAATGCTGTTGCCTGTTGACCTTAGGAGAGAAGGAAGCAGATCAGTAATGGGCTCCAGGCTCCTAGACTAGGCAGTACTCCCTGGCCGCAGCAGGGAAAGGTAGGTTTTGTTCCCTTTTGATTTGTTTTTTTGCATTGTCTACTCGAGCCAGCGCAGGCAGACTTTACAGTCGTGGAACCTCTGTATTCCTGCACGGGCTTCCAGGCCCGCATCTTGCCTTCCAAGAGCTGTTGGAACAAGCTGTGCCCGCTCGCTTCACTTTCTAATTGGAGGTTGGCCTCACTCTGGATGAGATCACGGCTCGGAACTATTCTGAAGGTGGATCCCAAACAACCGTCATCTCATCAAAGGCTGAACACACTGAGGTGTAATTTGATGGTGACGTTTACTTTAGCATTTAAGACCTGGCTTTCTAACTATGCGTGTGAGCACGCTCTTGTCCACACGCGCGCGCGCGCGCGCACACACACACACACATGCACACACTCACAGACGAAACAGTTCTAATTAAACTATCTGAAACAAACCAGCGCACTCTATGTATTTTGTTGTTGTTAATTCAATATCGAATACATTAAGAAAGTACTGACAAAACCCGTGGCTTTGGTTAAAGGAAGCACTCTGTACTCTAAACCCCAGTATCGTGGGGCCCACCATCTCAAGGTCAAAGGAGAAAAAGACTAACAATATGCCAAAGGCAGCTGCTTTAACTGGAGAAACTGATGGGAAATCCAGAGAATGTGTTTCACTGGCAAAGGAGGTGCAGGGCAAGGCACGGTTCTAAATACAACTTTCTTTAGACTCGGAGATGTATGTTCTGAGCAGGTGGAGGACACCATGATGCATCAATGACACTTGCCCAGTCCGATGACACATGGCAAGCTAGAGGAGACACCGCTGTATCAGCAGCAGATACTGTCACTGACTGACTTTAGTTCACCATGTAGGTGAGTTCCCCTGGAGAAAGACAGCAAGAGAGTAGTGTGTCTCCAGAATCCCGGCTTTGCCTCCTTGTGTGGAGGAGTGAGCATCTTGTTACACCCATTAACTGCCTGTTGTGCTCAGTTACACCAAGAAAGGAAGCCAGTGGAGCAGCCCTACTTCCTGCCTGGGAATGGTGGGAGGCGGAATTCACACAATCATTCCTGCACAAGCTCCTTTTGTTCTTCAGGAACCCCACTCAGTCTGACCACAGGACCATCTTAATATCCAGTCACGCCTAAGGTTTAGGCCATACCCTGATATCAGAAAAAGCAGGAACTCCATCTCTGCTTTTCCAGCCCAAGTCTGGTATCCTTTGAAATGCTTGCTTCTCAAGGCCAGCTTTCTCCTTCTGGGGAGCAGGGGAGAGAGCAGAGACTGAAGCAAGGACCTTTGCTATTCTAGGCAAGGGCTCCACCCCTGAGCTACATACTCGGTTCCAGTTTTCTCTCACAGGGATGGGCCGGTAACCAGTCCCCGGCTATAAGACCTGTCAACCAGGAGAAGAGAGGAGAGAGACGAAGGCGAAAGGCAGAGGGGGACCCAGAACTCCTCAGGGCTCCATACCCTCCTCATTTTTTTAGAAACACTTGAAGAGCAGCAGGATTCTTCTAGAGTCTGTGATTTCTGACACATACACACACTTACACTGAAGGGCTTTTCACAGCATAAAATTAGCCGTTAAGTCAAACGCTGCTGTGACATTTAGTACAGTCATAATAATGTGCCATTGTTACCCTTGGTTCTAAACCATTTTAAATCACCTCCACGGAAAACCCATTCTCATTCAAGAGTGGTTTTCCCCCCAACTCCAGCTCCTCCCAGCTCCCTTACGCCTGGCAACAATTAACGCTCTGTCTCTAGGATTTGCCTATTGGTGGTCTTTCCCAGGAACAGAGTCACGCAGCCGCATGACTTTTTGTCCATTCATTTCGTGATGTCTATCAAGAGCCCATTCCCATTGATCTGCTGATCGATGGTGGGCTGTAGTGTACCTTTTGTTGGTGTACACCTTTCAGTAAGTGTGAAATGTGTTGCTACAAGTATTTCTTTGCAAATATTTAAGAACCCGTTCTCAGTATCCTCTATGTGTAACCAGGAGCGGATTTCATTGCTCCTACGGTAACCTTTATTCTTGTGGGACATCGAACTGTCTTTCACAGGGGCTGCACCGTTTTATAGCCCCACTACCAATGACTGTCCCCCTTGGGTATCCATGCACACCGCCATCTGGTCCTTTTCTCCTCATTTATTCCAAAGTCCCCCACAGATCTTCTGAATTCCTCTTGCTCCTGGGGCAGAAGGTGAAGAAACCGCCTCTAGTATCCAGCCTTGTCTTTTCTCCAGTAGAGCAGGCTGTCAACACCCTGTATCATTAAGGTACACACTGCCGTCATTTGTGTGACTCCTACTATCTCCACCACCTCTGTGGTCTCTCTAAACTTCCTATTAAACTCCCACATAAGGAAGCTGGGGCAGTAGGAAGATCGATGTGGAAACCTAAGTTCCGAGGAGCGCACGTCCCTAACGTCCGTCTCCTCCCTCTGCCTCTCTGCCGTGGGCGGGCCTAGGGGCCCAGACGCCTTCAGAGACCTGGGGAAAGGCGGCCCCTCCTCGGGGTTACTCTCGGTCAGCACACACCCCCGGGGTTACTCGCGTTCACTCGGCCCACAGCGCCTGACCTCTCGTAGCCAATCAGCAGCCGCGCTGTGGCTCTGCGGGTGCCGGCTCCAATCAGGAGGCGCCGCCCCTGCAGCCTCCTAGCTGCGGGGGGGAAAAAGGGGGGAGGGGAAGGGGCGGCTGTGGAGCATCTTTTGCCCCCCCCTCCAGCCCCCACCTCCCTCTCCCCGCCGCCCTCTTCCCTCTCCTGGCTCTGCTGGAGCAGGGGATGCGCGCGCACCTCGCAGACATCATCCCAGGTGGCGTTGATGGAGAGTTTCCTGGAGATCTAACTCCCCCTCCCCTCTATAAGTCTCCCTCTTTGACGAGATGGAGCTCGGAGTTGTGGGCCCTACACAGCCAGCCCTGCCCCACGTGCGACCTTGGGTATGGGCTCCTGTCCCCAACTGCCTCTTTCGTAGAGGGACCTGGCTAAGCAGGGCGGGATCTTACTGCTTCCTGTAGGTATCTCTCACGTAAGAGGCAGAGCTCCCATTCAAAGAAAGACCCCACAGTATGTCGCCATAAAGGAAAATGGTACAGAGAACAAAGCAAAGCGATTAGAAACGGTTCAGGCTGGTGTCACTGGGCCTGAAGGGGTGTGGAGAGGAGAATGTGCAGGGGAGGCTGTGAATGCCAGGCAGGCACACAGAGTCTAGATTGCTCGGTGATAAGGAGTCATGAGATGTACTCCAGCCCGACAGGAAAATCTATGTTTCAGAAACTTAACTGTGGTGGCCAGGGCAGGGCAGAGAGGACTAGATTAGGGCTGGAAGGTCAGAGCCAGGCTTTGTTACAACTCCTGTGAGCGAGTGGGATTTTCATTTATTAACAGTGTTAGTGGGAATGTCAAAGGACATCTGAGATCTTTCAGAGCAGAATTAACTGCACTCAGTTATCTGCGTGGGGTGGGGGGCATGGAGATGAGTCTCGGAGCTTAGTCTAAGTGTTTCCAGGAGCCGCACTCCTGCTAATTTTATGAAACGAATTAACTTTTTTTACGTGGAACTTTATTTTATTTTTTAAGACACTCGATGGAGACCAAGCTGGCCTCGAACTCAGAGATTCGCCAGCCTCTGCCTCCTAAATTCTGGGATTAAGGGTGGGTGCCACCACACTGGCTCTTTATTTTTTATTTCAAAGTGTGATGATCAATCTATTGTTAATCACTTCAGTATTGGGCAGACTTTCTCAGATATTGGTAAGGTAAAGCTATTATTTCAAGGAAACAATGTATGACAATGGCATAATAATTCTTGAGGCAACTATTAGACGTTTGGGAACCTTGCATATGGCACAGTTTGACAGCTTCCCAATAATTTAAGGCTTGTCTGATAAAATCAGTGGTGATGTTAATGAACATTTTTTTAATCTTGTAAAATGAAATACGCTAATATTTTTGGAGCATTTTCCTAACCCAGTGAACCAAAAACACCACATTGCGGAAACCCTGCATGAATAAAAGATGGCTTGAAAATACAGGTAAGAGCTGGGTGTGGTGATGTAATGCTTTTAATCCCAGCACTTGGGAGGCAGAGGCAGGAGACTCTGAATTGTGGACCAGTCAGATCTCCGTAGTGAGTTCCAGGACAGTCAGGGCTACAGGGCTATGTAGAGGGGGAGAGAGAGGGGAAGATTGGGCAAGACTAATGGATTCTTATTGTAAAGAATATGAAAACCCAGGGCCTAGGGCACATGCCAATTGACAGAAAGACTGCAAGAAGCCATTCTTACCTGTACTTCATACAGCAAACAGAGCATGCTGAAGTAGAGTGCTGGGTAAATATCCTTCGAGGAGTCACGAGTACTGTGGCCTGAAGCTTTCTGAGTCCATGCTTTCCCTCAGCTCACTAGCCAACTCCCTTTCTCGGGGTTGCCCCACTCCCCAACTTGTTTTTGAAATAAAAACTGTAGATTTGGCAAACCTGGAAGTCGCTATGTAGACCAGGCTGGCCTGGAGCTCGGGGTTACTCATGGCCCTCCCTGCATTAACAGAAGGAACTGGAAGGAGATGGAGGGCTAAGAACCCATCATCCGTCTGTCCGAGTGTTAATGCCTTGGCTGCTGTGAGTCCCACTTTAGGCGGGCAGATAAGGTCCTTGTGAGATGGAGTTCCCAGAGGAAGGAACCTGGGAGAAAGTCAAGGACTTGGAGTTGAGAAGGCAAAAGAGGATGGAATCCACCTAGTTTTGATACTTGTGGCCCCAGGGAGAAAGCATCAAGTGACAAAGAAGTACAGCTGGTGATGAAGCCTTCTGCAATAATCCTGGAAACACAGGTCCCAGAGTCACGCAGTCCTGTGTCCTATGGTCCCCTGGTGTGGGTGCTAGGGTGTAGCCACTGTGGATGGGTGGGAGTTGAAGAAATGTGAAGATTTGGGAGATTCCACACAGAGTGTCACACAACCGTAAACTCAGGAGACTAAGGCAGAAGGATGGAGAGTTAAAGGCTACATTTGATAAAATGCATTGCGTGTTATGTGAATGTTTCACTATTTTAAAAAGTTCAACACTGCCCTGGCTGTGGGAGGCCTGATAGAGAGAGTCGGTGGTGGAGGTTGGGGGATTGAGAGCTTGAGGGATGGGTTTCTAGTGGACTTTGTTCACCTTAAAAGTCTCTTGGCAGCCAAGATGGTGCAAACCTTTGATGTTAGCTCTCAGAAGGCAGAGGCAGAGGGATTCAGAGAGTTTAAAGGCAACTTCCAGGCCGGCTGGCTCACATTAGGAGAAAAGAACAAAAAAGTTCCTTCCAGTTCTTTTTCTTGAGATACAGTTTTACATAGCCCAGGCTGGCCCTGAACTTCCTCCACCTTCTGAGTGTTGGGATTACAGACATCTGTTTCCATCCTAGGTTTTATTCAGTCAGGGATCAAACCTCAGGCTCTGTGCATACTAGGTAAGCACTCTACAGATTTGCAAAACATCCAGATATATCTGCTCTTGGGCTATGGCCAAGTTAAACCTGTATATAACTTTGAAGGTGAAATAGTTTCATTAGGCTTGTTTTGGACATAGAAGCACCCCACTTTCCTCCCCGTTTTGTTCCTCAGAAGAACACCTTGAAATCATTTTGAGCTGACTCTCCAGCACTCCTTTCTGTATTCCTAAATGCATGCTTCTTTTTTTTTTTCTCTTTTTCTTTTTCTTTTTTCTTTTTTTCAGAGCTGGGGACCGAACCCAGGGCCTTGTGCTCGCTAGGCAAGCGCTCTACCACTGACCTCAACCCCTAAATACATGCTTCTATCACTGAAGAATTCTGTCTACGACCTCACACCTTGGAAGACTGAAACATAATTTTAAAACAACCACCACCGTGCTGACCATCATCCGCTCAAGCCTTCGGGAAGGAACCTGCACCCTTCATTTTCTCCATCCTCTCAATAGAGTGTGTCATAATTTTATGTAAATCAGTAACTGGTATTTGTACTACAGTGACTGTGTAAATATCATTCACACGGTGGCTTCATTATTGCACAACTATCTTTTTTTTCTGGACAGGAGCACTGCTTTTTTCCCCCCTCCTGCTTTTCCACATACTTCATCACTGATACTCAACCCCTTCTGCCTCTTTGTCTTTACCTCCAAGTTACACATTGTTACACGTTACACATTGTTACAGGTTACACATTGTTACACGTTACACATTCGGCAGCATGGGGGGGCCTGTGTGAAGCAGTCTCTCCTGTGGCCCCTTCACCGGCTCTGACCAAGACAGCTCTCCTCTGAGTCTATCCCGTAGACCCTGTGTAGTGATTCCGTTTTTCTTTCTGAGTGTGGATCCTCCATCCCTGGGTTCTTTCTTACTCATTTACTTTGTTGTTTTGAAGAGTCATGTCTTAGTCACGGGAGAAACTGTTTCGTTTTTTGTTTTTTGTTTTTTTTTTTTTAAGATATGCTGGTTTCAGTTTTTCCAAGTATCTTATCGAATTGTCAAGGACACTCATTGGGCCCTTCCCACTCTGAAACATTTGATCTTCTGAGCATTTTAAAAATGTAATAATTATTGAGTCCCTCCTCACCTGATTTTTGTTGTTTGCTTGTTTTCTCTTTGATTTTTACACTCTGTCCCTCTCTCCCTCTCCCTCCCCACCCCTCTGTGTGTGTGTGTGTGTGTGTGTGTGTGTGTGTGTGTGTGTGTGTGTGTGTGTGTTCCAGAGAGCCCATGCCACAGGTTGAATGGGATAATCTGAGGACAATTTTCAGGAATTCTTTCTTCCCATCATGTGGGGTCCAGGAATCAAACTCAGATAGATCTCCAGGCGAGGCAGCAAGCAGCTCTACCCACTGAGCCATCTCACCAGTCATGGTTCATATTTTAAGATTCTGGTGTCTTGCTCTCTAGAGAGGGTCGCTCACACTCATTGCCTGGGTGTGCACTAACATTTCTTACCCCCTCTTTTTCTGTCTCCATCCTTCTTTCTGCTCTCACCTCCTTTCTCCCCTGCCTGTCTCTCAATTTAAACTGAAGTCTATGGACACTTTCCCTCAACTTTGCTCCAAAAAGTCAAATAAAAACCCTTTCATCGCTCTCCTTTTGAATTTGGTTTTATCTGAACTTGCAAGCTTTCTTGGAGATGGATTTGACAAGCAAAAGCAAAACAAAACAAAAACTAAGTGCATAAACTAGCCTGGTTTCTCTCTAGAGCAACCTCTTAGTAGAATCTCACCCCATGCCACGCACGCACGCAGGCAGGCACGCAGGCACGCATGCATGCACGCACACAGTCTTATTAACTCTATCTGAGAACCGTGCTCTATAAATGAGAGGAGAACGGAAGAAGAGAAGGAGGAAGAGAAGGCGAAAAGCGTGGCTTTAAATTCAGTTTTCAGAAAAATACAAACTGTAGCCATTTTGAAAAGATGAGCTTTGAATAAGTTGACTTTGAGGCTTGGCTTTGTCTTTTATTAGGGTAGATTCAGTCTCATGGATGATCGGACCCTGAGGAGCAGTGAGAGACAGTTTACACAGAGCAAAGGCAGGGGCACTATGTGGGCAGGATGTCACATTACACAGGTCTGGCTTTCTCTACTTGTGACATGTGGCTCTCAAAGGACTGCCTAGCACATGTTTCTCCTACACCTGAATTATTCCCTGCCAACTGCTTTATAAAACACTCGTCCGCGATTCATAGCTATGGGGTGAAGAGCCCAGGAGCTATTTAATTTAGACAAGGTCTCGTAATGCAGCTTAGGCTTGTTTTGAACTCAGATTCCTCCTGCCTCCCACTCCCAAGTATGGAATTTACAGGCGTGAGCAGCAGCACACAACTCTCTGCCTTTTCTCTCTTTTTTGGAAGAATAAAGTGGAAAACAAGAGACCCCAGGACCCTAAAAGAGAAGAAACGCCCACATAGTATGGGTTTACAAAGCAAGCTAACAAACTTTTCAATAAAATTAAGAACAGAATGTTCCTTTTACCTTAACCCACATAGCTTCCTAAACTCGAATGATAGCTCTTGAGTAATAGTTCTCAAATGCTTCAGAGTTCTACAGCGGAAAGAGTAGAATGGGCAGAGCTTCAGTCCCTCTCTCTAGCCTCTTCCAGAAGGAAGATTACCAGAGACTGTTTCTCTTGACCCTCCTTAACCAACCAGTCACCTCGCACCAGGCTGCACCTCTAGGGGTGGTGGTTGTGTGGGGGTGAAGTGTGTTTTGCTTTCCTGACTCAGGCTCAAACATTCTCCTGGATAAGGGCTCTTTAGGGGTTTACACTGCAGCACCTGATTCTAGACATTTCTGCCCTCTGGAACTCCAACCACCCAGAGGACAAAGACCTTGCTTATGCGATGTCTGAATGGATGTTTGGATTGGAATTGTTTGTGAAGGAAAGAAAGGGAAGGGGAAAGGAAAGGGGAGGAAGGAAGAGGTAGAAAGGAGAGGAAGGGGGAGGGGAGCCAGATGGGTAGAAGAGTGACTAAAAAGGTTGTTACTCATTTACTTTCCCTATGGAGCTTATGGGAAGGGCTGACCTAATTCCACATCAGACGATGCTTACTTTGTATCTGAACCGTGCTGGGGAATAAAACCGCTCACGGTAACTTTGTTTCTTCCTTTCACTGAGATGAGATCACATTGTGGCAGTCATTTACCATGGAAAAAAGCTGAGAAAGGGGTTTCTCTAGCAAGTGCCTTGCTGAACAAGGACGAAGCAAGCAGGCAGAGCCAAGCCTGTGGCTCTCTCCTCTCTGTTCTCTTGGCCTGGTTAGCTTCTGCGGTTGGCTTAGATGTGAGAGTTAGAAAACATGCCTCCGTATCAGACTTACTGCAAGGTCAAAGGCCATGCTAGAGGAAGAGTCTATTCACCTGCCACATCTGCATACTCGAAAGTCCTATGACTTGTCATCCCGAGAAGTAAGGAAACAATGCCCACCTTGAGATGCATTTTTTTCACAACTCCTTTACTATACTGTTCATCCATTGCTTAGAAGAGAATGGTTCTGAAAGAGATAATAAAATAGGTAATATTTCAAATATCTATTTATGATTTATGAAACAAGTTCAGTGAACAAACAGCTGTTTAAAGCCCTTCTTGGGCCAGGCACTCAAGCCCGATTTTCTTGGTAAATTCCAGTACAACTGTCAGAAAAGTAGAAACCACACGACATGGGGAGCCAGCCTGGTAAACCATTGGGTGATTTAAAGACAAAAACAAAATACAAGCCCAGGAATCAGTAAGGTCAACAATGGGTAAAGGTTGGAGGGGCAGAATGCTCTAGGAGAAGGGAAAGGAATATTTTTAGGGCTTAATAGTGAAATATGGGACTGAAGAGAACTGAGGACATTTAAGGCAAAGACATAAGCACGGAAGGGCCAGGACCCAGAGGGCCTCCAAAGCTGTGGTAAGAAGGACAGGCTTCACACTATGGACAATAGGAACTCCCTACAATATTTATTTAATATACCAATGTGGGGCTGTTTTATTCTTACTCGTTTGAATAGAAGGGTCATTAAAAACCGCCACAACATCTTGTATCCTTTTCATACAGAAAAGTTTATAGCGCTTGTCTCCGTCTTCCAAGCATACACTGTGCACCGCTGGACCAACGGAGCCTGCACCTCTGCCCTGCATCCCTGCAAGCACTCATCCTGTATAACTTTTAACTTGATGCCACTTCATGATTCTTGATGCCAGGCCTCATGCTGTCCCACATAGCTTTATTTTGTGTACCCTTAGGGACTCCTGAGGTCGGCTCACATGGGATGGGCTAGGCAGCATCCTATCTTGCTTATCAACAGTTATATTGTCTCCCACCTTTTCTTCCTGGAACTCCCAATTAATTCCTCTTCTAGGTTTTCAGAACTTTCTCCCCAAGGCTGTAATTTGTCTTGGAGAGAAACATAGGACTACGGTTCTACACCATTGTCTTGGCAGGCCCCCCTGGCTTCCTCTGATAGACGATGAATGCAGATGGCAGATGGCTTAAGTAGCACCACCAAGCAGCACTGATGCAGGCAGCGCTGTGGACTGCAGGCTGAGAAAATGCAAAGACGAGTTTGTCTCTGACGTAGTGATGTCTTCAGCAGCAATGAGGCATCCCAAAGGAAACACTGTGTCTTCTTCCCCAAAGTGACACTTTGAAATCTGAACTCATCTGGTGAACCGTCATCATCAGTATCGGGAATAGAAGCTTGGAGGGTGATGCTTCAACTCTGTGGATGATGTGAGTGTCCTTTTAAAAGAGACCCCAGGGGCTGGAGATACCACTCTGCCATTAAGCTGAGCATTTGCTGTTCTTCCAGGGCACTGGAGTTGGAGTCTCAGTCCTCACATTAGGATTGCCTAACTCCAGCCCCTGGGAACCAGTCACCTCTGGCTTTCTCAAGTACCTTCACTCATGTGTACACACACACACACACACACACACACACACACACACACACACACACACACGTCCATATAATTAAAATAAAGTAATACTAAACCTTTTTTTTTTTTAAAGAGAAACCCCAGAGACAAAGCTCACTCCTTCCCCATTGAACACAGAGATGGCCACCTATGAATCAGAGGCCCATTCTTGGCAGAATCAAACCCCCCAACCCCAGAACTGGGAGAAACCAGGATCTCTTGTACAGGCCTCACAATCTAAGGGAGTTTGTTTTTAACAGCCAAGGACAAAGAACAAACCCACGGCTGGTAAAAAGAACCAAGCAGATCAGACATCGCGCAGACAACCCAAGGGGGAAGTGACACCTCCACATAACTTCGCACAGAATTCTGAGCGGCCGGCGGCCAGCCATTTGCTGAGGACACCTGGTCATGTTCAGCATTCTTGGCAATGGTCCGCGAGCCAGGCCTGAAATGGAGGTGTCTGGTCATAAGCCAGAGAGTTGGCAAGCCCCTGAGATCAAAAGGCAAGAGGTCCGTTTTGGTCCCAGGAAATGTCTGGCATCTCTCTTCTGGAGGAGACCGATCTCTACCAATCCCTTCTCCTGGAAGTGGGCGACACAGTATGGAGTGACCTGGATGGACGTGTTATCAGACTTGGTGAATGCGCCTGTCAGCTCGGCCAGCTCCACCACTGGCCGGTTGAACATCCCACCTCTGTATGTCCCTCTGTTCCATTCTTCCTGTTTGAAGTGGAAGAACGGAGGTACCCACTGTGCCGTCATACTGAGGCTTGCAGTAACAATCTAATATCCACTCTCTTCCTGTTCCACATGGGGCCCCTCGGCCAGGTGCTTTTCGATGTTTTCAATGTAGAAAACTGCAAACTTCCAACGTAACACAAGTGTCTCCTAAAGGTGTTACATACATTCGGGAGGCGTGAGGACCGGGGTGGGATCGAGCTATTGCTGACTGGCCGTGGCTGTGCTCTCGTGGAGTGTGCACAGTGACCACAGTGACCGAGCCTAGTGTGAATGGGCTAGCCACAGATCTTTGAAAACTTGATTATGGCACCAGAGTTCCAAGTTATTATCTGCTAAGCATCCTGGAACTGGTGGGTAAGGCTGAGCCATTGTTCCAAAAGGGACTACAGAGGCGCCTGTTGGGGAGAGAGGCCCCTCTCAGCTTTGCTCTCTGTTGGTGGTAGCCATTTCCCCTCCCACGCGCCTCTAGAACTGCAAAGACCGGATGGAGTTGTGAGTGGTCGGCGCAGTAGTGGCTTCCCCACTTTATGTACCTCTCCAAGTCTTCCTGTCCTGGTAGCCCACCCCCACTGCCAGATTGGGTCTTCTCTCCCAGAGAGAGCGTTGAATCGCCCCCGTGGCAGGGTGGGGGCTGGGTGGAGGACCAGCGGGGGATGGGTGAGAAGCCAAGAGCAGAAAAAGAAGGGAGGAGGGGGGAGGAGCTGGAGGCAGAGGGAACAGCAGATTGTGCAGAGCCAATGAGAGCAGCAGGACGAGGTGGTACCAAATTCCCATCGGCCAATGACTAGCCAGAGTTTACGAAAGCCTCATTAGCATCGCCCCCCTCCGCCTGGCTAGGGATGGGACAATGCGGTGTTGGTGTCTGCAGTATTCTGACTCCTGGACACCGGTGGCTGCAAGCTGCGCTTTTGGCGTCCTCTCATTTTTCTATCCTTATCTCCGTCCGCGGCTGCCTTGGCCAGCCAGTTTTTGATTTTTTATCTGTTCCTTGATCGATACAACGAACCTAAGGACATACAGGACATTAATACCCAACTGCCAGCTCTGGCCCAGGGCTTGTACTGTGCAGCGGGCTGGCTGCAGAAACTTAAGTCATAACACTCTTTGTCGCTGAGGTCTGAAGCTCTCTGCACGTTCTCATCCCTGGGAACGTGACCCCAGCATCCGACGCCAAGATGCCGGCTCACATACTGCAAGAGGTGAGCTCCCCCCGACGGCCCCTCCCTCTCAGGTTGGCGGGTGCAGATTGGACTTCTAGGTGGGTGGCTGTTGAGGGTTGGAGAGAGTTCAGAGCAGCTGGGAGCTTTTAGCCATCATTTCCGAGTTGCTCAACCTTGATTGATTGTTTCTGGACCGGGTGATAACCGGGTTTTTACTCAGTACAGTTGATTCCCCCAACTTGTGTTTCTTAAAGTAAAACCTGACCTTTTCTCGATATGCGCAGTTTTTCCTTTGTGAGTTGCGAAGGGCGCTGCTAATAAAACATCTCTCCTGCCCCTTCATCATAAGGTTTATTCCCCACGGCCTGCACATTTCAGTGTGCCATTTCGTGGTGCACCCCCACGCCCCAAGCCGTGCAACCTTGGCACTGGGTAAGGCCTCTATTGCACCCTTCCCGCAGTTACATTAGAGGGAAGTACCCCCTGCTGCCCCCACGCGTCTGCAGCCCTAATTCTCCACCCCCTCTCATTGCAGATCTCTGGCTCTTACTCGGCCACCACCACAATCACAGCGCCACCTTCTGGGGGACAGCAGAATGGAGGAGAGAAGTTTGAAAAGAATCCTCACCACTGGGGAGCAGATGTTCGCCCTGAAATTAAAGATGACCTATACGACCCCAGCTACCAGGATGAGGAGGGGCCCCCGCCCAAGCTGGAGTACGTCTGGAGGAACATCGTCCTCATGGCCCTGCTGCACATTGGAGCCCTGTACGGGATCACACTGGTCCCCTCCTGCAAGGTCTACACCTGCCTCTTTGGTGAGCAGCTCCCCTTGTCTTGGGCCAGTGCCTCGGGTTTCTCCTTGCTCTTTAAAGAGGTGGCCTCTGACCCAAGGCGTGGCCCTTTCTTTTTGGTTCTTGTTGGAGCAACTGGGCTGGGAAAAGAGCCTCGTGGTGTTAGAATCGGGGAGACCTGAGTCTTGAGAATCTCCTAACATTGATGCTGAGGTCTCTGAGCAAGCTTTTCTGTATGAGTCACTGATGGCACCTGGCCCAGCCTCAGAGACATTAGAGGCAAGAGCTAGATCACAGGCCTCGTGGGTGACCTGTTGAGTTCAGTGAGGGGACAAAGCCATGGGGTGGAGTTTAGGGGGAAGAGAACAGAGGGGGTTAGAAGCTCAACCATTGGACCTTCCTTGCCTGGCTAGACTAGGCTGGTTTGCCTGGAGGAAGATGAAGCAGGCTCCTGTATATCCAGATTCAAAGGTGTATGGCACCGCTGTTCGGCACAAGCTAGTCAACAAACCATTCTTAGAATAAAATAGGGTTGCAGAGGGGTTTTGCCTTCTATTCAGCTTGCAGCCCCTCTTTCCCTGTGTCCACATAGTGCTGTGGCACCTTTCCCTCAAACACCACACCCAACACATACCTCCTGGGCAGGAGGAGAGCCTGAAGCAGCCTCATCCCGACTATTGTGATGTGTGCCCCTGTGTCACTGACCTGACTAACTCAACTCCTGGGGGAGCCATGTGTAGAGGTTGGTGGCAGTGCTGCCCCCTAGCTGCACACACGTGCTTTGCAAGTGATTTATCAACTGCACCTTGAACCAGGAAGGAGGGACTGGAGGTCTGTAGTCTAGGACCTCTTGCTGCTCTCAGAGAGGTCAACAGCAAGGGGTGGTCTTTATAACAGTTGGAGGTTTTTCTGGAACAGTATCTGAGTGTAGGTACCAATGGCAGGTCTCTTGGAGGATGGCGTGTAGAACGGCTAATGGTCAAGATTGTTAGCTACCTCAGTCCTCCTAGGTCCTACAAGTGGTGAGATAGGATCCTTGAGAGTTTTCCAGGTAACAAACTTTCCCCGCAAGACAAGGCTTCTCTGTGTAGCCCTGGCTGTTCTGGAACTGGGTCTGTAGACCAGGCTAGCCTCCAACTCCTCCAAGATCCGCCTGCCTCCACTTCCTGAATGCTGGGATTAAAGGCGTTTGCCGCCACCACCCGGCTCCCAACTCATAGTCTTCACAACACACCTTCGTCAAGAGTAGGGATGGAATCCTTTAGATTAGTTTCACGCCCTGCCAGCCTTTTTCCTGGCTTGGTTGTTTTAAGAGTCTTTTGTACCTTTGTGATTCTGTAACCCCAGAACTGAATTTGACAGCACTGAAAGAGTTTACAAAGCTCCCCCCAGCCTGTTTCTGAAGTTAAAGCTATGCTATGATTCCTATCCACCATCGTGAACACTTTGGGAGACAGAGTATGGATCTGAGTCTCCTGTTTGTTGGACTGAGAGGCAGACTGAAGAGGCTGCCTAGGTTTGTGTGTCCTGTGTGGTTGCACACGCACAACATACTGCCCCACCCACCACCACCCCCCCCCCGCAACACACACACACACATCTGTGTTTATGGATCCAATCTGCCTGGGTCATCTGCAGCATGAAACAAATAGGGGTGTTCCTTTGCTGCTCAGCTAAGGGCTTCTGCTCTGCGCAAATTCACCCTGTAATACAGGGCTCTGGCTACCTGAGATTTTTCCAGACATAGGTATGAAGGCCTTTCATCCCATGGTTGCTCTCCCGGGATCTTGTAGGAGGGACGGGAGTTGGGAAGGAGGGAGAGAGCGTTCTTAGGAAACATGTTATCTGACTGCAGAAGGACACAGTTAGTACAATGTGAGGCGTTTCCAGTAGCAACTAAGTTCTGTAGCCTGTGAAGGTCCTTTGTTTCTTGGTGTTTTCTTGGGAGGCAGCCAGTATTAGCCATTCTACCAAGGCCCCTGTTCCCTAGTTCTGCTAATGGGTGCGGGGGTTGGGGGGAGGGATCAGATGGGCAGACTGCTCTCCTTCCCAGAGAGATCTCACGATTGGCACTTTCTGAGCTTTTTCTGCTTCAGGGACAGTGAAGTAGTGTCCTTCTGCCAGCTTTGAGCATCTAACATTCAGGGTGAGAGTCTGGATAGACAGGACCATGACCAGGGAGAGAAATGGGAACGGGCACACAGATCTTGGGGGCTGGATAGGACTGAAACAAGGGAAGGCGGATGGAAAATCCACCTTTAACAGAACGACCTTCCCAGAATGTGTTTCTTCAAGAGATATACTTGGTACTGTTAGAACTCACCTTGTTCAAGGTGTGTGGAGAATAGGACAGTATCAGTGTCCTTGGTAATGTTTGAGTTAGTACGCTACAGTATTGAAACGCTTTTTCTACCTCTGCTAAAAGCTTTGTGTATAGTTAGCTACTCAGGCTGCCACTGCTTGCCTCCTCCAATTAGCCGTTGTCCACTGTTCTGGCTGGTGCTTCAGAATGGCCCTTGGGATGCGTTCTGGGCTGAGGAAATGCAGTTTCCTGACCAGAAATCTTTAGAGGGCTGGTAGAGGTCAAAGAAGATCAGCCCTGGGATGAAACCCAGTGATACCCAGACTCGTGATGACCAGTGGCATGTATGACAATTCACAGACTAATGCATCCCAGGGCTGCAGGGAAAACCGGGCCTTTGCCCAAAGGCTAACAGAGAAGCTGACTAGTGCCAGGAAACTGTCCTTGGCATCTTGTCCCTTACGGATCTGGCCTGTTGGTGACACCCCAATTTTCCTGTCCTACAGCATATTTGTACTACGTAATCAGCGCCCTGGGCATCACAGCCGGGGCTCATCGCCTGTGGAGCCACAGGACTTACAAGGCTCGGCTGCCCCTGAGGCTCTTTCTCATCATCGCCAACACCATGGCATTCCAGGTAAGAGGCTGCTGCTGTGGCAGTGTCTCCGCCCAGTGGTGGGCAGTTAGGGATCTGGATACTTTACTAGGACAGCCATTATTCTTTCTAGTCCCTTGAGGCCTCCTAGAGTGCAGACTCGAGTGCTGAAGTCCATTTTCGATAGTCACGTGTGAAGGGGAATAAGAAAGGGTCCTTATGTGCTGGGTCAGTTTTCATTTCAGGGTCCCAGTGGTGTCACAACATGGCAGTTGGGGGTCTTTAGCATAAAGGACACATGAGCTGGCTACTGGGCTGGAGAGATGGCTCAGTGGTTAACAGCACTGACTGCTCTTCCAGAGGTCCCGAGTTTGAGTCCCAGCAACCACATGGTGGCTCACAACCATCTGTAATGAGATCTGATACCCTCTTCTGGTGTGTCTGAAGACATCGACAGTGTACTTACATATAAATAAATAAATCTTTAAAACAAAACAAACAAACAAACAAAAAAAAAACAAAACAAAAACAAGAGCTGGGTACTGACTGGTTTCCTAGACCGTAAGGGAACAATTCACTTTAAGGTCTTACACTATACCTCAGTGGGACAGACGCACAGGTGTCATAGACCCTGGGGTTCTTTTAAGTCCTCACACCAGATTGAGGAAGAGGTCACTGTTGTTACTACTCCTGGACAGATGAGGAGACACACCTAGAGATTGGCTGGTGTAAGACTGTGGTGGGAAGAATAGTCAAGCCGCAAGCTCACAGCAGAGGAAAGATAGAGACTTGGTAGAGGACCCTCGAGGCTCCAAAGATCTAAGGACACTGGATAGCCACTGGTGGGTATAACTTGCAGCAAGAGGAAACTAGGAAATCAAATTAGTCCCCTCTGCCTTGTCAAGATTTGAGGTGATCACCAGGTTTGCCTGACCGTCTCTGTCATGGCAACTTCTGCTTTCAAAGATTCCTAGTGTTCTTGGTGGGGGAAGGGTGAGGTGTGGAGGAGGAGACGGTGGTGTGTTCTTGAGGTACAGAGGGCACAGACAGGCCCGGAGGTCCTTTGGAGATGTGCCCACGCTCTGGAGTTACATGCTGGCCTTGATACTGGGCAGAAAGGGCGGCCACTTGGTGAAGGTGTTAGGATGGGTTTCTCCACTGTTTCTACGGAGAGTACCTAGGAGCCAGGCCCCTTGCCTTGTAACTAACTCTGTTACCATAGGATAAAGTGGTCTAAGTGCACCCTGTTCCACAGTCACTGGTTGAAGAGCTGCTATGTGGGTCATCAAAATGGCTCGTTGGGTAAAGGTGCTTTCTGTGCAAGGCTGACAAGTTTGATCTTGGGCTATGGAAGGGGAGAGCTGATTCCTGAAAGTTGTCCTCTGACCACACATGGGCCATGGCACACATGCACCTGTACCCACACACATACAATTAAAAGGATTCATTCTCTTGCTAATGAAACATGAGGACTGTGACTTACCCCACACTTGCTTTCCTATAACCTCGGGGTGTGACCGTACCGTCCCTCCGCTTCGGGACCTTCAATTGCTTTTTCTATGTGTGCGTCTAGGGCACGTGTGAGGCACGTGTGCGTATTCTTGAGTCAGAGTCTTGAGGACTTTGTGAGTCGGGCTGAGAGTCCAGTCCTTGGCAGATGTCTAGGTCCTAGCAGGCTCCTTGGAGAACTTCTCTTCTCAGCACTGGGTTCCTCTCTCCCGTTTCCAGAACGATGTGTACGAATGGGCCCGGGATCACCGCGCCCACCACAAGTTCTCAGAGACACACGCCGACCCTCACAACTCCCGCCGTGGCTTTTTCTTCTCTCACGTGGGTTGGCTGCTTGTGCGCAAACACCCGGCTGTCAAAGAGAAGGGCGGAAAGCTGGACATGTCTGACCTGAAAGCTGAGAAGCTGGTGATGTTCCAGAGGAGGTGCGTGAAGAGGGGTGGAGGCTGAGGATGGGAGCCCTGGGAATGCGCCAGTTCACACCGTGTGCATCTGCCATTAGGAATTACAAAGACAAAGCCGAGGCTTACCGTGTCCACATGTTCAGATCAATTTTAAAACTTATTTTTAACATCCTGTAGGCCACAGAGATAAACCGATGTGTGTTATCTTATTGGAACCAATTAATTGCAAAACAAAACAGCCCTGTTCCTTGTCCTAGGTGGGGGGAGACAGAACTGAGTGAAATAGAGACCTTATCTTGAAGGACTAAGTGACCTACTACAAGGGGGCTGACAGTCACCAAGCAAGTCAGGATTGGTCTTAACCCAAGATACAAAGAGCAGGGAGCAGGCTTAGAAGGAAGTGGTGTTGAAGCCGCAGCTGCATAGAGACAGCAAGAGTGTGCCAGGGAGAGGCTGTGCAGACAGTGTGGTGAGCTAAGAGTATTCAGGGTTGCAGCCCTCTGCTTGTAATCCCAGGTGTGAGAGAGAAAAAGAGCAATGAAGGAAGGCATCGCCAACGTCCTTCCTACGGACTCCTCCATGCATACTTAGGTAGTTGAGTTAGCAACTGAATTACTGATGGGTTCTCTAGCAGCGTGAAGCAGAAGTGTTGCCCACTCTTGGGAAGGGCACAAGTGAGGTGGTAGGAAAGACTGAAGCCGAGAAAACAAGGAGTTAGGTGCAGGGAACGTCTAGGATTTGAGAGGAAGATGTGACTCCTGAAGGACATGGGGATTCAGTTCCCTTGGAGTTTCTATGTCCTTGTATACCTCAGGGAGAGGGATAGTGTTGTGGTCTGGTCAGAGGCCTACCGTTGGGGGCAGAGGGTGGCACAGAGCTAGGAATGCTGGTAGCAGGAAGTGGAGATACAACACCTCCATTTCATGCCAAGTGAAGATTTCTAATGGTTATGAAAGAAATGGAGATATAACACCTCCATTTCGTGCCAAGTGAAGTTTTCTAATGGTTATGAAAGAAACAAAGGCAGGGGCTAGAGAGATGGCTCAGTGGTTAAGAGCACTGACTGCTCTTCCAGAGGTCCTGAGTTCAATCCCCAGCAACTACACGGTGGCTCACGACCATCTGTAATGGGATCTGATTGCAACAGTGTGCTCACATATATAAAATAAGTAAATCTTTTAAAGAAAAGAGAAAGGAAGATAGACAGACAAAGGTAAGCCAGGAAGCAAAGGGGCTAATAGCGTCAGCTACCGCATCTGTATTGCCCCATCTAAACAGTGAGCTAACAGCGTTGGCTCTCTAATATTCCTCCACAGTTTTCTGGACTGGTTCCTTCTACTCTTTACTCATGGGACACGGGGACAATCAGCCCTGCCTGCAGGGAGTGGATAGCCCATGGGAGTGTGAGGGTCCTCTCTCCATGAAGTCTAAAATGTGCTGTGTCGTTGTAGGTATTACAAGCCCGGCCTCCTGCTCATGTGCTTCATCCTGCCCACGCTGGTGCCCTGGTACTGCTGGGGTGAGACATTTGTAAATAGCCTGTGCGTCAGCACCTTCTTACGGTACGCTGTGGTGCTCAACGCCACCTGGCTGGTGAACAGCGCCGCCCACCTCTATGGATATCGCCCCTACGACAAGAACATCAGCTCTCGGGAGAACATCCTGGTGTCGATGGGAGCTGTGGGTAAGTCCCCAGCAGGACCGCATCTGGTGGCTTGCTGCTAGACATATTTGGCCAGGAACCAGAGGAGTTTCGATGAGAAGATTTTTTGAGATTTCCCACTCTGAGACTTGGGGGATGTAGGGGTGGTCATTTTTATGGGGGAATCTTTTTGAGAGGCCATAACTTCTCTGGAAAGGGTGTGGATGTATCTATAATGGACCCTTTCGAGTTCCTCTGTTTCCTGATTACCTCTGGCAGGTCTCGCTCAGGGCAGGGGGGTCAGAAATAGAAATGTAGGGTCATCTCCATGAATGCAAACCTCTCGTTTATTTAGCCACGCTGTCTAAAAAGGTAAAGTTAAAATTCAGTGCGAGTCATTCCAAGGACGTATGCGGGTAGCATTCTTATCTCTCTAGAGTACTTGGGCGTGGCTTATCCACTAGTGACACCCGTACGGTGGCCATTAGCACACAAACCTTCTCACCCGGCCACCCTCTTCCAGCTTATCCTTTGCTTTTCTTTTTTTTTTTTTTTTTTTTTTGGTTCTTTTTTTTCGGAGCTGGGGACCGAACCCAGGGCCTTGCGCTTCCTAGGCAAGCGCTCTGCCACTGAGCCAAATCCCCAACCCCATCCTTTGCTTTTCTGATTTCTCCAGTCCTACCGGATCACTTGATCGTAATTGGTTGGATCTAAGGTATAAATCCAGTCCCGGTTGTCAGGACGAATGCCCGTGTGTGCCTCTGCTACATGCGCCCACATCATTTTCCTTTCTGAGAACAGAGGCCTCAAGTTTTCCCTATGCAGACCTGTGGCATAAGAGCTGTGGTCATCCAACAACACTGCTCAGATTGGTGCTTGTATATCTTGGTACAACACTCAATAACTTAGCCACTTGGGATGGATGGAGACACACACACACACACACACACACACACACACACACACACACACTAATTTATTATGTAAGTGCACTGTAGCTGTCCTCAGACACACCAGAAGAGGCATTGGATCCCATTACAGATGGTTGTGAGCCACCATGTGGCTGCTGGGATTTGAACTCAGGACCTCTGGAAGAGCAGTCAGTGCTCTTAACCGCTGAGCCGTCTCTCCAGCCCCCACTTTGGTTATTATTAAAAGCACCTTTTCTGGGTTGGCATGAAGGTTCAGCAGGTAAAGGTACTTGCTGCCAAACCTGACCAGCTTCCTTTTGATCCCCGAGACCCACATAGTGGAAGGAGAAAACTGACTCTTGCATGCTACGGCACGCATGTGGACGTGCATAAACTCATACAAGTATTAAAAATAAATTTGAAAAATACCTTCTTTATAGCTTAGGTATGTCTTTTCCAGAGCCCCACAACGGGTCATGTTCTTTAATTTACGTTTGAAATAAATTACCCGTACGCTATAGGACTGCTATGATCTTCACAGAAATGGGATAATTCGGGCAAGATGGATAGGTCCCAGAGTGATGCCTTTTGGTGGTGTCTGTCTGTTCAGAGTAAAAGAAACTGGGTTTAGCCATTCCCTCACCTGCAGTCCTGACTCTCCAAAGTCTGGGGAGAGCCCTCTGGGTAAGAGGTGTGCAGAGGAGGAAGCCACAATCGCTGAGCCCCTAACTCCCCTCCTTGTTTCTGTTGCAGGCGAGGGCTTCCACAACTACCATCACGCCTTCCCCTATGACTACTCTGCCAGTGAGTACCGCTGGCACATCAACTTCACCACGTTCTTCATCGACTGCATGGCCCTCCTGGGCCTGGCTTATGACCGGAAGAGGGTGTCCAAGGCCGCTGTCTTAGCCAGGATTAAGAGAACTGGGGAGGAGAGCTGCAAGAGTGGCTGAGTTCGGGGTCTTCCAGTTCCTGTTCCAAGAGCCGGCTTGGCAGAGGCTTACTGTTCTGTTAATTAACTACTGAGTATTGCTACCCAGATGCTAAAATGATGAAGTTAACCCATTCTGGTACAGTATTGTAAAACGGACAAATATCGGAAGTCAACAGCTCTACCTTTTGATGCTAAGCTGTTCTCCCCTTCTATCTTCTTTTCCCGTTGTCTTTTTCTTCGCTTTGTCCCCAATGACCTCACCCCTCATCGCCTCCCCTAAGCCAGCAGCCACTCCGCTGTAGTTCAGAGTTCACCTTCCAGAGCGTACCAGCTTTTCAAGGGTCTACAGTAAAGGTTCACGCCCCAGCCCCAACTTAACGTTGCTCCAAGTTACAGATAGAAGAAAAATCTTGAGAAATTTCTCCTGTTATTTTAGTCCAGACTTTGCCAGATGGAATGGGAGAAAAAATAGTTTTATTTGGCAGAGAGCTTGCGAAGTGGGTAAATCTTAAGGGGCCAAATTCAACACTCGGGCTGTGATTCATCAAAATTGTGGGAGAGGGGGATCTCCTGTGATCAGGCTCCGCTCCGTCTGGCCGAGGTGCTGGCGTCTCTTGACACAGCGTGCCTCCTCTCCTAATTCTGATTGGGTGACAGCCGTGGAACTTTGTGACACTAAAATATGGCAACACATCGGTATCTCAGTGTACTTTAGGCTAAAGATTTAAAAAAATAGAGAAGTGAAAAACAATTTGTAGGAAAAGTGGTCTTTCCTAAAATAAGATTTTCTTTTCCTTTCATAACAAGGACCTGGGGCCAGGCGTCGTGGCATGCGCCTCAAAACAGTTGAGAGGAGAGGGGCAGGTGGGTCTCTGAGTTTGAAGCCAGCCAGGGCTAGATAGTGAGGCCTTGTCTCAAATAGAAAAGCCAACAATTAGCAGGACACATGGAGCCGGGAGTCCTCTTGCGAGGCGTGTCTGGAATCCATGAGGGCGGTCGCTCGTGGTTTTTGAGCTTCCTGTGAGCTGCACCCCCAGACACTTGTAATTCCTGTTCTTCCGTCTTTCGGATGCAGGTTGCTCCCACAAATTCAGGATAGCTGTGGCGTTTCCATGCATCCCACAATGGAAGGAGTGTAAGACTTGAGCTTGAGTCACAGCTAAAACCCAGAAGACACAAAGTCAGTCTGTCCTGGATCCTACAAACACTCAACGAGTGCCTCCCTCTGGAAAAGATGGTGAACACCTTCCTTCCACTGTTGGGCAGTGGACAGGGAAGTTGGAGGTCGCTGTAGGCAGCTCCAAGGTTTCTAGGGGCACCTTGCCAGGGGACCTCACAACTTTGGCGGTCTCTAGTGGAGCAGGTTAGGTTTTAGCTCCCTTTGGTCCCGCTGTGCTTTGTGGTAAGGCTTTTCCCTGGGCTGTTGCCTCATTCCTCACTAGCTCTGTGACCAGGTAGGACTCTGGGATACATGGCTGAAAGCTCTTTGCTCTACCACATCTGCCTCTCTTTCCCTACCCATTTTTTTGTGTTTCGGGGTGGTATTTTTGTGGTGGTTGTTTTGTTTTATTTCTTCTTTCCTCTTTGACGTTTAGTCTTGCTCTAGGCAGAAACGTCCTGGATATTTACGGTCAGTAAAGATGTCCGGTCCCAGCAGAGATACAACCTCTATCTGCAGTAGGTAGAGAAGGCTGTCCCTTTCCGGTGGCTTTCAGATTCTCCACCTCTATCCCTCCCAGGCCTCTGATATTCTTTAAACTTTAAAGGAAAAGTTTGGCCGACTTTCTAGAAACATCCCTGGCTCAGAGAGGCTCTCTGTCTCCTCGGTTGTTCTAAAACAAATGGTCCGGGTGGTGTGGGTGCTGGCCCAAGACTCGATTCCTCTGAGTTAGGGCAGAGCATGCTCCCTGCACTCAGCAAAGCCTCTCGGGCTGATCAGTGCTCCTGGGTGATGCTGTGGTGCTTTTAGGAGGAAGACAGTGTTGGCTGGCTGGAAAGCATGACAGTTAAGGTTGTGTTCTTAAGTGCCTCAGTTTGAAAGCTTTGGCTAGGGTAGGAGATCTGAGATGCCGTGGACTTTGCAGAAGAGATTTTGTGCAGCAACGCAGAAGCCTGGCTGTGTTAAGATTGGCTGTACAGGATAGCGAATGCTGTGGTTGGAGGGCACAGTCTTCCCGTGTTAGTTAAATAGAGAGGCTTTAGGACGTCTCTGCGCCCACTTGAAGGTAGCCTTATCCTTTAGCTGTTCGCTAAAATAGAATCCTTGAGAGATGACAATATATTTGCTGGCCTGTCGCCCTATTCCTTGGAGAGGCCTTTTGAATGGTTTTAATTCCACTGGTTATCCGGTGCCCACTTAATCAAATGTGAAAAATAAAAGCAGCTCTCTTCTTAGCCTGCCCCGTGGATCTGAGGACCCCGTTAGATACAGCTGTCGGTAAGGGTGTACCAGCTCACTAAGAAACACTACTGTCAAGATTTTAAAGCTCAGACCAAGTGACACGTTAATAAGAAACTAAGATCTGATTGAATTTTCTAACAGTCCTTGCCTCGTGGACACGCTAAAATTCGACTTGGGTGCCTTACCTCTTTTCTAACTAGTGTTACTCATGGGCCTGCGCTCCCTTCCTCTGCGGATTCCTTAGAACCGGAGAGCCTGTAAGTGTGACAGGATCAAAACTGGCCTGGCTGGAGGGTTAGGTGGACTTTGATCTGCAGTGTTCCCTCTGGGGTCTTCGTTTGGGGAATATTTCTTGGGGCTGTTTTGCTGAAGTGCCCGTAGCTGATGGATGGTGGAAGTAATTTGAACGTACGCGATTTGTAGGTTTTGTTATTTGTTTTAAGATTTAAAGGCTGGTTGTAGCATTTAAAGTGAAAGCTTTTTCTTCCTGGTTTGCTAGTGTTCTGCGTGTCTTCTTTAGTTGAAATAGGTTAGTGGAGAAGTTAAGAAAGCGGTGGCCGTGTTACGCTGGTGGTGAAGGCCAGGGCCGCCTACAAACTCTCAGTTTTGTTTTGTTTTGTTTTTTTATAACAGTCCCACTCTGACAATAATGAGTTCACTCCTTGGATAAGGTTGTTAATGAGGGAAGAGCCCTTCAGACCTAATCAGCTCTTACTGGACCCAGCTGTCAACACTGTTGCATTGGGGATTAAGTTTCCAACCCGTGAATCATGGGACAGACTCAAACCGTAGCACTGGGCATGTCGCCTAACAATATAATGTGACTCAGTATTCTGTGAGACATGGGATAATATTCCTGACCTACCTCCACGGGTAGGTGCGAGCATGAGCAAATGCTCTTTATAAAACATTTGGGGATCCTCAGCAGAGGAGTATTTAAGTCCTGCACATTTTTATAGTAACCGTCCACCATGGACTTGACACGTGCCTATGTCCCAGACGACATTGTTAATCTACATCATTCTTCTCAGAGGTTGAATGGATGCATTAGATAATGTATACTCATTGCTATGGAAACCTGCAGGACTCCTTTTCCTTCCTTGGGTGGGATTTTTTTTTCCTTTATTATGTGCAACAGTAGCTATTTGTAATCTAATAATTTTCATTAATACCAACTCTGAAAGTATTTCTACTCATCTGAGGTTGTGTTTGTTCATAATAAAATGAAATGGATCTGACTGCAGAATGTCTCACAGTGTTTGGACTTCGATCCAGTCTCCCGGGAGCCGGGGGTGGTGGAGGAACTCAACTTTAATCCCAGCAGTAGGGAGGCAGAGGCGGGCGAATCTCTTTGAGTTTAAGGCCAGCCTAGTTTACAGAGTGAGTCTTGGGACAGCCAAGGCTACACAGGGAAAATTTTAGAAGTTTTAAAAAAAAAAAAAGAAAAATTATTTAGAAGCCATGAAGATTGAGTCATATGCCCGTGGCCTTCCCTGCCTTTCTTAGGTGTTATTTGAGATTCATTTCCAAGGTTAGGAAACCAGCAGTCAGCTGATATTAAATCAAAAATGTCATCAGCTGGGCCTTGACTTGGAGAATGCCAGGTCTCTGAGTAGCTCATGGCCAAACACGCCCAGCCAACAGAAAGTCTGAGAGCAGACCTTTTCCTTGAAGCTCAGGATGGGCAGCCCAGCTCGTTCTAGTCTCAGGAGCACCCTGTCTGTAGGGAACAGGGTAGCCTCTGAAAGTGCTGATGCTGAGGAAAGTAAGTCATCCAGGGAGGGCGTCATGATCACAAGATGGGGGCGGCAGAGCGTGGTTTCCCTCATGTTTTCCCCCTCAGCCTGTTCTGCTTCCTCCCAGGCTACTTAACGTTCAAAATGGGAGCACACAGATTGTGGAAGACTGGGCTCCCAAGAGTACACAGGGTGATTGCCTCCAGTTCACCACAATTCCTGAGTCTGTTTTCACCTGAGACGTCTGTTCTAAAGGACTCTTGCAAGGCCATGGTGCAGTCCTGTAATTCTAGCTACTTGAGATGGTGAGGGAGGCGGATCTTACCGTCAAGGCCTGCTGGGCAACCTAGTGAGATTGCCTCAAGATTTAAAAACGTAAAGGGGACAGCCAGGAGGCCTGGTGGTGGTGGTGTCTAGCATGAAGGAGACCCTGAGTCAATGAAGGTGTCTTCCCTAGCAACTCTATAGCTCTCGGCAATTTTGAATACCCCAGTCAGGCACTGTATGCTGATTCTTTGCCAATTCTTGGGAGCCAGGCCAACAGTTGTTTCTCCTTGTTCAAGGTAAATAAACATCTCTAGAAGACAGCAATAAATTCTGTTGGGTTTTATTGTTGTTTTGGAGGCTAAAAGCAGGTTAAGGTCCTAGCAAAATTAAACCATGTCACAAAGGGGAAAGAAACAAAAGATACTGATGAAGACAAGTGATGCCCAATGCCCAATGGATGCCCAATGGCCACCAGTTTTTTCCTATAGAAAAACCAGGAAGTGCCCTCCAAGATGTCTACCGGGGCAGGAAAGGGGGAAGAAATAAAACCAAGGCACACATGTAACTATTGGAGGCCAGAAATAGGCAAATTTACCTCCATAAACTAGCAATGAATAATTTAACAATGACGTGGAACTGGATTGCCACAAGATCTAAAGCAACGGCTGTCATGATCTGGAAGAGCCCCAGGATGCTGCACAGAAGTATGAAGTACCAGGTGGGCACAGCTCTGATCCCAGCACTTGACGTATGGGGATAACAGAGGGAGGTGGATCTCTCTGAGGCCAGCTTGGTCTACATAGTGAGTGCCGGGCCGGCCAAGGTGCACAGCGAAACTTTGTCTCAAGAAAAGTATCAAGTGCTATTGAAGGAAAATAAAAATAAGGAAGAGGAACATTATAGGTTGGAGGCCTTAATATTAACGATGGTAAAGCTCCCAAAACAGACCTGCCAGGTCAAGGCAATCCTTAGCAAGTGAGTTTCCACTTAGGTGGATGAATAGATAAGATTGTAACATTCACGGAGAAATTCAAGAGACCCAGAATAGAGAAATGGAAAAAACAACAAAACCACACACACACAACAATGGATGAAATTTATTCTTTCAAACTTTCTTCAAAGGGCCATTAATAAAAGTATAAAGCCAGATCAGCCAGATCAAATGGAGTAGAAAATAGATCATACATTTTCAATTAAGTGTCTTTTTTTATTTTCATTTTTTTAATTGTTTTCAATGGAGTGATACTTGACAAGCATTCAGACAGCTCAACTGGTAAAGAGACTCTTCCGGCAGAGTTAAACAAGTGGAGATCCACATGTAACTGTTACTGTTGTTGGCCCACTATGTCATATCACATACAGCTGGACGCAAATATATCATGTGAAACTAAAAATCTCTGAGGAGAGAACGCTGATGTGCATTTCCCCTCCATTACATAGGATGGGTCAGGGCGATAATTTCTTGGATGTGACAATAGAAACAACAACCCTTTTAAGTATATGAATTTGGTTTTATCAAAATTGAGGCTTCAGATCTTTAATAAGAGATAACACCGGGAAACTGAAAAGGTAGATTGGGATGGGTGACGGCCTAGTGCTTCAAGTCTATGAAATGCATGCCCTCATTTTGCTGTTAGCAGGACTGAGCCAAATCCTGCACGGAAGCAAAAGCTACACTACTGAGCTAGACCCACAGCAAAAGGACCCTTAAGGTCAACGACAAAAACGAAGATACAACAGTAAGTAAATAATACCAGTAGATATCTGGTAGTAAGCATAAGGTATTTGAGTAGACGTTTGTGAACCGAAGATCCACGGGTGAACATTAAGGACGTGGAAAGGTACTTGGTGTTAGCAGCCCTCAACTCTACACCAAGCAGCATAACTCAAATACCTCATTTCCACTAAAATAGCTGTAATAAAAAATAAAAAGTATGTCTCAGTCAGGGTTTCTATTCTTTTTTTTTTTTTTTGGTTCTTTTTTTCGGAGCTGGGGACCGAACCCAGGGCCTTGCGCTTCCTAGGCAAGCGCTCTACCACTGAGCTAAATCCCCAACCCCTAGGGTTTCTATTCTTGCACGAACATCATGACTAAGAAGCAGGTTGGGGAGGAACAGGTTTATTCAACTTACACGTCCACATTGCTGTTCATCACCAAAGGAAGTCAGGACTGGAACTCAAGCAGGTCAGGAAGCAGGAGCTGATGCAGAAGCCATGAAGGGATGGTGCTTACTGGCTTTTTCCCCATGGCTTGCTCAGCTTGCTCTCTTATAGAACCTGAGACCACCAGCACAGGGATGGCAACTCCCTACTCCCCCGTCCCCCTGTACCCCCGCCCCCATTGATCACTAATTGAGAAAATGCCTTACGGCTGGATCTCATGGAGGCATTTTCTCAAGGGAGGCTCCTTTCTCTGTGATAACTTCAGCTTGTGTCAAGTTGACACACACAACCAGCCAGTACAAAATAAGTGTTGGGCTGGAGAGATGGCTCAGCGGTTAAGAGCACTGGCTGCTCTTCCAGAGGTCCTGAGTTCAATTCCCAGCAACCACATGGTGGCTCACAACCATCTGTAATGGGGTCTGATGCCCTCTGCTGGTGTGTCTGAAGGCAGCGACAGTGTACTCGCATACATGAAATAATTTAAAAAAAGAAGAAAAAAAAGTTAAGTGTTGCTGTTTCACTCACTGCTGATGCGAAGCGGGGATTGTCCATCTCCGGAAAGAAGATCAGCTGTCTCCCAACCCGTTAACAGCATGCAGGTACAGACCACCACTTCTAGGCGTCCACCCAAAGGCTGTGGAAAGGTTCGTCCACACAGAAACCTGTATATGAATGTCCATACCTGTATTGCATGACAGTGCAAAGGCAGAAACAATCCAAATGTCCATCAGCACACGTGTGAACACAATGTGCTTTCTTTTTTTTTTAACATTTATTCATTTATTATATATAAGTACACTGTAGCTGTCTTCAGACACACCAGAAGAGGGCATCAGATCTCATTACAGATGGTTGTGAGCCACCATGTGGTTGCTGGGATTTGAACTCAGGACCTCTGGAAGAGTAGTCGGTGCTCTTAATCGCTGAGCCATCTCTCCAGCCCCCACACCATGTGCTTTTATACAGTGTAGTATTTCTCAGCCATAGGACGAAGGACAAGAAAGAGCATTTTTCCAACTCTGACGTAAGAGGGACTATTTCTATGAAGCGTCTGAAATAGGCACGTCCAGAGCCAGCAGGCAGCCTGGGAGTTAGTGGGGTCAGAGAAGTGTGGGAAGGAGCGAGCCCTCTTTCATGGCAAATAACCGACATTTCCAGAAGTTACATGGTTAGTTTTTGGTTTTTCAAGATAGGGTTTCTCTTTGTAGCCCTGTCTGTCCTGGAACTCTCTTCATAGAGAGTCTGGCCTCAAAGTCAGAGATCCACCTGCCTCTGCCTCGCCGCAATGGCGGGCTTAGTAACCATGCGTTTTTAAAGTGAGATTTTATGGTTTACGGACCACGTCTAATAGCAAACATTAAATGAGAAGAGCACTTCGTGTTGTAATGTTTTTAGTCCTAAGAGAGGCTGAGGTTGGATTGCAAAAGTACCAAGACACCACCGGCGAAATTCAAGTCTTTGATCGAAGGATACTCTGTCTTCTATATTCTAATTCAATAGTGATGTGGTTTCTGGACTTCAAACAAACAAAGACTAAGCAGGTGACAAAAGCAGCTGCTATAATGTAGCCTGTGAGATCATAATCTGGCCCCATCAAATTACAGCGGTCAGGGAAAGCCAGATCCCATCTTCTATATAAACGAGAGGGTTTGTGCCAAGCGCAGCACCTTTTGAAAGGCAGACAGTCAAGTTCGGAGGCCGGAAGAGGCAGTGGTAATGCCAGTAACATTTCTCTGGTCAGGTGTGGGGTGGTGGGCTGTTAAAGGTATCATGGTTCCGGGTTGAGCTAAGGCTTGAAACCCCGGTGACCCTAAAGGGACGGTAGGCATTTTGCCTGTTCCTGGGCTCCAGGCCCCTGTCACATAGCTACAGCTCCCCCCCCCCCCCCCACAGCCCTATGTAGAGAGGTTTGTGGCCATCAGTCACATAGGAGCAGCACCCCAAGCCCTCCCACATGTGAATAAGCTATCCCCAGGCTCTCAGACCAAGCCAATAGGAAGCACCTATTGTCAGACCCTGACCCACCCCAAAACTGTATGTAAGGATCCTATCCAGAAGGAATAAAGGTGTGCGAGAAATATTCCGTCATCTGAGAGTTTCTGTCATAAGAGCTGTAACCCTGCTGCTTGGGGAGGAGATCTGCTCTTCCAAAAACACGCCGTTGGAAGCTCCCTCGCACCCCTCGCCCCTCGCTGGCTAGTCGGCCTCCTGCCGGTTCAGCCCCGGGCGACTTCTTGGAGCCACTGAAGCAGCAGCAGCACAGACAGAGGTGGAGCAGCTGCAGGGAGGCAGCAGGGGAGATTGCCCCTCCCTCGAGTTCCCTCCCTTTTGCCTGAAGCCTCACACCAGGCTGGCCCGAGATCTCAGTGGAAAGCCTCTCACAGGTCCACAGTCAGGCACTGAGCCAAAGGCTGGAGGATGTCTCACATCAGAAGCAAGGGATGGGAGCATCTCGGTTTGGCCCGAGTGGTAGATGAGTTCATTTAGAAGCAGCAAGAGTGGTGCTGCTGCAGTCAGGCTCCACAGAACCCCAGACACCTTCTCCCTTCGTGAACTCTGAGAACCAGGCCACCAAACCAGCTCACTCTGCTCACTCTCCGGCTGTGACCTACCACGCCCGAGTTTTACACCCACCCCTCAGACCACATAAACAGTGCTGCCATTTCCTCTCAACTACAGTCTGGGCTCCTGTAACGTTCTGAGCATCGCAAGGGCAGCTTCCATTACTGCAAATGTCTCCCTGCACCTCAACAGTGGGACTCGGCGGCAAATGTCACGGGAAGTGGGCGTTCTCTTCGGTGACCTGTACTTGATGCTCTATGCAACAAAGAAAGCACTGAGTTTTGTACAATGAATTCTGAGCACGCGCCACCAATCCCAATGATAAGCTCTCCAAGGCACAGAGACTCTGTCCTGAGGTCGCTGGAGGCAGAAAGAGCCCTCCTCCTCTGGAGACCACCCCTCCCACACTGTCAGCCCAGCCTGCTCTGCCCAGGCGGCAGAGAGCTCACAAAAGGGCAGTGTGTGCTGTGCTGACTCATGGTGATTTTGGTGCTGGGGACATCCAAGAGTCCACTGACATCTTGGCCATTTCCCACCAGAAACAATGAGTAGTCAGGGTCAGGCTGTGAAAGACTTTGTGAACAAGAACAGGAAACGAGAGAAAACTGGTTGTGAAAGGCATGGCTGACCCAGAACCACGCCTGGCTCTAGTCCTACGAGTTTTTTCTTTTTCTTTTTCTATCGAAGTGGAAGGGGGAGGGAGGGATAATTCTCCTGAGTCTCTTCATGTTAGCTATGCTTGTTAACTGAGGCCGCATGTCCTCGATGTGGAAGCGATTCACACTATAGAAAGAAGGCTGTTTATTGATTTATTGTTTATTTTTAGGGCTGATGATGCAGGTACAACTCTTGTCAGGCATAGATGCCCTGGACTGCATTCCCAACACTGGAAAGACAAAACAGAAAACCTAACTAAATGAATAAGGGACATCATAAAAAACACCATTTCAGGGGTTGGGGATTTAGCTCAGTGGTAGAGCGCTTGCCTAGCAAGCGCAAGGCCCTGGGTTCGGTCCCCAGCTTCGAAAATAAAATAAAAGAAAAACAAACAAAAAACACCATTTCAAAGGTCACAAATCCATAGTACATGGGTTTGTATACTTCTGATACTGTCTAGTCACTACCACTTACTACTACAACAACTACTGCTACATCAGTCAGCTGGTTCTTTTGAGACAAGGTTTCTCTCTGTATCCTTGGCTGTTCTGGTTTCTCTCTGTTAGACCAGACTGGCCCCTGCCTCTGCCTCTCCAGTCCTGGGATTAAAGATGTTTACCACTACACTAGACCTAACTGTCTTTAGTTTTAAAAACTTTTATTATCCTCACCCCAAAAGGAAACACTACGCCCATTTGAATGACTCCTCGTGGCCTTCCCACCGCATCGACAACCAATAGGCTGTGTCTGAGAATTGGATGTTCTGCTTATGTCAGAGAAACAGTCACCCCCTGTGTGTCTGGGAGCCTCCCAGCATGATGTTCTATGTGTCTCTTTGTAACAGGCCCCCCAGACCTTAGTTGGCTCCCAGATCTTAACACAACTAACAGGGCGAGCTGATGGAGGTACTCTTCAGGACATGGGACCCAGCACGTAGGCAGCACCATTTGCCAAACTGAAAACAAAGACCTAATTCATCAGAGTCCATAGTTTTGTACTAACCTTGTTTTTTGGCTTCTGTAGTTTCCCTTCTGGGTAACTGTTCTTGCTGAGCTGTGGCAACCAAAGACATGTTTTGTTTTTTGTGCTTAAAGGCTCACCCTAAGAGAGCTGGAGAGATAGCTCAGCGGTCAAGAGCACTGACTGCTCTTCCAGAGGTCCTGAGTTCAAGTCCCACCAATCACACGGTGGCTCACAACCATCTGTAATGGGATCTGATGCCCTCTTCTGGTGTGTCTGAAGACAGCGACAGTGTACTCACATAAATAAAATTCATTAAAGACAAACAAAAACCTCATCTTGAGAAAAGCTCAAGACTATAGTTACCGGCCAGCTAATAGACTTTCTACTGACTGAAATCTGTACCCAAGTCATTTCTCTGAGCTCATCTTTGATAGATCTCTAACATTTTTCACGTGGTGGCAAAATCAGTTTTTAACTCCTCTTTATGATTAACGGTCCATTGTATTTATGGTGAGCAGTTGAGTGCCCCCCCCCTTCATTGGCCACTACTAATAGTGCACTCTGCACATCCTTGTACGTATATTTTAGCTTCTGCTTTCTGTCCATTTGTGTACACAGGGATGGGATTCTTCTGTGATAATTCTGTTTAAGTTTTTTTTTTTTTTTTTTGGAGTGAACAGTTTTCAACAGCAGCAATGACACAGTCTCATCCTTCACCGTAACATTTCTCCCCATTTTTTCCTTTCTGCTTTCGGGGAAGGCCAGACCCCTTGGAGTAGAGTAGAAACTTCACTTCCACTATAACGATTCCTTTATCCAAAGCCTCGAACCGTGTCTTTAACCTCGCCTTTTCCAGGAGCAGACAGTGTGGCCTACCTCCCTGAATCACTAACGCACCCTCCACCTCACTCCCGCCAAACACACATACACAGCCATGTGTCATCATAAATTACTGTCTTAGTGACCTCTCATGGAGCCCTACTAAACTGCAACTCAGGTTAAGCTGAGTGCCCGAAATAGAAGAAACATGCAACGCTCTTTTTCTTCCAGTCCTGGCCCTCTGCCAGTGCCTGCCGGGCGAGGTCCAGCTAGGGAGAGGAGAAGCAATGGGCAGGCATGCGGGCCCCTCCTGGAGTTACTATCGGTCAGCACTGGCCCTCGGAGTGATCCGCCTTCATTCGGCCCACAGCGCCTGACCCCTCACAGCCAATCAGCAGCGGCACCCGGCTCTGCTCCCGCCGCTCCAATCAGAAGGCGCGGCTCCTGAAGGCAGTCCTTGCACCCTGGAGTCACAGATGGAGCCTATGGAGAGCTTCCTAGTGATGCAGCGTCTTGGACTGTGCAAGGCCAACCCTGCCCCCACCACCATCCGGTGACCTTGAATGTGGGCTCTGGTCGCCAGCTTTCTCCAAGGATGGGGGGATGGGGACCCTGGCAAAGCAAGGCGCGTTTTATTTTCGTCTACATAATGCGAACGCTTATGGGGCAGAGGAGGCAGAGCTCTAGGAGTTAGCAAAACAGACCTCAGGTTGGGTCGTGGTGTAGAGGAGAGAACGCTGAAAAGCACAGCATTAAAGTGTTCAGGAACGATGTCAGCCCTCATGAAGGGGCGTGGAGTGAGCAGTGGGAGGGAAGAATGCAGGGGAGGCAGTGAGAGTCTGGAAATCTCGATATTTAAGAAAGTTACTGTGGTGGCAGAGGGGACCGCGGGGCGGGGGGGGGGGGGAGGCTGGAGAAGGGGAGGGTTGGAAGCCTAAATCCAGGCTTTGGAAAACTCCCGGTGAGGGGCTTGAGAATGGAAAAGGAAGTACACATCTGAAAAGTAATTTTGGAGCAGAATAGACATTCAATGGCTGGAATGGTAAAGTGGATGCATGTAGGAGGGGGCCCCATGGCCGGTTTTTAGCTTGAGTCACTGCAGGGGGTTGGGGGGGCAGCCTCTGCACCAACTTAAAATAAGAAGCTTGAAACAGAAGCAGGCTTGGACTGGGAGCAGGAAGTCAATATTTAACACGGGAGTGGGAGTTGTAAAAGGTTTGCTAGGATTAAAGGCATTAATCATCACACAATCTTCTTAACGTGCTCTTAAATTTGGATTGCAAGAATTGCACTGAGAATTTTTTCTGTCTCCATGTTCATCAGGAAAAAAAAGGTTTATAATTTTCTTTCTTTCTTTCTTTCTTTCTTTCTTTCTTTCTTTCTTTCTTTCTTTCTTTCTCTTTCCTTCTTTCTTTTTTAATGTGTGTGCTCTTAACCAGTTCACATACTGAGGTAATGCAGACTTTGCAGAATGAACTTGGTAGTGTTCCTTGTACCATATGGAACCGTTTAAGGAGGTTGGGTTTAATCCTTTCCTTAAAGATTTGATAAAACTTGGCAACGAATCCATCTGGTCCTACCTTTTGACTCTTGGGGAAACTCTTGGTTACTGTCTCCGTCTTACTGACTTATGAATCCGTTTAAATCGTTTATATCCTTTTGGTTTGATTTTGTGAGTCATCTATGACTAGGAGTTTATCCATTTCTAAGATGCTGGCTAATGTATTGCCAATTATCATGGAACTGAAATGGTAAAAAACAAAACAAAACAAAAAACCCTACTTTAGAGTATTAAGAAGTGAAGCCCGGCAGTGGTGACACACAACTTTCGTCCCAGCGCTCAGGAGGCTGAGCAAGGTGGAGCTCTCAGTTCAAGGTCAGCCTGGTCTACAGAACAAATAAATAAGACTGTTAGAAAGTTAAAAGGTATTTGAGGTACAATCATACATGAATGAGATGAAGACGGTGGTCAGAGAAAGGGAAAGACTAGGAAAACAACTGAAGATAGAAGGAGAAAGAAAAGTAGGGAGAAGCCGTGGAGGGAAAAGAGCGGGAGCCTGGGAAAAAAATAAAGATAAAGAACACACACAAATTTGTCCCAAAAGTGTAAAAAGGTGTTGTTCTTTAAAGATTGAATTCACTTTAATTTTATGAATATGGACGTTTTGCCTGACTGTATGCCCATGCTTAGTGCCCACAGAGGCCAAAAGAGGCTGTCAGATCCTCTGGGACTGGAGTTACAGACGGTCGTGAACTGCCATGTGGGGGCTGGGAATCAAACCCTCTATAAAAGAAACAAGTACTCTTAACAGCTGAGCCATCTCTCTGACCCCCAAAAAATGGGGGTGGGTGTTTGAAGTAGATAAATGTAAATGCAAAAGGGGGAGTATGAGACTTATAAACAAAAAAATAGGGCTGGAGAGATAGCTCATCGGTTAAGCGCACTGACTGCTCTTCCAGAGGTCCTGAGTTCAATTCCCAGCGACCACATGGTGGCTCACAGCCATCTGTAGTGGGATCTGATGTCCTCTTCTGGTGAGTCTGAAGACAGCAACAATGTAGTCATATTCATAAACAAATAAACAAACACCCAACAAAACAAAACACCCAGGCTGGGTGGTGGCTCATGCTCTTAATACCAGCACTCAGGGGGCAGAGACAGGTAGCTCTCTGTGAGTCTGAGGCCAGAGCTAGTTCCAGGACAGCCACATTTGCACAATGCTGTCTGGAAGAACAAAACAACCTCCCTCTTGGGGTGTGGGGTGAGGACAAGAAGAACAAAATAAGTTGAAATATTGTAAATTAGAAGAGAAATGAGGAAACTTGGGAAAAACAAAAACTAAGGTAACAGAAAAAAATATTGCCCAATAATGAAAATGGGTAAGCAAAACTGAATGGATAAACAAGGGACAATATCCAATACGGCATCAGAAAAATAATATATAAATATACAATTATAGTAAGAGGGAATCGTGGGATTAAAAACAAAAGATGGGGTGCCAGGTCAGCTCCTTTCTGGGTCCTCAACAATAGAAGATTATTAGTTATATGTCTGGAGGTTGAGGAGGTCAGCTGAACTCGTGGGCTCTTGCCTGTCCTGTGTGTGGTTTCCGCCATTGCTGAAGCTGTTGGATTGGTAGCTGATTTCTACAAGCTGTACCCTCACCCTGGAACCTTTCCCCCAACGCACACTAGCAACCTCTGCTGGTCACACTTATATTTAAGTTTGTGGTCTGGTTGAATTCTCTCTCGACGCCCCCCCCCCCACTCCCGCCCCTTTGTAACCCTGGGCTTCGGTAATGCTTTAGCTGTGAGGCCTCTCCCAAGTACCTTGGGAGTGTGGACACAAACAACAGCAGTGAGATTGGCCCCTGCCTTTGTGCTTTTAAGACCTCCTGTAGATTGACCACCCTGCTGGAGGGGTGTAGCTGTGAGTATCATACGCACTCCTGGAACTTTTGACCTCTGTGGTGGTCAGTGGCAGGGGGAAGACTCCAGAGACTTACCCACCCGCTGGGCTCAGGCTCAGAGCCATTACACTCCAGGTTCATTCTCAGTTCCTGAGAACTGCATCCAGCCACCCAATCTTTCTCTATCTAACTCCCAGTTTGAGCTTAGTCTCCTGCTGCCAACCCCTCAGCCTGTCAGCCTCTGGCCCCCTTGCTTCCCACAACTGTCTCATATTCCTGTGGCAGGCCCAATTGAGGTCCCCCAACATGTGGGGGGTCCCCTGATCCCAAGACTTTAGAGTAGCTCAGTTTCAAATAAATTAGCTTTAAAAATGACTCCTGGTGCTACTGCTACTGTCTAGTTTATATGAGAGAGAGAGAGAGAGAGAGAGAGAGAGAGAGAGAGAGAGAGAGAAACAGAGACAGAGACAGAGACAGAGACAGAGAAACAGAGACAGAGACAGAGAAACAGAGACAGAGACAAAGACAGAGAGAAGGAGGGGGAGAGGGAGGGAGGGAGGGAGGGAGGGAGGGAGGGAAGGAGAGAGAGAATGGGCTTTCTCTTTACTTAACTGACAGAGGAATCTAAAGATGAAGCTGGATTGAAGGCCTGTGAGGGCTAAGGGTTAGTCTTGGGGCAGGACTGCCAGTCTCTCCTTGTCACGGCCACCTGGCTTACCTTTTGAAAGCTATTTCTGTTTGCCAACCTCACTAAAGGGGAACTGTGCACTCGAGGATGTGGCTGATTTGTTGGTACACTGCCTTTTCTTCTCTGGTATCCTTTCTTGATGTCTGAAGCATCCCTCTCTTTCTTTCTTTGGAATAGTGTCTATTGCCATGGACCAGCCTTGGCTTGGAGAGGGGTACTAAGGAAGGGGTGTTTGGGAGTAGCAAGAGAATCAACTCAAAGTCAATCATGGGGTGCAAGCTGAAAGCCTTGTGTTCTGCTTGAGACAGCTCTCTAGAGGTCTCCAGATAGTTCAACTCTTCTTAGAAAAATTCTAAAGGAGCTGTGTTCATTCTCCAATTGGTTTTCTCTGAGTAGCTTTCTCTCGGTGACCAAAACCCAGCCTTTTATTTGCATATCAATTCATCATTTGCCCAGGTTCCCTTTCGATTATTCCATAAATCAACATTCTACAACCTTAGTCCCTTCATTCTTAGGACTCAGCAAGTATACTTTCTTTTTTAAACACATGGCAAATGAATTCAGAGATTTGTCTGCCTTTGTAAACATAGTCAATAAACTAGTTGGGTGGGGATTTTGCCCTATGATTACCACTCCCCAAATCTCTTTATCTCTTTCCTTAATATTTTTTTGTCAATCTGGTTCATAGTGCAGCTGCCCTCATAATTTGTATTGAATCCTTATATTTTGTATGGTTGAGAAATTACACATTCTTGAACTCTTGTTTTCAGAGTTCTTTCCCACAGCCTTGAGGGCTGTCCTGAAGGTCACAACAGTCACTAAATCCTCAACTACCAGATTGTTGCTGCTTCTATTTATTAAGGAGTCAATAACTTTGGCATAGAGGGCATTCTCTGATAACCTTGGAATGGAGAATGTCTCTTGGTTGAGGAACATAAATTATGTAAATTATATAGACAAGCCCCATGCTCAGAGCAACTGGCAGCACTTGCGGAGGCCCATGCCCTACTGGGCTTTGTTCCAGGGGTGGGAACTGAGTCACACCATCCCTTCCACACGGAAGGACTTGGGAGTCTATGTATTCTTTTTTTTTTTAAGATTTTTTTTATTATATATAAGTACACTGTAGCTGTCTTCAGACACACCAGAAGTGGGCAACAGATCTCATTACAGATGGTTGTGAGCCACCATTTGGTTGCTGGAATTTGAACTCAGGACCTCTGGAAGAGCAGTCAGTGCTCTTAAAACACTGAGTCATCTTTCCAGCCCTCAGTCATTTTTCTATGTATTCTTACTTTGCTTCTACTTCCCTGGCTTATGTGGAGGCAGCTCACACTAAGACATAAGTAGCTACCTGTCCCTACCCTCTTGCCCCCAGGTTTTCACCGTGTCGTCCTGGCTGACCCAGAACAAATTATGCATATCAGTCTTGCCTCCAGCTCATAGAGAACCATCTGCTTCTACATTCCCAGGTGGTTGAAATAATGGCATGTGCCACCATGCCTGACATCGAATAACATTTTAAATGATATTAATTTCTATTAAAAGATGTGCAGGCAGTAAGCCAGACAGAGACAGTGAGGGGTGGGCAGAGGTCTGAGGAGGTGGTATGATGATAGTTTTCTTGGGCTGGAAAGGGAAGGTGCATGGCGGAAGAGGGGAACGGAACGTTTCAGAGCTGTTGGGTAAACTTGGCATATCATCGTGTTAGCTGCAAGGCTTTGTGTCTCTGGATGCTAACACACAGGATTTCCCGTCCAAATTGATCAAGATCTCCCCCACTATTAAAGATTCAATCATGAAGAATTGCTGGTTGTTAATTCCCAGCATGGACTGTACCATTAAGATAAGAATTTGGGGTCTGCTGTGGGAAAAGTAGTCAAGAGCTAAATCAGCAGCATTAGAACCATCTTGATTATGGTGGGGTTTTGTTTTGTTTTCTTTTTAAATATATATGTATATGACATATACATATATAGTAAAGATTTATTAACCTGTTTTATAAGTACAGTGTAGCTGTCTTCAGACACATCAGAAAAGGGCATCAGATCCCATTACAGATGGTTGTGAGCCACCATGTGGTTGCGGGGAATTGAACTAAGTACCACTGGAAAAGCAGTCAGTGCTCTTAACTGCTGAAATATCTCTCCAACCCTTAAAGATTTGTTTATTTTATTTTACATGAGTATGCTGTAGCTCTCTTCAGACATACCAGAATATATATTTAAATATTTATTAATTTATTTTTATGCATGTAAGTATATTCTCTGTGTTAGTGTGTGTGTGTGTGTGTGTGTGTGTGTGTGTGTGTGTGTGTGTATCAGGTACATGCAGTACTCAAGAAGTCCAGAAGAGGGCATTTGATCCTCTGGGACTGGAGTTACAGCCTTATCATTCCTGTGGGTATTGGGAACCTAGTTGGAGTTCTCTCCAAGAGCAACAATTACTCTTAACCACTGAGCCATCTCTTTAGCCTCACCATCATGATTTAAATAAATCTGCTTAAATTGTTTTTATAATCTAGACTAGATATACTTAAAGTATGTAGACATTCTTGATTGCCACTAATGGTCTGTTTTCTAGCAATGTCATGGATTGAATTCAGGGCCTAGCACTCTAAATGAACCCAACCCCATACTCTTAGCCTCTGTGACCTACAGTTATAACTAGTCCTACAGTAGCAATTTCAGTATAATTTTAGTATAATTTTCATCATACTTTTTACCCATATCACTTGTTTAATATGTGTAGCATAATAGAGAATACACTAGATTGAGAATTATTAAAACTTAGTTTCAAATATCAGTTCCATTCTTTACTAACTTCATAGTTTGGGGAGAAAGCAATTAATGCAGAGGCTCTCAATGAATTACATATCATTCCTGAAATCAACCCAAGATGTGTTAAGGACAGCCAGGAGGCCAAAATGACTCTTACAAAATTACAGGGCCTTTGTCCCTTTTCAACACTGTCATAGAGTCACTATTGCTGTTAGACACCATGACCAAAGCAACTTGGGGAGGAAAGTATTTATTTGGCTTATACTTCCTGACCACTGTTCATCATTGAAGGAAGTCAGGAAGAAACTCAAACAGGGCATGATCCTGTCGGTAGGAGCTGATGCAGAGGTCATGCAGGATGCTGCTTTCCTACCATCTTGCTCCTCATGGCTTGCTCATTCTGTTCTCTTATAGTATACAGAACTGTAGCCTAGGGAATGACACCACCCACAATGGACTGAGCCATCCCTGAAATCACTGTTTAAGAAAACGCTCGATAGACTTTTGGACAGCTGGATGGTAGGGAGGCATTTTCTCAATTGAAATTCAATTCATGACATTGCTAGCCTCTGCCACTTCCCCAATGAATTTATTCTGTGCCAAGTTGACATAAAACAAGCTAGTACAACCAACAAATATTGACATTTGTATTGATGGTAACCAAAGCAATAGTGGGTGAAATCTGCTGTAACAGCACTAAGGCAACAGCGTCAGAGTACTTGTGCTGGGTTTCTCGCTGCCTCGCGCTGAGGATTCAATTACATTCCTGGTGGTCTTCATTAAAGAAGCAAACTTCATTAAGGGACTTCAGTCTTTAACCTTTATAAGACAACTTTTAAAGATCCGTGTTCTGAAAACAGAGGTGTACATGAAGCTTTTCTGTTTCATGTACAGACCATTCAAGGATGTATGCTCATCACTCATGAGCTGAATTAACTCAGTCTGAGTAAGAAGGACCCCCATAGGATCATGTACTGAATGCTTAGTCACTGAGGAGCAGAACTGTTTGAAAGGATTAGAAGGGTTAGGAGGCGTGGCCATATCAGAGGAAGTATGTCACTGGGGTTTGGTTTTGACATTTCAAAAGCCCACACTAGGCCCAGTTCTGCCTATCCACCCCGCCATGAATTAGGATTCATTCTCAGCTGTTTCTCCATCACCATGTCTGCCTGCATGCCACCGTGTTCCCTACCATGATAATAATGAGCTAACCCTCTGAAACTGTAAGTCAGCCCCAATGAAATGATCTCCCTTAGTCATGGTGTCTCCTCAGAGCAATAGAACAGTGACCAAGACCCACAACATCCTTGTTACTTAAAGGAGCGACTGACAGCTCGTCTGTTAGTTCATCCCAATAACCCAGTGCCTGAGAAAGTCAGCTTACACCATGCACTTTATTTGGGAATCTGGTTTCAGTAGCTCTGGTCCATGGGGGGGCTCCATTGCATCTCGCCCTTGGTAACACAGCACTATGGTGTGGTAGAGTAAAGCTCTTTGCTTCAGGATTCAAGTAATAGCATTTAAGCTCTCAAGAGAGATATTTTATGCAGCTCTGAGGTAGTCAGCCTCTCAATTATTAAAGACCTCCCTGATTACAGGGAGAAGGCTAATGAGTGTGGCCTCGGCCTTGCCAGGTCTCCTGCAAGAGCAGAAAGTGTTGAGTCATTTCTCTGGGCAGACGCATCACGTTTTAAAAGCAATCTTCTGAACACCTGCTCCTGAGCGTTTATTAAGTTCATGGTAGCCCTTCTTCATGTAAACACTTACCCAGGGTCTTCTCCATTTCATGATTCTTAAATGAGTATTTCGAACACGGGGGTTTGAAAGTATTCCTAGTAAGTGCTAGCTTTTCATCTTAACTTTAGAAATGATTGAAAGCTTTTTAATCCCAACTATTTCCTCCAAAATATTAAATATTCCCTATTGGGCCAACGAGATGGCTCAGTGGGCAAAGGCAACACAAGGTCGACAGCCTGAATTTAATCCCTGGAGCCTACAGAAGGGAAGGAGAGGACTGTCTCCATAAAGAAAGCTGTCCTCTGATCCCCACACTTGTGCCATGGTGTGCACAGCCCAGCCCATCCTCTCACCCTAAATTAAAATTAAAGGCTGGAGAGATGACTCCATGGTTGAGAACACTTGTTTTTCTTGGAAAAGACTGGAGTTTGGTTTCCAGCACCCACATAACAGTTCACCATCTGTAACTCCTGTTCCAAAGGATCCAGTGCTCTCTTTTGGCCTCCACACACATTGCACACACATGTAGGGCGTAGACATACCTGTAGGGAAACACTCATGCTCATAAAATAAAAATACACACAACCTAAACATAATTAAAATTTAAGTGCCCATTTTTCTTTGTTTACCTGAAAATAAGATACTAATGTTGTATCACAGAGAAGAGAATTGTGTGGGTCAAAGCCGCAGGCAGGGTGTGAGTAGGGAAAGAAAGATCGGATAATTCATGCTTTGTTAAAACTTGAAACATTTAGGCTTCCAAGGAGACTATCAAGGAAGTGTGGCACACGCCTTTAATTCCAGCACTGGGGAAGCAGAGACAGGTGGGTCTTTGTGAGTTCGAGGCCAGCCTGATCTACAAGGCAAGTTCCAGGACAGCCAGGACTGCACAGAAACCCTGTGTCAAAGAAAGAAAGGAAGAAAGAAAGAGAGAGAGAGGGGGGGGGGAGAGGGAGGGAGGAAGGAAGGAAGGAAGGAGAAAGAAAGGAAGGAAGGAAGAAAGAAAAGAAGAAAGAAAGAGGACTGGAGAGATGGTCCGTTGGGTGCTTTCCAACAAGCTTGAGGGCCTGAGTTCAATGTTTCTTTTGAACTTAACTAAAATAAGATCCCACTCTCCACCGTGTGATACTGTGCTGTGAATGCATGAGCCCTCTGGCCTACCAGCACCGTTCTAATTTTGTCCTCCTGCTTCCTTGTTTATGTCAAAGCTTCCTTTCCATCAGAGCTAGTAGCATAGTCAATGAGGGAAAGGGTGAGTTATTGGTGATTTTATAAGTGAAGGGTAATATTATGTATAAACGGCCTAGGCTGAGAGTACCTTTGCCTCTTATCCCCAGGGAGGGGGACAAAGTGAAGTGCAAAGGTGTGTGTGTGTGTGTGTGTGTGTGTGTGTGTGTGTGTGTGTGTGAAGGTGTGTATATGCTCTATGTAGGCACAATACACATGTGCGTTGAAGCTAAACGTCAATGTCAGGTGCCCCTTCCTTCTTTGCCCTTCACCTTTGCTCTGAGACAGTCTTTCACTGAGCCTGGCGCTCACAGATTGGCTTGCATGGCTGACAGGTCACACACCCCAGGATCCTTCTCCCTCTTTTCCTCTCCCTCGAAAGCCTGGGATTAGAGGCATTCCGGGTCACTCCTTGTTTTCTACATGGGTGCTGGAGGTCTGGACGCAGGTCCTCATGTTCACCCACTGAGCTATGAGCCAAGCCCCTAGTTGGTTTTTTGCACTTTGATGAATAATTCACTTAGTCTACACGTCTCAGTTGCAGGCTGCTTCTGCCCTCCGTGGTTGTCTGACTTCCATGTGTTAGGTGAAAAACTGAAAACACGTGTAATAAAATGAGCCAAAAAAATTTCAAATCAGAAGCACTTTATCCACCCTTTGTGTACTTAAGTAGCTCACAGATTCTCACAAAGATGGCCTCTCTGCCCTACAAGGCTGTAGGCTGTTTGACTGGGTCATACTCAAACCCAGGTCACAGGTCCTGTTCTTTTTACAGACCCCGGCTCATTTTAGTTCAGTGTTCTTGAGAAGGAAGGATGTTGACTATAGAGATCTTTCAAACATGAACATGTCCAGACTCTAGGTTCAAGTGTTCTCTTTCCTCAGCTAAGAACATCCCTGGGCATGTGAGAATTTTTAGTTGAGACCTTTGTGCAAATATGAGGAGTGGGGGGTTAGTTTGTTGTTTATTTGGTGTTGCTTTGAGATAGATTCTTGCCACATAACTCTGGCTGCCTGGGAACTCATTGAGTAGACCAGGCTGGCCTCAGAGTCATAGAAATCCAACCACCTCTGCCTCCCATGTGCTGAAGAGGATTTGATTTTTCTGCTTTTGAAATAGAGTCTGGCTTTGTAGCCCAGGGTGTCCTCAAGTTGCTAATCCTCCTTCAACCTCCTGACGGCTGGGATTAGAGCACTCGCTCGCAGGCCTGATGACATGTGAGATTGAGTTGTCTGACCTAGTTGCTGATCATCCGTCTCCAGCTGTGTGTTGGAATGTCGGACTGCTCTCTCCTTAAAACAAAACCCATACAAGCCTCAGCTTCTCTAGCCGAGGCAGAGGGATTGATGTTCCAAGCCAGCCTGAGCGACATAGTGAAACCTCTCAAAAAACCAAGGGCTGGGGAAGGCAGCTCAGTGGCAGAGCCCTTGCCTGGTGTGCACAAGGTTATGAATTTGATCCCCCGATAGCCAAAAGTACATGCAAACAAAGGACACGAAAATTCGCCCTAATGAAAGTTACTAACGAAGATAGTTTCTCAGGAGTGGAAATTTCAGAGCATGCACATTGATTCTATTGGGTGCTGATAGATTTGCTGCAGAACAGCTGGGCAACTTCCAGGCACATCAACACTATTCAAAGTTTCCATTTCTCTAACCAGCAGTAGAGAATTCCGCAGTCTGCTTTCACAACTGCTGTCATAGGTTCCTTCGGATCTCATTTAGGAATCACATTTCAAGCAAATCATGATCCTCACTGTCCCTCATCATATCCTGCAACTCATCTCTCTTCTCTGGGAAGTGATTGTTGAATAATTAATATCTGTAAGAACTCCCATAATGCGCTAGAGAAACGAAGGAAAGGTCAGGGGTCCTACCACGAGGAAGGCTTATGGTTTATGGTGAGATGGACTTGCAAACCATTTTGTTTGTTTGTTTGTTAGTTTGTGTTGTTGTTGTTGTTAGTTAGTTAGTTGGTTGTTTCTTGTTTTTCCAGACGAGGTTTCTGTCTATAGTCCTGGCTGTCCTAGAACTTTCTCTGTAGACAAAACTAGCTTCAAACTCATAGAGATCCACCTGCCTCTGTCTCCTAAGTGCTGGGATGAAAAGTGTACATCACCATGCCCAGTGTAAACAATTCTCAATATAGCTGTTAAAATAAAACTGTGAACAACACAAAATCTGTAGGGGATCCAAAAGTACGTGGGGTCCCTCACTATGTGATGAGATGGGGAGAGGATGGAGGGACCGAGGAAGCTTTCACAGAGGAAGAAGTTGGCCATGTTTGCCCTCACGCAGTTTCCTTTGCGGGTGGGGGAGATGTCTGTCTCAGGAGACCTAGTGAAAGTGAATCCCTGCAGTTCGAGCTTTCTTGCCCTGCCATGGAGCTAGTGAAGATGGGCTGTGAAGCCATTATGTCTTTGGACTCTAGGGCAGCATCATTGCTGAGCATGATTTAAAAGCTTTGACCCTGGCATCATACCTACTGTGAACAGTTTCTAGCTCTGTGAGTCGCTGGTTCCTGGGGCCACAGGCAAATTATTTGCTCTCTCCTTAAAATCACAGATCATGGATCATGGAGAGACATAAAAAAAAATCTTTTGCCATTAGCTTGTAGAAATCACTCAATAACCCGCTCACTCCTCTTATTTCATACGCAAACGTTTGCACCTCTGCTGCCTGTCGGATCACCTGTCAGAGATCCTCGCCTTTTCCTTCCTTCTAGAAGACTCCCAGATTCCACCCGGATGAAGGTTCTCCAGACCTCCCCTCTGCAACAGATGTTCCGGAGGCAGGAACACAGGGAGGAATTAGATGCTAACGTCTGGAGGTGGTTGTCCCCCGTGAAAACACGTCCTATGACTGAGTGTGGGCTCAGACACTCAGCCCTGTGCGTGTGACTGTGTGTAAGCTGGTCAGAACATTCTGGGATTCTGCTGAACATCCTGGGCAGGTGGGTGGGGAAAAGCCACCATTGACCTGTGGTGCTAAGAAGGCCAGCTATGCACCTGCTCTTGTCTGGAGATGTGGGAGTGGAGGCCGGTTTCCTCCTCCCTTCCCCTCTGTCTCCCTCTCCCTCCTCCCCCCACCACACCTGATGAGTGGAAAGAGAAGGTGGAATTGTGATGGACACTGATGAGGTGTCCCCACTGTGTAACTGCCCCAGTGTGGCACATTTGCCAAGCACCTGTGCTAGTCCTCCGCTTAGACTTGACGCTCACCCCCAGACTCAGTCTTCTCCCATTTTGAGAACATTTTCTGCCCTCTATGAAGCTTGGGTACTGGACCCCAGCTTCCTCCAGCCAAGATGCTGGCAGGGTCCCAGGGGCCATAGAGATGAATTCGAGGAGATTGGTGCAAAGGGCTGTCTGCCAGTGCGACAGCAGATTTCTGGGTGCCAGAGCCGGGAAGACAAGAAAGTAACACATTCCCCTGTTCAAAGCTTGCCAGAATGCTGAAATACTCTATCTCTCTAGGAATGTGGACAAAAGCGGCTCTCTCTTAGTGTGCGTGGTATCCCATAGCCTTGCCTTAGGTGAATGTGGGCTTTGCTGGCTGTCTCCTCCCCTCTCTCGCCTTCAGCCCTCATCTCCTCATGGGGCTGCCTTGACTAGCCGGCTCTGAACCCTTTATCCTTTGTTGGCAGTCGTGATGCACATCTGAACAAATACCAGACACAGTCACCAAGTGTCAGCTCTACATACCCTTTAAATCCCAAGCCTGGAAAGAACCACACACGGCAGGACTGAGCGGCGACGCCTGTACGGTTAGCCAGGTACACGGTGCGCACAGTACAAGGTGGCCTCCAGACTCAATGCTCCATCTATCCTCAGTCGCTGCAGATTCGGACCCTGCACTCTCTGCCTTCACAACAGGACCCAAGCTTCCGACGAGCAAGATGACGGCCCTCTTGCCACGAGAGGTCAGCTTTTCATCAATGACCCCTACAGCAAAGGATCTTGGGTACCAGGTGGGGCTTGTGCTAACTTGGTAGAGGCCAGAGCTGAGAGCTAGAGACCTCTTGGATATCTTTTTGGATTTGTATGACCTTCAACTAAGGGATGTGACTTTTATTTTACCAGTTGACTTTAAAGGAAAGAACCCCATCCCCATCTAGTCAGTACCTTTCTCCACGCACATGCATTCTCCTTTGTATGTTGCTTGAGGTACAAATGTTTTACTCCCTCTCCTGCCCCTTCATGGTGAGGTTTTATTGTCAACACATTATATGTAGTTTCTGGGAAGATTTTTTTCTGCACTATCTAGTACATCTGTAGTCTGTCTTCATATGATCTGGGCACTGGGGTCTCTGCTTCTACTGCCTTGGCTCTATTACAGGAGAAATACCCCCTTGCTACCCTGTGTGCTTGTTCTTGATTCTCCACTCCCTCTCACCGAAGATTTCCAGCAAGTGTGGCACTACCACCATTGTAGACTCTCACTCCTGGAGACATCAGGATGGAGAGGAGACGATACCCTTCCAGTCAGAAGACATCCGTCCTGAAATGAGAGAAGATATCCATGATCCCAGCTACCAGGATGAGGAGGGGCCCCCACCCAAGCTGGAGTACGTCTGGAGGAACATCATCTTCATGGCCCTGCTGCACGTGGGAGCCCTGTACGGGATCACACTAGTCCCCTCCTGCAAGGTCTACACCTGGCTCTTGGGTAATCCCCTAACCCTTCCGTCCTGGGCCAACACTCCAGGTTTCCCCCGCCCCTACTCTTTAATAAGGTAGACTTTGATGCTGAAAAGTAGCCTTTCTCTGTCCAGATTTTTTTTTTAATCATCTCACTACTTCCTGAGATACTGGTAACTAGACAGGGAATCGAGTCTTGTGGGACTGGGGTGCAAGAGTCTCTTGTCTGGCAGCTCAGTTCCTAGGGGGATCTGAGGCTGTTCCTAGGGGGATGCAGGGCTGGCCCCTAGCCCCACACATGTGTTTTCAGATAGATTCGCCTCTGACTCCCAATTCTTAAATCAGGAAGAAGGAGGGGACTCTGTAGGCCAGAACCCCTTGCTGCCTTCTGAGGAATGGTAAGCCAGGGGACCCTATCTGGGAGACAGAAGATTTTCTGGTAGCTGCCTCTAGGAGGGCAGTAATGTAGAAGTTGGCTACTTGGTGTTGGCCACCCCTACCCTCTGTCTCTTAGTATCTGCAACAAGCGAGCTCTGGTCCTTAGAGCATTGCCTTAAAAGTTCTGTAGGTGCTAGGGAAAGACAACTGAGGAGAACCCTTCTTTCAGGATGACAGTTTTCTCAGGAACCAAATGGGGACAAGAGTGCTTTGTTGTCATTGGGAAGGTCATGTTCCTCAGGCTACTTCTGTGTTTTCCCAGTATTTCTCCTAACTTGGCTACTCGGAGAGGCTTCTGTCCTGCAGGGGTATTGGCATGGGATGCTAAAAGAGGAAAACCCCCCAGCCCACCTCTTAGAACAATGCTAAAAGCTGTTGCTTATTAACCACTAAGGATACAACTAGACTTCGGCTGTAGGTCATGGGACTGATCTATTTGAACCGAGATGTCTCTTTGACAGTCACAGGGCTGAGAAAGAGGCCATCCATGCATTGTTTGGATTCTTGTCTCAATTCCCTTGTGCATACTGAGAGTGTTGGAAAAAACCAATGTCCTAGAGACACCTGTGACATAAAACTAATACGGGGACTTTGGGGTGCTCCACTGAGGGCTTCTGCCTTGGCCAAAGCACTTTCTTTCCTCCTGTGATTGCAGAATCCTGGCTCAGAATCTGTGGCTCAGAGTCAGATCATCTACGAGAGACGAGCTCAATCTAAATATAGCCAGAAGCAGAAAATCACTTCGGTCTGGTCCCAGCTCAGAGAGAAAATAGCCAGAACCTTCCCTGCCTGCACACTGGCTCTGTGGCGTTTGTGGGGAACCCAAGAAGGACGGTGCAGGAGAGGGAGATGCTGCTTAGAAACCTGTTACTTCTGGCTCACCCAAGAGAGTTTATACAATGTATTTTGACTTCAAGCTGAACCAGGAGACATGGTTTCCAGCTGCCCATAGGAGAGAAGCCTGGTTGAGATTCTCTACATCCTCATGGGCATAGCCTTAGTCGAGGGGCAGAGTAAGGGTAGTCTGTTTCCTTCCCTATTAACAACTGAGCCTCCTAAGCCTTTGACTTCAAAGACAGTGAGTAGGACATGGTAACCATTCTTAGTCCAGGGTACAAATATAACAGCGTTGACTTGCCCTAATCTAGGCACCTCTAGCTGTCAGTTTTAAGCATTTACCCAGCATTGTACTGGCAGTAAACATCCAGACTGACAGAGGGACATGGCAGAGGAGAGGTTTGGGATCTCAGCGAAGATCTTGGGGGTGGACGGTAGGACTGGACCAGTGCCTTATTTACAGGAAACTGGGCTTTAGCCTATGGCTACAGTAGGATTCTGTGGAAACACGTAGCCCTCTCTTCGATCTAATTCTTCAAGACGCAGGAGAATCACACCTACCACCCCGAGTGTACAGTGATTATGAACATATTAATATTCTTGGTGAAGCTTGTGCCACCGTAAGAACATAATTCCGTGCAGGGCTGGCTCACCCTGATACAGGCACGTGTCTGTCATCCTATCAAAATGTTCCAGCTGGTGAACTGACGCAGATCTGTGGTCTCTTAAGATTTGAGGGTTGTTGTAATTGATCGAGCCAAACTGCTCTGGTTGCAGTTTTTTAAGGCACTGAGGGCTAATCTGTCGCCCTGAACAACTTAGATCAGAGGAAGGTCATGGTTGGTTAGCTCAGGGTACTGCTCCCTGCAGACAGTCGGTGAGCAGCTCCCTGCTGCCTGTCTTGATTTCTGGGGTTTCTTAGCTTATCTCCATCTATAGATAGATAGATAGATAGATAGATAGATAGATAGATAGATAGAAGACAGACAGACTGACTGACTGGTGCATAATGCAACTACTCAAGTGTTCAAACCAAAGGATTACTAACCTCTGAAGAAGCAGCAGACTAGAGAGTCAGCAAAGGGTCCTCACGCCCTTGGACCAATAGGACCAGCAATGGTTGGTGACCCTTCTGCTGTCTCCTGACAGGAATATTCTATAACATAGTTGCCGGTTTGGGCATCACAGCTGGGGCTCATCGCCTGTGGAGCCATCGAACCTATAAAGCAAGGCTGCCCCTGAGGCTCTTCCTCATCATGGCGAACACCATGGCTTTCCAGGTAAGAGGCTGCTCACAGAGGCTCTGTGTCTACTTTGCAAAGGCTGGGGGCAGTGAGAAGCAAGCCGGCACCCCAAGAGGAGCCAACGGGACAACCACTGTCTTTCTCATTTTCCTGCAGCCACCACAAGTGCATGCTTGGTACTGAGGCTCATATAGCATGGGGCATCTTGGAGTCACCAGGATGGAAAACAGTTAATTAGAAGACTCTCTGGTTATAGGGTCACTGTTTCCCCAAAGGTCCCCATGTTACACTTCAATGACAGGCAGAATCCTAGTGTTTGTGACACAGATGAACCCATTAAATCCTCAAAGCGTCATAGGAGATGGAGCCCCACTATGCACTTGGTCACTAAGGGGTTGGACAGGTAAACACTGGGATCTATACGTGACTGCCGAGCTGGACAAGTCAACTATTAGAGTTTGCTGAGGTAAAAAGTTGTAACAGGAGAAACAGTGAAAGCGATAGGGGCCTGTTATTGCTATCGGACTTCGGCAGTGAGCTCAGGATAGCTCATGGTGTGAGCCTTACTTATCCTTCAGCAAGAGGAAATCCATCCAGCCCCTCTATCTTGACATGACTTGAGATGCTCACTGCACCCGCTAATCATTCCTACCTAACGACTTACTCCTCAAAGGATGTCCTAGTGGGACAAAACCAGAAGGGGACGCTGTTGCAGTTTTGAAAGGGTAGAAAGAGTTGCAGTTAAACCAGAGGTCGCTTGGGAAAGGGATGAGGATGATGAGTAGCACACTGGCCCTGCCACTGGGCTGGATAAGCTGTCCTTTGTAAGGGTATCAGGATGACTGTCCCTCTACCTTTTTGTCAGAGCAGAATCCATGCTCTCAGGGGCCCTTACTTCACAGTCTCTGCACCCAGTGACTAGGTATTTTGTGAGGAGCCTGCCTCACATTCCTTTCTCCGAGAACTAGTCTGTCTTGCCTTCTTCCCTTCTGGGCTTGTGGACTTCATTGTCTCCCTCCCCTCATCCATGCACAACCAAAGGAAGAAGCAGTGTGATTTCTGGGCCTGGGACTGTAAGTTGCGTTCCGACATATGCCCCAGGGGCAAGTGTGCTGGAGAGAGTGCTAGACAAAGACTCCTCTGGGTCAGAGTTCTGAGGGCTTTGTGAGTTGGGCTGAGAGTCCCAGGCCTTGCAGGCTCCTTGGAGAACTTCTCTTCTCAACACTGGGTTCCTCTTTCCCGTTTCCAGAACGATGTGTACGAATGGGCCCGGGATCACCGCGCCCACCACAAGTTCTCAGAGACACACGCCGACCCTCACAACTCCCGCCGTGGCTTTTTCTTCTCTCACGTGGGTTGGCTGCTTGTGCGCAAACACCCGGCTGTCAAAGAGAAGGGGGGAAAGCTGGACATGTCTGACCTAAAAGCTGAGAAGCTGGTGATGTTCCAGAGGAGGTGAGTGTAGGGGGGCAGGGGTGAAACCAGGGTACCTCAAGTTTAAGGACTCTATTTTTCCTTTTTCTTTTCTTTTATTGGATATTTTATTTATTTACACTTCAAATGTTATCCCCTTTCCCAGTTTCCCATTCATAAAACCCCTATCCCATTCCCACTCCCCCTGCTTCTATGATGGTGCTTCCCCACCCACCCACCCACTCCCTCCTGCCTCCCTGCTCTGGCCTTCTCCTACACTGGGGCATTGAGCCTTCACAGGACCAAGGGTCTCTCCTCCCCTTAATGTGCTACAAATACAGCTGGATCTGTCCATGTGTACTCTTTGGTTGGTGGTTTAGTCCCTGGGAGCTCTGGTTGGTTAATATTGTTGTTCTTCTTATGAGGTTGCAAACCCCTTCAGCTCCTTCAGTCCTTTCTCTAACTCCTCCATTGGGGACCCCATTCTCAGTCCAAAGGTTGGCTGATAGCATCCACCTCTGTATTCTACTTTTCCTAACAGAGCACATCAAATAAGAGTTGAAGGATTTTGCTCTGTTTGCTCGCTCACAGTCATTTTTAAAACACAATTCCCCAATGTCTCACAGGCCCACAAGCACAGATTATATTGCTGAGTTCCTTTCTCTCTGAGATATTTCCATACATGCAGCAAATGTTCACTGACCTAGAGTCACAGACACAATAGGAGAAGCAAGGGGAATCTATTCTTCCAAAGGCTGTGTCCTGGGAAGGATGCAACTAACCAGAAGCAAAGCAGAATGCTGTCTACACACTGAGAGCTTCCCCCAGACCAAGACTTCTGGGAAGAGCTGTTGAAAAAAGAACTGACGTGTGTGTGTGTGTGTGTGTGTGTGTGTGTGTGTGTGTGAGAGAGAGAGAGAGAGAGAGAGAGAGAGAGAGAGAGAGAGAGAGAAAGAGGGGGGGCGGACACAGAGACAACACAAACACAGCACTTAAGACTGAGCATCATGGGGCAGAGATATGTTTCAGAGAGGCTGCCCCAATACAGGTGAAAGGAGCCCTTGATTGACAGGTAAAGGTCAGGGGACCGTGTTAGCTATGGAGGCCCCAGGTCAGGGATGCGGAGGTAAGAATAGAAAGGGAAGGAGCTGGATGCGGATGATGTCAGTGCAAGTTGAGTAACAGACTGTTGACAGATATTGATCAAATCCCTTGCAGTGTCAGTGGCTAGGAGTGAAGACTGAGTAAATCCTCCAAAGGGACAGGAACTGCAGGTGGCCAATGATAGGCTATTTCTCCGGTGAAAGGAGCCGACTGAAACCACGTTAGATTTTATTCAAGACAGGTTTACTGGGAAGCTGCTCTCAGAGGGTGAGTTCACTGGCCCCAAGGACTGAAGCCAGGGGAGTTGCCAAGTGGCTGGGGGGGGGGGGGGAGAAAGGGCTCATGCAGAGAAGAAAAGAGGAAGAGAGAGGGAGAAAGGTGGTGGGGGGGGCAAAACATCTGGATTATATTGGGATATCGGGAAGATCCTCTGGGGAAGGGCAGCCCAGCCCCTGGGCTGGAGAGTTCAGGGTTTGGGGCAGAGTAAACCAAGTAGGGACTGAGAAATGTTGGGAGAACCTGGAGGAGGCCTGGCCTGCTTTGATATGTAAATTATGCACTCCAGTCCCTTGTCCTCACAGAAAGTAGGAGCAGAGATCTAAGCGGGTAGTAGCAGGAAACTAACGCTTGTCGCACATTCTGTGTCAAAGATGGAGGTGAACTCAATAAATGATCCCAGAGGCAGCTGGACAGGAGCCTAGGCCGCTGAAGTTAGCAGATGAGCTCATGGTTTGATCCTGACCTGTTTGGCCAACATGGCCTTACACTTTGTGAAAAGAAACAATGGGTTTCTGGCCAACAGACACACACATTCTAACACACATTCCACTAGTGTTTCTCATCTAACAGTTGAGATAAGGACTCAGAGGTGGCTCAGTGGTTAAGGGCACTGGCTGCTCTTCCAGAGGTCCTAGGTTCGATTCCCAGCACCCACATGGTGGCTCACAACTTGAAAATCCAGTTTCAGGCAATTCAATGCCTTCTTCTGACCTTTTTGGATACCTGTACACACATGATAAGCATACATACATACATGTAGCAAAGCAATCACATGTGTGTGTGCATGTGGTGGGTTTAAGAGTAAGATGATATATACTCCTCCTTTATTCATAGTATAAGAGAAAAGACAGCTCAGCTCAGTGAATGTGGCCTTTTCAAGTTTGCCTGTGGTTCCTCTATACAGACTCAGTGTGTTAGCATTTTGTCTAAGCACCACCCCACAGTGACCTGGCAACAGCCAGGTATGCCTGACTCACTTTAAAAGGGGCTGCCCCTTCCTTACTGTCTTACTCATGCCTTCTTGCTCCCTGCTCTGTCCCCTCGCCCTTTCCCACCTCTCCACATGCTCATGGACAGTCTCTATGCCTCTACTACTCCTCTCCTCTCCTCTCCTCTCCTCTCCTCTCCTCTCCTCTCCTCTCCTCTCCTCTCCTCTCCTCTCCTCTCCTCTCCTCTCCTCTCCTCTCCTCTCCTCTCCTCTCCTCTCCTCTCCTCTCCTCTCCTCTCCTCTCCTCTCCTCTCCTCTCCTCTCCTCTCCTCTCCTCTCCTCTCCTCTCCTCTCCTCTTCTCTCTCTCTCTCTCTCTCTCTCTCTCTCTCTCTCTCTCTCTCTCTTTTTCCCTCTTCTCTCTCTACTACTCTTTCTGACTCTGTCTCTCTGCCTTTCTCTGCCTCTATTACCCTCTCAACTCCCCTCCGCATGCCCTGATTAAACTTTATTCTATACCATTGTGTGACTGTTCCCTCCGGGGGGGGGGGGGCTGCTTCAGCATGGGCCTGTGGAGAAACTCCCTTGCCCAATACCTGACTACACCTCCACAAAACACATCCTCTCTCTCTCTTTCTATAAAACACAGCACAGTGTGTGATCTCTCCACGTAGGTACTACAAGCTGGCTGTCACCCTCATCTTCATCACCCTGCCCACAATGGTACCCTGGTACTTCTGGGGTGAAACTCTCCGACACAGCCTGTGCGTCTCTACTTTCCTGCGGTATGCCGTGCTCCTAAATTTCACCTGGCTGGTGAACAGTGCCGCCCACCTCTACGGACACCAGCCCTACGACAGGAGCATTGGTGCCCGAGAGAATCCCCTGGTGTCAGTGGCATCTTTAGGTAAGTCCTCAGCTCACATCAAGACTGCGTGAGGTAAGCTGTTGATTAGGGTACTAAGGCTAAGTCCGAGAGACCAGATTATGATTTACTTTTATGATTGCTCTCGATCGTTGGTTTCCACTCTAAGACGAGGGCTGATCTGTTGGTTTTAATTTCCCGAACCATCACCAACTGTGACTGAGTCCTCTTAGGTTCTCCTTGCCCAGTTGCTTCTGAGTCAGGTTGCGTCTTACTGGGGCAGAAGATGCAGAATAGAATGGTGGCGTCGCTGGAAAGGCCAGTGAAGCACAGCGCTTTGTATTCGTAAGCCCGCTGCACATGTAGGAAAAAAAGCCTGTTAGTTCCGTAGACCTCCTCTGTGCCACATCACTGTGGTTTCCTGAGTCTTTCTCCAGCTTTTAGGTACTTTCCACCATTACATACACTCTTAATGTGACTGTGCTTGAAAAACGAAGCAGAACAAAACCCCACCCCCTGCTATAAAATTCGGAGATTTTCATAGAAATGGAGTAACATAGGCAGATGTGTGTCCTGAACCAGTAAGCAGAGTCTATACAATGAGTTTCCTCAACTCCAGAGTCCTTATGAGTCCTTATGAGCCTCTGGCTTCATCTACAGTGTCATTCTACTCCCGTGTCTGTTGTTCTAGCCCTGTCACCTCATCCTTGACTGCCAAAGGTTTCGTTTCATTTAACTACCTGCCTCATAGTCATGTGCTCATGTTCTTTGGCAAAGACGATCATTTCCATAGCTTTTCTGGCTATGTCTTCCTGTCCTCGCTGTTGCCGAATCTCCCTTTCCTCTCCTCTCCCTCCTGCCACCCACCCTTGTATTCCTGTAGTGTGAGTGTGTGTGTTTGTTTGTGTGTGTGTGTGTGAGAGAGAGAGAGAGAGAGAGAGAGAGAGAGAGAGAGAGAGAGAGAGAGCTCCCTGTGTAAGCACGTGAGGAAGTTAGCAGCCTTCTGTCGGTACCCTTAGTCACAGCACACACGACCCAGAGTACAAGGGAGTATGTCCCTTGAGAAGTTTTGCCGGGAGTCATTTGGTTAGAAGGAATTCCTTCTCTGTTCTTGTTTTTCTATAGAATGCCCATTATCTCTGGGGAGTATTTTGGTGTTTTATTTTTTTAGCCAGGGTCTCACTAGTGTCTCACACAGTAGCTCTGGTTGACCTCGAACCCCCTGTGTAGACCCGGTTGGCTTTAAACGTAGAGACCCACCTGCCTCTGCCTCCTGAATGCTGGGTTTAAAGGTGTGTGTTGCTGTGCTCTGCTTTGAGAGATATATTTTTTTAAAAATTATTTATATTTTTATGTGCACGAGCACTTTTGTTTGTGTGCATGTGTGTATACCATGTGCTTGGGTGCCTGTAGAATCTAGAAGTGGGTGTTGGATCCCTTGGAACTGGAGTTTCTGATGGTTTTAAGCAACCATGGGAATGCCAAGAACTATATCCAGGCCCCGTGACAGAGGAGTTAGTGCTTTTCACTGATGAGCGCCTCTCCAGAACTTGCGCATATTTTTTAACTCAAAAATGTTTTAGTCAGTATATATTAATTACGTATAATCACAGGCGACATTCTCATGCACGTGCATGATTTCAATCATTCTTACCCCTTTGCCCTCTCTCTTGCCTACCTCACTCCTGCTGTTTCCCTTCTTTACAACTAACCCTTCTTTCCTGTCACCTGTGTCGGTGAACCGGAGACTTTTACTGGGATGGCTCCCAGGAACACAGGCTGAAAGTTGATTCTCAGAGCATGGACACTGGTCAGTGGTGTGGCCCCTGATGGTGTCCATCTCTCCTCTAGCAACCATTCACTGGTATAAATCCTCAAGGAGGGGCTGGAGAGACGGCTCAATGACTAAGATCACTGATTGCTCTTCCAGAGGTCCTGAGTTCAATTCCCAGCAACCACATGGTGGCTCACAACCATCTGTAATGGGATCTGATGCCCTCTTCTGTTGTGTTGGTAGACAGCTACAGTGTACCTATATAGAAAATAAATAAATCTTTTTAAAAAATCATCCTTAAGGAGGGATGGCACCCCATGAGCCCTTCTTCTTGCTACGGCTGGTGCTGCTCAGCTCAGTCTGGTACAGATCTTGTGCAATTTAATCACAGCTGCTGAGATCTCAGGATGGCCACAGCCATACCTCCCCCACCCCAAGTCAGCATTACATAATGCTCCCCCTCCCCTCCTCCTTCCTCTGGCTTTTAATAGTCTTTCCGCTCTTCTGACTTTCTCTAGGGGTGTTTTTATCTTCAGGGTTCAGTGACTGCTTCTTCACTGTCTTTACCTCAACCTGGAAAGGATCGGTATTGTTGAAATCAGTTCAGAAGGAAGAGCCATGAGGCCAACAGGAAAACAGCAGATTACAGAGTACGGGAATGCAGATTTCTGTTCTCCTTTACCCTGCAAGATGCCCAGAGTCTCAGCATCTCGAGTGTTAGAGGGATGTCTGAGCACTGTTTTCTTAGCACCTCGCCCACCCCAAGGACAAAGTTCAGAGAATTAGCAGCCAGAGCAGTCTCCAGTGAGGACTGACTAAGGAAGTGGCCTGTCCCTGGCCTGGTAAACTTTGGTGGCTGCGCCAGGGGCATGTCTCAGCACTCAGGAGGCAGGAAGGCAGAGAGGTAGGTAGGTGGAGTGACTTCTACGACAGGCAGGACACAGAATCCTGGTCTCAAAAAACAAACAAGAAGGGGTTGGGGATTTAGCTCAGTGGTAGAGGGCCTGGGTTCGGTCCCCAGCTCCAGAAAAAAAAAAAAAAGAAAAAAGAAAAAAAAAAAAAAAACAAACAAGAAAAAATAACAGTGGCTGCTGTGTACCCTGCTGAAACCTCCCCCTTACAGAGAACAGCACTTCGTGGGGACAGTGTGACTTATTCAAGAAGCATAGCTACAGTTCTGACCCCCATGCTCTGCCCTGTCGTGACCACAGGCACCCAGGCACAGACCCTGTGGGGCTTGGAGCTCTCTTTCCTGAAACCCTGATACTTTCCATCGTAAAATATGTTCCTAGAGACCCAGCTTCTCTCCCATCATCTTATCTTACAATACAAACTCCCTCTGACAAAGGCCCCCAGACAGGCATGTGTGAGCAGAACCTGTCACTGGTTTCCTGAGATGCCTCTGAGGGGCATCTATTTGCTTTAAAATACAAGACTGGGGGTTCATCTATTCACCCCAACATCGGGATTCTTCAAGGTTTGAGGTGCACAACAGCTAAGAAGTGTGCGGAGGAGGAAGCCACAATCACTGAGCCCCTAACTCTTCTCCTTGCTTCTGTTGCAGGCGAGGGCTTCCACAACTACCATCACGCCTTCCCCTATGACTACTCTGTCAGTGAGTACCGCTGGCACATCAACTTCACCACGTTCTTCATTGACTGCATGGCTGCCCTGGGCCTGGCTTATGACCGGAAGAGAGTGTCCAAGGCCGCTGTCTTAGCCAGGGTTAAAAGAACTGGAGATGGGAGCCACAAGAGTAGCTGAGTTTGGGGTCATCTGGGTCTCTGTACCATAACCAGCTGGGCCAACATTTAATGTTCTGTTAACTACTGAATAATGCCACCAAAGCCCACTCCATTCCCCACCCCCTCTCTGTCATCTATTCAGCTCTATAGACCAGGCTGGCCTTGACCTCACAGAGGTCTTCCTCCCTCTGCCTCTCAGTTGTTGGGATTTAAGGGGTGCATCACCATGCCCAGCTCTGCCAAGTATTCTTGGCAAATGCTCAAGGCAGCTCTCCTTTTTGGCTTCTCTGTCTTCTAGCCTCCACCCCAACACACACTTTTTTCTGTTATGCTTCTCCTCCTTTTCTCCTTCGTTGCTTCTCTAAGAAGCCGTCTGTGAGTGCTTGGCCCACCTCCAAAGGTTTCACAGATTTTCTGATGTCTCAAAGTAAGGACCCTTATTGCAGACCGTTCTCTGTTAAGGTTTTTGCCCAAAGCTAGTGAAACAACAAAACCTTTTTAGGAAATGTCTTATTAAGTGTCTTTATTTCATGCTTTTCTAAAGGAAAGTGAAAAATAGCATTTGTTGTCACAGAAGTGCTAAAGCTGGCAAATCTCAGGTGGGGAAGCATGCAGGGTGTGACTCAGAGGTAGGGGTAAGATCGAGGTAGGAACTACTGGGCAAAATATGACCTCCCACAGACAGACGGGGCCCTCCCGCAGACAGGGTCCTTCCACAGACGGAGCCCCAACACTGAGCCCGTAACAGCCATTGAACTGGCCATGCTAGAACACAATGAATGTCTCTGCAACTCAGTCTGGTTCAGGCCAAGAAGTAAAGGGAAAACCATTCAGTTAGTGAGAAAAGAGATCTCTCAGAGGCTGGATTCCACAAGCTGCACTAGAAATAGCTTTTCGGAGAGGGAGGGAGGGATGGAGGAAGGGAGGGAGGGAGGGAGGGAGGGCTATTGCCAGGTTGTCTAGAAGTTCTGAGTTCCTGAGTGTCAGAATGAAACTAGTTTGAGGCTTGCAGGTCTGTCTATTCATTAGCCTAAATTTCTCCTTGGATTTGAGTAGTAATTAGTTTTTAACCCGTTTTGTGCCCCTTGCAATTTCTTGCTCTATGATCATCCAGCCTATACTTATGCCCAAGGGAAGATGCCTATCTCTTCAACGCCTAATTGTTTTTTTTTTAAGATTTATTTATTTCATGTATGTGGGTACATTGTCACTGTCTTCAGACACCAGAAGAGGACATTGGATTCCATTACAGATGGTTGTGAGCCACCATGTGGTTGCTGGGAATTGAATTCAGGACCTCTGGAAGAGCAGTCAGTGCTCTTAACCACCGCACCATCTCCAGCTCCCTCAACTCCTAATTCTTGATTTCCCCATCTTTTCCTTACTGGTCTCTTTGTTCCCGGACCTTTCTCCTTCCCCTCAACAGGCAGCCTCCTGTATCCATTCGAGATGGTCCTTGTCCTCCAGACGATGCTCATGGGTATAGCCTTTCAGTCCTCTAGAAGTAAAGTTGTTGGATCCTTTCCTATTGCTTTTATTTCTACTCTTCCTATTCCTTCGTGTAACTCTGTCACTGGAAGGACTTCGGAAAAGCTAACCTAGAGACACCTCTGGCTCAGAAGAACTTTCTAGCTCAAATCCCAACCAACCCAAAATGTTCACACTGTGCCGGTGAGTCAGCCACTGAGCGAGAGGGATTATTATCCTCCTCTCTGTGTGGATCAGAGCACAGTCAGTGCCTCCTGTCTATCCGCGTGCACCAGAGCGTCCAGAGAGTGGAATGCGGAGTCACTGGGAGGAGTCTAGTACTCACTGGGAAGCACCAGAACGAAGGGCTAGCCAGGGCTACATAGTAAGACCCCACCTCAAGCAACCCCCCCACCCCCTTATACCCTATGGACAATAAGCACAGTTTTCTCTTCTTTTCCTGCTAGTTTGTTCCCTAGATCTGATCCTTGCATGTCCCCATACAAGTCTAAAATGGATACTGATGGCCCAAGCGTGTATTTCAGATCCGTCCAGGAGAGCGACGTTTCAATTAGGAGCACTGTTTTTGAGCTTCTAAAGCTCGATTCAAGTGACACATTAACAAGAAACTCAGATCTAACTGTGTGAATCTCTGACAGTTATTTCCTCGTGGGTGCTCTGGTAACACACGTAGGTACTGTGTCCCGTTCTTACACAGTGGCTGTGAGCTGCCTTCCCAGAGTTCACACAGAGCCCTGCGCAGAGCCCCGCTGTACCCGAGGTCCCACTCCTGTGTTTGGTGCTCAAAGAGCCTGGCTGGAGAATTATCAGTGCAGTGAGTTACAGGAGTTTCTTCTGGGTTTCGGACTGGAAACCTATTGTTTTTATTGAGTGGCCACACTTGGTGAATGGTGGAAATAATTTGGATAAATTCTTCTGTCTGTCTGTCTTTCTGTCTTCCTTCCTTCCTTCCTTCCTTCCTTCCTTCCTTTCTTTCTCTCTTTCTTTCTCTCTTTCTATCTTTCTTTCTGTTTTTGTTTTGTCTCGTTTCATTTAGATAAAAAAAAAAATAGTAGTAGTATTGTTGGTCCTGATCGGTTTCTCAAACCCACCAGACTAAAGCCTTCACCTTCGTTCTCCTCCCAGCCAATCAGAAACAGCCACGCCAACCCTCTCTGGGGACATCCCTCTTTCATCTTTTCCCCTGCTAGAGCCCCTAAAAGGGCCTTGTGCCAGTTAGTCACCAATGTCTTTGCCCGCCCCAGGGGCAGCCCGATGATCCTTCTAGAGTAAATGAATCTCCTTTGTGCTGAGAAGTCAGTGTTCTGTGCCAACTCTGAGCTGACCCCCACCCCTCGCTTCAGTAACCTGAGTCCCCTCTAGAGGTACCTCAGAGGCATGGCTGTGGGATCTTGCAGCAAGATTCACGCTTAGATTTATTTTATTGATGGGTATGCTTGGTTAGCTTACATTTTTTTTCTTTTTTTCAGAGCTGGGGACTGAACCCAGGGCCTTGCGCTCGCTAGGCAAGCTCTCTACCACTGAGCTAAATCCCCAACCCTCTTAGCTTACATTTATGTGTGCATACCTCATGTGTATCTGGGGCTCACAGAGATCAGCAGAATCAGTGGTGATGAGCCTTCACATGGGTGCTGGGAATTGAACCAGGGTCCTCTGCTAGAACAAGTGCTCATAACCGCTGAGCCATCCCTCCAGCCCAAGATTAAAGTTTAAATAGAGGGCTAGGAGTGGTCCTGCTGCTGCTGGCCCATCGTCATCTTCTGTCGAATGACATAAGGTGACCACATTGGCACATTGTTACCCCTGGGTGAAGTGTCTTTCTAGGAGCTAAGTCGCCCCTCTGGCTGGTGCCTTTTCCTTCTCCCAGCATTAGAGTCTTGGAGAAAGTCTGATTTCTGAGATTCAGTTTCAACCGTCTAATAGTTAGACTGAAGTCTATTCATAATATCTTTATTTCTGCCTGGCTACTTACATTATAAGGTTTTTCTTTTAGATGCTGGGAATGTTTCAACCTTGTCAATATGGGGAGTGCCACAGAAGTAGCTTAAAAATAGTTGCTTTTTAAGTTGTATAAGTTCCACCTCGATAAAATGTCATTCTCTAGAATGTATGTCCTGAAAAAGGAGGTCTTTTGCATGTAAAATTCTGTGAGAAATAAACAAAAATTAAACCTCAAATAGTCCTGAGTCACCACCCATCATAATTGTTGTAAGCACAACATGAAGGTCCTTGTGCCCACAGATCTCCAGAGAACACAGGGATGTGAAGACCACAGTATTGTCCTCTCAGAGGAATGGACAAAAATGTGTTCTTCTGTCCAGAAAACTTAGAATTGGAACTGATTGAGAGCCTGCTGATCTGTGTTATCTATTGAGCCAGGCCATATCAAAATCCCACAGCCAAGATCAGAGGTGGCTAGTAACCTAAATGACTTTACATTATCTGTACAGCCATGGGCCCCCAAGCTCTCACAACCAGGATCACAGGTGACTAATAGTCCGAATGAGCTCTATACTAGCTGTATGACTGAGACCAGTCAGATCCTTCCCTGGGCCCATCTCCAGAACCCATCTTCTTGGATGAAATGAATTGTACCCTGAATTGTGTACCTGGAATTGTTTGACACCAGGAAACATCTTTCCAAATTATAGTGGGTTTAAATACACTGGCAGTAAATCCCCTGGCACCAAACTTCCGGAGGTTTGATTCACGTTGACAATGTCAATCTGAACCGAGTTTTCATTCTCACCTCCTTGAGGTTCACTTCCCTGCCCACTGTAAGCATCTGCGGGGTCCCTCTCACATAACTGGCTTCTGCTTTTTCCTCCCTTGATGCAGAAAACACAGCTCTCATCTCAAGCCAAACATGTGACTATGGCCCAGAACACAGATTGGGTTACAACCAACACCATGTTCTAACTGGTAACCGTTTCATGAGATTTTTATAATAACAGAACAAAAAAAGCCATACGTTAAAGTATTCTTAAGACGGCATTGCTGTGGAACTACATAGAGGGCTTTTCATTTCCCCCACATCTGCAGACTCACACATTCTGTCCCACCAATCCCTTTCTTTCTCTACCAGAAACCAACCTCAGCCCCTCTGTCAGGTGGCTTACAACAGCCTATAACTCCAGCTCCAGGAACCCTGACACCCCCTTCTAGCCTCTGTGACCTCATACCTGATATATACATATACACAAATAATTAGCTTTTCTTAAAAGTGGGGTTTTGGTTTGGTTTCTGGTTTTTGGTTTGAGACAAAGTTTCTCTGTGTAGCAGCAAGTTTAGCTACACTGCTTTGTCACATGGGTGCACCTGCCCAGGAGCAACTTGGATTTGTGAAACACACACACACACACACACACACACACACACACACACACACACACACGCAGGCACACACCAGTTATTTTTTGACATGCTGAAACTCGCTTAAAGGCTAGGTACTTCCAAACCTTCCCCTGCTAGAAAACACTCCTCTTCGGTGCTCCTGGGACTCCTGTACCTTCCCCTGGTACCCCTGCTTCCCCAGATTTTTACATGGCTGGTTGGCTTTCTCTCCTGCAGTTCTCACATCTCATCTCATAGCCACCCATTCTCTGTCTCCTTCCAGTCCTAGCCCCCCGCAAATCCAAAGATCTACCTGCCCAGCCATTGGTTGTTGGCTCTTTATTGATCAGTCAAGAGCCAATTGGGGACAAGGACCTTCAGGGTTTGGACACCCAGATCCCCAATTTTGGGGACCAGATTAAATCAAAGCATTAGAACCAATTCCTAATATCTCTGTGTAGCCCTGGCTGTCCTGGAACTCATTCTGTGGCTCAGGCTGTCCTCAAACTCAGAGACCTTCCTGCCGCTGCCCCCACCTCTGCCCCTGCCCCTGCCCCTGCCCCTGCCCCTGCCCCTGCCCCTGCCCCTGCCCCTGCCCCTGCCATCTGGCATTAAAGGTGTGCACCACCACTGCCCAGCCAAGCATGGCTTCATACGGCTGCTCTTCCAGAGGCCCCAGGTTTGGTTTCCAGAAGCCGCTGAGCCATCACAACTTCTGTAATTCCAACCCCAAGGGTTCTGACTTCCCATTTCTGACCTCCATGGGTACTGCATGCAGATGATGCACATGCATAAAATAAGTATTTTTAAAGAAAAAAATTAAAAGAATTGTAAAAAAAATTCAAAGCAGAATGACTAATTCTCTCCGAAGGACCATGGATGCTATCGAATGGCAGATTTAGCCCGGGACTTGGTGGGAACTAGGAGGAATCTGTGCACTCATTAAAGGATTTTACTTCATATGGATGGTAGATCAAACACAGAGACAGGGTATTGAGACCTACAACATCCCAGCTGTCCAAAATCACACCAGTGAAGGGTCTTGAGTTCGGGACTCAACCGGAACACTTAGGCCGATTGACTGTAAAGTCACCACCACAAGACAGTGTGTGGTGTTTATGGCAGCCATGATGCCGTTGGTTTCTAGTAGAGAAAGGAAGGGATTGGTGGGACAGAATGTGTGAGTCTGAAGATGTGGAGGAAGTGAAGAGACACATTTAGTTAAGGGGCTTTCATTGCATGGTCTGTGTACGCACACACGTGTGTGCACCACAGCCCTCTGATACCTCAGAGTCTGACAACCGAAGTCTGTGGGTTTCCTTGGGGAAGTGAAACTGACACTCATCACCTCCTGGGATCTTGCTGGGAACCTAGGGACTCAGTTTGCCTATTTATAGACTCACAGACAGGTGGGGCAGGTGTTGAGGTGGGGTGGGAGAGGAAGGGCAGGTGGGTGGAGATGCAGTAGTCATTCTATAACAGCTGTGAGAGGCTTCTGTGGGTGGGCTGGCCCACCATCCTGTAGCCTTCAATTTAACAACAAGCCTTGTAGAATCTTTGACACAGGTGGAGCTTCTTCCCCAGCCCTGCCCCAGAAATGCAGTTCACACATCACTTTCTCTAGTTCAGAATGTTTACCACAGCCTAGCCATGGCTACTCATTGCTCCCTGTACGAAATCACTTGAGGGCTGGAGAGATGGCTCAGTGGTTAAGAGCACTGACTGCTCTTCCAGAGGTCCTGAGTTCAGTTCCCAGCAACCACATGGTAGCTCACAGCCATCTGTAATGGGATCCGATGCCCTCTTCTGGTGTGTCTGAAGACAGATAAAATGTACTCATATGCATTAAATAAATACTTAAAAGTTAAAAAAAAAGAAAGGAAGGAAGAAAAAAGAAAGAGAGAGAGAAAGAAGTTGAAAGGGATAAGGTCCTCAGCTCAGCAAATATCTAACATTAGCCAGCATGGGACATAATGCCCCTTATTCGATGAGCCCTCTGTGGAAGAGGACAATGGCTGAAGAACAGATCTGATTAGACAAGGAAAATGGCTATTTCATCTTTGGTGGCCTCAGTACAGTCACAACCTACTGTAGCCCGTGGTCATTTTGCCTTGGACATTTCCCCAAAGTCAGTGATGAAGAATCAGCATTTTAGTCAAATGCACATTACAGACAGGTCTCTCACGTCCTTAGGACATTTCCCGCAGATTGTAGCATACACAGAACTTAAAAAGAAGTCCCACAACCTCTCCATCCTTTTATCCGGTACCGTTTAGACACAGGTGGACATTTCCAGTAAGAGAGGATGCCACATGGGAGCTGAGAACAGGAGAAGAGGGCAGGCTACGGTTGGAAAACTACAGAGCAAATGCCAGTGGGCTTCAAGAGCTTGAGAGGCGAGCCTAAACTCAGTTGAAACCACAGTTGCTCCACAGGGGGAATACGCTGGGTTCTTATAGAACAAAGGTTGTTTTGTGCAGGGTGGCTGTGCACAAGTTCAACTTCCTGCCATTGCTGGCCCAGGAGGCATACCCTGTCCGGCTATGAACAAAGAGAATTTATGGAAACACAGATGGGTTAACTAGGAATAAAGTCAACATCAGTCAAGGGAATGCATTCATGGGGACCACGAACAGAAACCCAAATTCAAATAGTGAAACCTTAAACACCGAAAGCATGCTGGGAGGGGTGGGGGCATTTTAAAGCAGTGGTTCTCAACCTGTGGGTCCCGACCTCTTTAGGGGTCCATGGACTTTTCACAGGCATGTCCTAAGACCATCGGAAAACACAGATAGTCACATATTTGCAATGCATAACAGCAAAATTACAGTTATGAACTAGCAATAAAAATAAGGCTATATTTGGGGGATCGCCACCACACGAGGTGCTGTAGTCAAGGGCTGCAGCATTAGGAAGGTTGAGAGCCACTACTGTAGAGAAAGACCCTAGACACCACCTACCAAGACACTTGTGTCATGTCTCCTGCTATTGGACTGTTACAACAGGCACTGGAGTTTCTCCCAGGAATCTCCTCCTGGAAGAAGGAAAAAGTTGACACTTGGCTCTAGATGGAGGAAGAACTTGTCTCCCAGAAAAATTTCACACAGTACTAGAAACTCAGACCACCTCATGAATGGGCCACTGAGGGGCAAGACCATACTCTGACCAAAACTTCTCTATGCATATGTCTTGCCTCTACCTAATTAAACATCGTCACATGTCAGGACTCTGAAAGATGAGCTCGAAGAGCCATTGACTTGTCCTTTTCAGTAGCCACAGACTAAACCTCCTTTTTCTTTCTTGTTTCAAATCTGCATTTATTTCTTTACTGGGACAGGGGGTGCATGGGCTATAGATTGTGGGGGTCAGAGGACAACTTACAAGGCTGGTTTCTCCCCTTTCCACCATGGTAGGTCCTGTGGCTCGAACTCAGATTGCCAGCCTCGGTGGCAGATGAAGTACGTGACTTCACCTCCTTTTATAGTGAAAAATGAAAATTTTTTTTCTATGTAGGGACATGTCTTAAGAGTAAACCCAGTTGGTGGACCCAGTAAGGTGGAAACACCCTTTAGAAAGGTAGGCTCACCTTAACCCTTGGTGAGAAGGAGATAGGAAAACTATCCCTTTACAGAGACACAGCGGGACTTTAATGTTTTCAAAACCTATTTTTAGGATGGTTCTTAAATGTTTTAGGCCCTTTTAGCCCACCACCCTCCAGAGGTAGTGGGAAAGAAAGGATATGGTGGAAGTGGACCCATTTAGAAAGATTCTTTGGAGCAACTCCTGCTTGTGTTGTCTGGAAACCAGCAGTTTAGCTCACAGGTTAGCAGGCAGCGGCAGCTTGATCCACTTGAAAACACTTCACAGACACAGCAGCAGTCCAGTTCAGCAGAGTCAAGTTAGCAACAGTGGTGACACAACCTCGTAGAGACAGCCAGGCCTCAGCCTTGGCTCGAGTCATCAGGAGGGACCAGGAGGAACACCAGGAGAAGTTCTCAGCTGTGCCTCTCTCAGGGAAGTGAAGATTATCGAAGACATCACTGTCCCAATCAGACCAAGTGGCAAGAAACTGCAGCACACCACCAGACGTTTGTTGGTGCGTTTCTCTCTGTGGAGTCCTGACAAATGCAGCTCAACTATGCGACGTAAGGCAGACCAAAACACGTGTGTCGTTAGCAAAGAATCCTCCATCACGTGTCCTTTCACGTGCTTGCTTTAGCAAAGCGCCCTTTCACCTGTGTCTGCTTCAGCTAAATGTTCCTTCGTGCGTTTGCCTTAGTCTCTAACCTGTGTCCACGTCAGCTAAACACTCCTTCACGAGTGTGCCCCAGCAAAACACCATCCGACCGACTTTCTAAAGAACCATTAAGTTTCCACTTCAGCACTGTACTCTGCCTTCCTAGAATCCCCACTCCTTAGAACAGACTGTGCACTACCATAAGGTTTGGCCGAGTCTATCATCCCCCTGTTGTGTGGACATAGAACGTTTCCTTTTTCTTTTTCCTGTCTCTTTCTCTCAGACGCTGTCAGAAGCTAATTATCCTTCTTTTGGTGCTCTGGGCTTCATGTTCTTTGTGAAAAGCCCCTTCTCCTCTGAGCAGCTGCCTGCCAGTCTATGGCTGACCTCCATGCTGGCTTAACTCAAATAGCATAGCTTTCTTCCTCTCCGCCACTCTCCTCTGCTCTGGGCAGCTGCTGGAAACTCCAGCTAGCCTACCTTGTGGTTTTCGTTTATGTGTGTGTGTGTGTGTGTGTGTGTGTGTGTGTGTGTAGTATTTATTTTATATTATATTACATTGTATTTATATGATGTTATTATAATTATATATTCATATAATTATATTTGTATAATATAAATAGAAATAAATAAATATATTTATTTATATTTAATACTGAAAGTGTAAAAGCATGATGCTCCACAGCTTCTAACTGTACAGAAGTTCACTGAGATGTGTAGACTCAGGATCTGGTTAACTTGTGCATGGGATTTCCTGCCACAGGTCAGCTTTGATAGGTCAGGTAACCTGAGAAGGGCTGCGGAGTTGATAATTAATCACTCAGCAGACTTTTTTCTGAGGGTGCAAAACTTAATTTTCTGGGGCCAGCAAAAAAGGGAGAAAAATTACAGACTGTCTTAGTCAGGGTTTCTACTCCTGCACAAACATCATGACCAAGAAGCAAGTTGGGGAGGAAAGGGTTTATTCAGCTCACACTTCCACATTGCTGTTCATCACCAAAGGAAGTCAGGACTGGACCTCAAGCAGGGCAGGAAGCAGGAGCTGATGCAGACACCATGGAGGGATGTTACTTACTGACTCACTTCCCCTGGCTTGCTCAGCTTGCTTTCTTATAGAACCCAAGACCACCAGCCCAGGGATGGCACCACTCACAGTGGGCCTCCCACCCTTATCATTAATTGAGAAAATGCCTTACAGCTTGATCTCATGGAGGCATTTCCTCAAGGGAGGTTCCTTTCTCTGCGATAACTCCAGCTTGTGTCAAGTTGACACACAAAACTAGCAGTGTACATACCACACACACACACACACACACACACACACACACACGCACACACAATGTGGATGAAGCAAGCTTCAAAAAGCTCCAATAGCTTTATTTTTTCTCTTAGCCTTTTAATATCACCTAAGACAAAAATTCTCCATGTAAGAAAAAGATGACCTCATAGCCACAAGTTACATATTCTCCAGAAACAATCACCACAAAAGCATATTCTTCACTGCACAGAAGGAAATTACACCAGGATTGTTGACTCTGTATTCTTCTTTTGAAACGCATACATAACTAAACATTTCCGGTCTATCTTTCTCTCCACAGAGTCATTGTAACCGCAAAACAATAATTCCTTTGTTACTGATTAACAAAAGTTTAAGCAAGCCACTCTCTAGCAGCAAGTTTCCCCACTCTACTTAGCCGATGACAATTTGTATTTACCAAGAAACAGATCGTCATAAATCTTGCATCTTATCTTGAAGTCTTGTTCAGCTAAACTGGCTAAGCGTCTAGTCTCCATTCTTATACTCAGAATAGTTCACTCTTTGTAACTCTGTCTTTTCATGGTGCACACCAAAACCTAGGATGACATCTCCAGTTCACAAGACCCAGGAATTCACACCCAACCTAGAACGAATTTTTTTATTATTAACTTATCCCAAGCCTATTTTTCTCCTTCAAGTACAATTACGTGTTTGTAACACATGAAAGCTCACTGCATTCCTTTTGTAGCCTATGCAGCCCTCCCTAGTCTACAGGGAGGGGCACATTCTATTCGTAATTTTAAGTTTATTATATCTTTCTGGCAAAACAACCCAAACCACCTCTTTACATGTTCTATCCCCTGCCCCTAACTTCCTCAAACCTACTTAGATTAAGTCAGTAATTACGTAAAATCAGTAATTCATTTATACAGCATCATTTTATGAAAGTTCATATTGATCGGCAGGAAAATTACCCAATAGAGTGGGCTGTGTCTTAGGAGCAATCCCAGCAGACTGTAGGCAGTGAGGATCTCCCCATGACCGATCGCCTCATGCCAGATAGATGGGGAACACAACAAAGTTGAACATGAGAGAGCACAGCCGCAGCAAAAAGCAATCTGCAGAGGAACCCCACCCAGGGCTGCGCCTCTCTGAGGTACGTTCGCCGCCTCTGTGCACAGCAGTGCACCATTTCCAGGAAGCTCCTCTTGCATGGTCAATTTCCCTTTACGATTTGTTAGATTTTTTGTAATATATTAAAAATTTTTAAAGTTATTTTCTTTTAAACACTAATAAAATCACGCTCAAGCTTCCAGTTCATTCTTAAATCCTTTTATGAATGAGACTATGATCTGAAGGAAGGGACTCTGGTGTCCCAGTTTCACTTGGTGACCAGCGACTCCTCACCCTTCAAAGCTACAAGGCACCTTACTGCTTGTAACTTGTTTATCTAACTGGGTTGTTAAGGATGTGACTCTGGACCTAGTTTATTGGGGTTTTTGGGGCCAAGGCTTTAGCCTTCAATGACTCTGGTAACAACACCAGCTAGTGTGGATTTGTGAAGGGCTGGGACACTGGAAGACACACAGGAAATGGGACCTCCTACAGTGGAGACTGGAGCCAAAGAAAGATTTCTCTCAGTAAAAATTCAAAAGAAAAACTCAGGCATGGGAAGCATTGTCTGTGTCCTTCATCAGAGGGAATCAGCCCTATAAATTATTCTGAAAGTACTTTCATATGATTTGTCTTGTGTAATTTTTGTTTCTTGAGACAAGTTCTCACTCTGTAGCCCAGGCTGGTCTTGAACTCGTGGCACTCCTCCTGCCTGAGCCTCCTGAAGATGAGCTTTGCCGCTGAAGTCTGAGGTCACCATGACCCCTGTGAATGCCAATGTAACGTATAAATGCATATGGATCGGTCAGTTTAGAGGGCAGGGTAGTGGTAAAAAAAAACCTCAGTGGTTAAAATCTTGAGGACAAGATTTTGGATCCTAGTACTCACATGACGAGATGAGGGCTCTACACAAACCTATAATCCCAGCTCAAAAGGGGACAGAAGCAAGAGGATCACTGGGCTTTCTGGTTTCTAGTCTAGCCAAGAAGAAGCCTCAGGCTTAGGGAGAGACCCTGCCTGGAAAGGAACACATAGAGAGTAACTGAGGGGAATAGATGACTGACATCTTCTGGCTTCTATGGGCACCCCCCAACACACATATTCATATACACTCACACAGATAGATAGATAGATAGATAGATAGATAGATAGATAGATAGATAGATAGATAGATAGATTCTTTTCCCTTAAAGCCAAGGATCTGGTGATGCAAGGCAGCTTGGTGGTGTTTCATTCATGATGTCCTGTTTCAATCCTCAACACCGCAAACGACGGTGTTCATTTTAAAGATAGTCCTTATGTTAAAATATTATCAAAATCCTACATTAGTACAAACCTAACATTTGCCAGTTCTTGGCAAAGGCCCAGGCCATCCCTGGGGCAGCTGTACCCTGTGGAGCTGTGCAAGGCTAGCTCATGGGTAGTCCCTCTGGAGAAGATCTGAAGAGTGCGAAGAGTAGTCATTTTCCCTCTCAGGGGACCTTTCAGAACCATGGCCGTCCTTCTTAGACCCCATGTCCACCCTTCTATGTACACAGCAAGCTCCGCTGAGAAATCAGAGTTGGGGAGAAGCCTTTGGCACTTGGCATTTAAATGGAGACAGGAAGGAACCCACGAGCTTGCTGCCCTCTCCTTGGCCTCGAAGTGAAGGTCGCTGAGCGGCCGCCCAGGCCGCTGCCCCGGAAACTGGCACTGCAGCAGCTGTTCGCCCGGCCACTGCGCAGGCAGAGTTTTGTTTGGCTTTCCGGTCTAGTTGCTGACTTCTGTGGGAGACTTGAAACTCTTCACGCTCTCCGTGCCCTGGTGCACGCGAACCCCGTTTTGTGGGTTTTAAACGAGGAGAGTTGTAATTTGAATCGGAAATGCCCCCACTGTTTTTGAAGTCTGGTTCTCCAGTGGGTGGCGATATTTTGGAGGGGGCTCTGGAGTCTTTGGGAGGTGGGGTCAGTTTGCATCAGTGGATCGTTCAGGGCAGGATTTGAAATTTTGTTCCCAGCACTCACTTTTTGTACCATCATTCTCTGCAGATGCACCATGATGTAAGAAATGCCTCTCTTGGGCTGAAGAGATAGTTCAGTGGTTAGGAGCACACTCTGCTCTTCCAAAGAACCTGAGTTGTGTCCCCGGCACTTATGTCAGACCTCTTACAACTACCTGTAACTCCTGCTCCAGGGATCCGCCTCCCTCTTCTGGCATCTATGGGCACCCACACACAGATGTGCACACACAGGCATGATCACATGCACACAGACACATACACGGGGGTGCATTCGTGCACACATAAATGCACACACACATAGGCATGTGCACACGCACACACAGAGAAATAAAATAGAACATAAGGCCTCTGCCACATGCTCCCACCACCATGGACTGAGTGGATCCACCATGACTTCTCCACCTTGACAGACAGGAAGGTTCTGTGAGGCAAGGTAGTTCTGTCCTCCCTTGGTGTCGGCAGTGCTGTAATCGCAGTTGACACACAGACTGTACCCCGAGACCCTAGGAAGTACCCTGAAAACAGCCAGGGAACTGTCAGGGTAGCTTAATCCACAGGCTTTGGTACTTTTCTACTACTTCTGTTACCTGACGGAAGTAAATTGATTACTTAGCAAAGCATTTCTCTCCCCATCTGTCCAGCCAATCACACCTGTTGCCTTGGATAACCACCACCTCCTCCAAGCAGAGTTGAACTCAACCCTATATCTGGTCTTTTGTTCATTTGTGTGCAGCATTTCCTCTGGGGCAAGCATATGGTCCCCTAAGGTCTTTCTACCTCCTGGCTCTAGATCTCTCAGATAGGTCAGGGGACTCTATCTCTTCTAGGCCTTCACCATGGTAATAGATCTGGACCAACAGAAATTCGTGGCACTAAAAATGATGCAGAAAGTATAGAGGAAACATGATTGGCAGCAGTTCGTGACGGATGAGGGCAAGTGACAGGGGCTCAGTGTAAATCTCATCGCTTTACTTCTGTTTAAAAAAACCTCCACGTAAGATAAAATTTTAAATTAAGCAGAACTGTCCTGAAGCAATGACCCATGGGGTCTGCCCTCCCCAGAGTCCTTGAATTAAAATGAAGACATTCTAGATGTGATGCTGTGAACGAGACACAGGCTTTCTGCTGCCCAGGGTGTTGTCATGGAATAAGACCCCAGGAGACTGGCTCGGTGAACGGGAAGGGTCTGAGTACAGGAAAAGGGCTGAGACTTGGTGCAAAAAGAGGAAGTTGAAATACTGAAGAAAGGAACTACAGTCTCCTCATGTAGGAGAAGAAGAATATCGTCCTTGGAGTTGGAAAGGAAGACTGACTGACTGACCGACTGACCCTCTACATGCAACAGAAGATGTGAACACTGGAAATACAAGCCATCCAAACAGACTAATTCGATAATGGTTCTTTGACAACTTATGGTCTGAGTCTCTCTTGGCCTGGAGAAAACTCTAACCTCAGAAACACGGAGAAAAATGACGTGATCAATCCTGGGGGCTCAAAGAAAGACTGAGAAAAACAAACCCTAAAAGTCTGGCTCATAACGAGAGAGACTCCAGGTTCATCCAAAGTGGACGCTAATTTCTTTCCAGCTGCCTCGGAGTCTGGGGGTATCTCAAGTGGGAGCCACAGGGACTGCCCAGCACGAACCTTCACTAAAAAAATCTGCTGTCAGAAAAAAAGCGGGCTGGAGAGATGGCTCAGTGGTTAAAAGCACTGATTGCTCTTCCAAAGGTCCTGAGTTCAAATCCCAGTAACCACATGTTGGCTCACAACCATCTGTAATGAGATTGGATGCCCTCTTCTGGTGTGTCTCAAGACAGCAAATATATATATATATATATATATATATATATATATATATATATATATGTGTGTGTGTGTGTGTGTGTGTGTGTGTGTGTGTGTGTGTATGTATGTATATGTATATGATAAATTTTTTTTAAAAGGAAAAAGCTTTAGTCTAAGAGAAACTGTGCTGCCCCAACTCCTTAAGCTGTAGGAATGAATTCTCCCCAGCCTCTCTGATGGAAATAGAATAGAATCCAGGGAAAGGCTCAGATTTTGGTATCACCTGGTGTTCATTTAAAAATACAGGCATGAGACATATTTCTCCCGGAGTTCAGAGTAAAACTGTGCTCACTAGGCACCACACTCATGTTAGCAGAGATGCGACCTTAGTGACTGCTTGTCTCCTTGTCTGAACCAATCACAAAGGTCTTCTTCCTTCTACCCTCATCGTTACCTGCTTCTGCTGACACAGAAAGGCTTGCCTTTCCTGGCCTCTCCTTCTCAATGTTGAAAGTTAAACCTAGGGCCTTGTTCTCGATCAGCTCTGAGCTGCGTCCCCTGGCCTCCATTTATTTATGTGTGGTAAAAAGCATATAACATGAAACACAACCATTTAAGTGTCGTGACGTACATCTATGTTGATGTGAAACAGATTTATTCTATTTCCTTTTGCCGGAACTGTCCTTGTCTCTCTGGGGGAAAGGGAAGAAATGCACGTGTCTGTGCATGCTCACCCAGGTGCTCGAGGTGTCAGGTCCCCTGGAGCTGGATTTGCAGTTGGCTGTGATCAGTCAGACTTGAGTGCTGGGAATTGTACTCAGATCCTTGGCAAAGAGTAACAATCGATTGTAACCACTGAGCCACGTCTCTAGCCCAGCAACCCTTCCTTGATACTTTATTTCAGCTTTCCACCCCACACAGGAGAATGAGAACCCCAGCCCTTGGCCCCGCTGCTGGACTGAGCCAGGCTGGTGCTGGGGTGCTGAAGCCTGCATGTCACCCGAACCGCTCTGCCTCTTGTGCTGCCTTGGGAGACCACAGTCCCTGCCACGCACACTGTTAGCCTGAAGAGATCCTTGTTTTGTCCCTGTGCTTCATAACTTGGGGTGTCTTCATGGCATCTTAAATAAATGGCTTATTTTCTCACGTTTCCTTATGTTTGTAAGGGTCTGAATCCTGTAATCCACGTAGCATGCCTTCTATCCCTGATAGCCTGTCTCTCACTTAGTCCAGCCTATTGGTCAATCTTTCTACTCAGGTTTCCTTGTTTGGTTGTGGTGACAGTTTTGTTTAGGTTTTTTTGTTTTTGTTTTTGTTTTTGTTTTTTTGCTTTTTTGTTTGTTTGTTTAGTTTTGTTTTGAGACAAGGGATTTAAGATGTAGCACTGGCTGAAAAGTGCTATGCTGAGGAAGGGGTCTCTCACTCTCAGAGATCTGTCTGCCTCTGCCTCCTGAGTGCTGGGACTAACTAAAGGTATAGGCCAACATTCCAGGCTTCTCCCCCACCCCCGTTTGATATACTGTCTTTTATCTCTAACATTTTAATTTGATTTTTCAGTATTTCTATCTCTATTGATTCCCAGGGCCTTTTTGTAGTCTCTTTGATTCCGTTAAATATTTGTACGAGCTGGGTGTGGTGGCCTTTAGTCCCAAAACTCGGGAGGCAGAAGCAGGCTGATTTCTGAGTTCTGAGCCCAGCCTGGTCTACAGAGTGAGTTCCAGGACAGCCAGGGCTACACAGAGAAACAACAGACAAAACAATATATTCTAATGATCATTTTTATTCATTCCTTTTATTTGGCTCACTCCCGGTGGATTGTAGAATTCATACTTTCTATTCCAAGGTGGGATCATCCTGCGTTGGTTTTTACGGTTCTTGCGCAGCTGCACTGAGACTTCTGGGGTTACTTCACTGACTGGATATTTTAAGTTGACTATATTCTTCTAAAAACACTGTGTTGTTTGTGTGTGTTCCGTATGCGAGCGAGTGGGCAGCGGTGTGGCACAGTGCACATGTGGAGGTCAGAAGATAACTTCTAGGAGTTGGCTTTCTCCTTCCCTTGGGAGATCCAGGGGTCAAACACAGGTCATCAGTCAGCTTGCCCAGCAAGAGTTAACCTGCTAAGCTGTGTCATCCGCTCCACAATTAACTGCATTCTTTCATCTGCTGTATTTCTAGTAGTCCAGGGGGACTAGAGTGTGGTAGCCTTGGTTAATCATTTAGGCGTTAACGCTCAGTTAAGGAACTCAGGTATGTTCTCTACATTCCTCCTAGACTGGGGTACTAATTTTTCTGGCCTTCTTCTGGAAGGGGGACTTCCTAATTTTAGTAGCAAAAGGATAAAAGCAACAGAGAAATAATCCACTCATCGTAGACACTAGACTTGTACATTACTTGGGGCTGCTGTCTTGCTAGCCTATTACCTGGGTTGGGGCAGGTGTCACCATCAGTAGAATCAGGCAGCCTCACCACCAGGAGCAAGGTTAATCAGAAACCCAGCACCAGCTGGGGATGTTAGCCTATTGGTAGAGTGCTTACCTAGCACACCCAGGGCTCTGTCTGGGTTTGACCTCGGCACCTACAGTAATATAATGGTTTTTGTCTGTTTGTTCTATTTATTTTTTGTTTGTTTGTTTTTTCTTCTCTCCTCGGAGATACAGAAACAGCACCTAGAGGGAAGCCATTTGTGAACACAGTAGTTTTATTCATACTAGCCAGAAACTGGAAACAACCTAGGTGTCCCTCAACTGAAGAATGGATAAAGAAAATGTGGTTCATTTGCACAATGGAATACTATTCAGCTATTAAAAACAAAGACTTCGGGGCTGGAGAGATGACTCAGTGGTTAAGAGCACCCGACTGCTCTTCCAGAGGTCATGAGTTCAATTCCCAGCAACCACATGGTGGCTCACAACCATCTGTAAAGAGATCCGATGCCCTCTTCTGGTGTATCTGAAGACATCTACAGTGTGCTTATATATAATAAATAAAATAAATCTTTAAAAAAAAACAAAAAACAAAGACTTCATGAATTTTGCAGACAAATGGATGGAACTTGAGAATATCATCCTGAGTGAGGTAACCCAGTCCCAAAAGGACATGCATGACATGTACTCTTATAATTGGATGTTGGCCATAAAATATGGGTACCTTGTTACACTCCACAGACCCAAAGAGGCTAAGCATGCAGGAAGGCCCAAGCAAGGAAGCTTGATTCTCCCTTAGAAGAGGGAATAAAACAGTCATACGAGGCAGATGGAGGGAGGGAACTAAGAGGGAGGAGAAATGGGGAGGGGAATGGGGGGTTTAGGATCTGGTATGGGGAGGGACAGGAGAGATGGCTAGATGGCCATGAAAATGAATGGAAATCTGCAAGTGACAAGGGTGAGGAGGTTGGGAGGTGGTGTCTCTAGGATAAGATAGAGACTTGGGATATGGGGAGGCATCCAAGAACCGATAGGTACGACCTTAGCTATGACGCCTTACATTGGGGATATGGAACCTGAAGAGGCCACCACCTCCTGTAGCCAGGTGAGGACCCCAATGGAGCAATAGAGACACCAACCCTCCCACAAAACTTTCAACCCAAAATTTATCCCATCTATAAGAAATGCAGGGAAAGGTCATGGAGCAGAGACTGAAGGGATGGCCAATCAATAACTGGCCCAACTTGAGACCTATCCTTTGGGGAAGCTCCCATCCCTGACACTGTTAACGATACTCTACTGTGCTTGCAGACAGGAGCATGTTGTCCTCTGAGAGGCTCCGCCCAGCAGCTGACTCAGACGGATACAGACACCCACAGCCAAACAGTGATGGAGCTTGGGGACTCTTAAGAAGGAATAGGAGAAAGGATTGCAGCCCTGAAGGGGATAGGAAGTACACAGAAAGACCAACAGAGTCAACTAACCTGGACCCTTGGGGCTCTCAGAGTCTGAACCACCAACCAAAGAACATTCTCGGGCTGGATGTACGCTTCCCCGCCCATATGTAACAGATGTGCAGCTTGACCTTCATGTGGGTCCCAAACAACTGGAATGGGGGCTATCTCAAAAGCTGTTGCCTGTGGAATGTGTTCTTCTATCTGGGCTGCCTTGTCTGGTCTCAGGGAGAGAGGAAGTGTCTAGTCTTGTAGAGACTTGAAGTGCCAGGGTCTCGGGAAACCTAGGGGAGTCTACTCACTGTTCAAAGGAGAAGGGAAATGGGGATTTGGGAAGGATTGTGGGAGGGGGTGACTGGAAGGGAGCAGTGAGCAGGGTGTAAAGTGAATAAGTAAAAAAATTAAATTAAATTAAAAGCACCACTGGACACAGGCAGCCCGGGTGCTAAGTACAGCCCAGGGTCACAATTAAGGCTTACAGCAGCCTCAGAGGCAGGAGATTGATCTCTTGTAGTCAGGATCAAGTCATTTTAAATCATCCCACAGTGAGGAAACAGTTAAGTCAGGACACAAGCCCAGATCTGAATGAAGCAGCCAAGGACAGCCAGGTCCTGTGCTGTTTCCCTCCCTAGGACACTCAGCACACTGAAGGGGACAGTGCAGCTTGGTTCTTGGAATCAGTGACAAGGTGAGTCACAGGGCCACTCACTACCTGGGCTTCAGGAAACTGAACAGGCTGTCCTCAGTATGCAGATCCTGAGAGGATACAGCAGAATTCTGTTGGTTGTTCCTGACCTGAGAAGAGGGAGCTGTGTTCACAGAGCCCCGCAAGGACCAGGTCCCTTAAGATGGCCTTAGCTCTCCCATTTCTTTGTGAACCACACATCTGGTGAGATTTTAGGGACAGGTGATTGGGTGTCTCCCCACCTTTAGAAACCAGACTTCCTTAGGATGCAATCTGGAAGACTGTAAGACAGTTCCCCTGGCGATTGTGTTGGAAGCCAGGTTTGGGAACTGTTGGAAGCATCCCAAGAACAGGCTGTCTAGAGTGGGGGTGGCTTCCTTCACTGAAAGTGTCAGTTGAGGGGGATTCTAAGGAAGGCCTGTGGGCATAAAGCCTGCTAGCTTCCTTCCTTGACTCCCGCTTCTCCTACCTAGCTACCTACTATTCCTCTTTATTCCTGGTTCTTGTAGTCACGAAGTTTTCCTGCCCCTTGCAGGCAGGACAGTGACACTTGGAACAGCAGCGCCCCACAGTGGAAATCAGCAAACACTACAGCTCTATGCGTATGGCAGATTGGCACTTCGATAGAGCATGGGGCTGCAGGTGCCCATGTGTCCTGCAGGGGGCAGCACGTCCCTACGTGTCTACGTGCTGACCAGGTAGACCTTCAGGATAGATAAGCCACCTACCTAGGTGCCAGGTCAGAAACCACAAGCTCCACGTTCCGAACCTAGAATGATAGCAAGCAAAATAAAGAGGAGAAGCCTGATAAAAACCAATGTCTGTGATCTTCCCGCGTAGGGTAAAAGTATGGGCTTCCCCAACCTCCTGTGTGTCTTTTAAAACGAATATTTAGACTGAAGAGATGGCTCAGCTGTTACTTAGTATCGCCGCACTTGCAGAGGTCCCCGTTCAATTGCCAGCATCACGCTGCTGCTCACGACCATCTGAAGTTCCAGTCCTAGGGGTCTGGCATCCTTACAAGCAGGCAAAGCTCGCATACTGATGAGATAACAAGCAACGGCCAAGAACGTGTTGCCAGGTGCACCTCCTGTCAGGCACGCCTCGGGAACAGTTACATTTGTGCTACCCGTGAGTCAGGCGTCCTGTCACTGTGTCTTCTAATTATACATCGTTTGCTCGACTTCTGGTACAGTCACCCCGCCTCTGTCTGCTTTACTCTCCGCCTCCTCATTTCACACAGATGCACTCGTTCAAAAGCTTTCTGATGTTTATGTAGACTTGTCTATGTTATGTGCCTTGCTGAATAATGGAACTAAATGGATACAGATAGAAATAATATTACTAATGTACACATAACGCCCCTACTGGATTGCTCTCTCTTTTCTTTATAAACTTAAATTATGTTTATAGATGTAATGATTACACTAATTTATATGTATATATTGTGTGCTGGTTGCATCAGGATAATTGCACACCCATCACCTTCAGCCATTTTTTTTTAAATTTAAGTTGCATTTATTTATATATGTTTGTGTGGGTGTTTGTAGGTACGTGTGTGAGTGTGTGTCTGCATACCGTGTGGTCAGAGGACAACTTGCAGGAGTCAGTTTGCTCCTTCGACCAGGTAGATACCAGGGATCAAACTCAGGTCATCAGATTTGGTGGCACCTGCTAAGGCACCATGCCAGCTTGATCGAATGTCATTATTTCTTCATGTTGAGCACATTGAAATCCTCCCCTCTCCTTATTAGGAGACAGACATATTTGTTACATCTTTTTCATCCCAGTGGGCCACAGAACGTGAAAACGTACTGTGGTCAAACTGCCACATTAAACCCATTCACCAGGCTCACCCTAGTCCACTTCCTTCCTGTTCTCCCCGGCCTCTCCCCACGACTATTCTTAACTTCCAGAACAGGTTCAACTCTCTTAGGTTCCACATCTGAGTGAAATCAATGCATATGGCATTTATGACTGAATAGCACACCTCAGATTCCTTAACCGGGGGTCCTCCCATGTCCGTCTGGGTTGACTGCATATCTTATCCACTACGAGTTTACACAGGGCTGCAGTAAACTCAGGAATGCAGATGTTTCTTGATAGTATGATTTCATCTCCTTTAGACAGAAACCCTGTCATAGCATCTCTTGGAACTTCTACTGTCTCCTGTAAAGGCTCTACTAGTTTGAATTCTCACTAGTAATGATATTAATCTCTAACGTGTGCGTGTGTGTGTGTGTGTGTGTGTGCATGTGTGTGTGTGTGTGTGCGTGTGTGTGAATGTTACTGAGATACATTCTGAGCCTCTTATTTTTAAGATTTATTTTGATTTTTTTCTTATTTATTATATTTTTAATTGCACGTGTGTAGGCGTGAATCCATGTGCATATGAGTGTAGGTGCTTGTGTAGACCAGAGGCACTGGATGCCCCTGGAACAAGAGTTACATTCAGTAACTCCTGGCGAAACCCTCGATGTGGCTACCCAGATCCAAAGTAGGTCCTTAGCAAGAGCGGAATGGCTGCCGAGCCATCTTTCCAGCACCCCGAAAAGGTTTTTGGGGTTATTTGTTTGTGGGTCTTGTTGTTATTTTTCTTTTCTGTTTTTTTGAGACAGGGTCTCACCACATACCTTTGGTTGACCTGGGACTCGAGATATAGACCAGGCTGGCCTCAACCTTAGAGATCCACCTGCCTCTGTCTTCCTAGCACTGGGATTAAAGGCAAGTGCCACCACTGCCCAGAGGAAAAAAAATATCTTCGAAAGTGGAAAGTAAATAAAAATCTGGGGAGGAGAAATGAGAACTAGTGTAGCCAAGATTCGGACTCACGTCACCAAGAAAAGTATGTGGGCGGGGCTTGGAGGTTCCAAGGAGGGTCTAACCTAAGGCAGTGAGGAGAGAGAACAGTGAGTCTAATGTTTTCACAGACTGGAATTCCCAAGGGTGCATCATGGTCAAAGAAATGACTTACCCACTACGAATGGGCCATCTGTGAAAGAAAATCATAATTTTGTATTGCTTTATTTTTGCTCCTTTCTGTTTATGTTGTGACAGAATCTTCCCTATGTCTTTCCTCAACCCTGTCATCCCCCTGCCTCAGACTCCTGAGTGCTATTGTTATAGGCATATGCCACCATGCCAGCTTCATCTGTCAGTATTGTGGGGTTTTCGTGTCTACATAAGTTCGAGAGAATGCAGAACATCTGAGAAAAAGCTGAGGCTTCGATATCTCATCTCTGCCCCTTACTTGACAGGACAATCATCTTTCTCAAAGGCACCGGTTTGTCTCTGGAAGCGTTTTGTCCTGTGAAGGATAAAAGAATCCATTGATTTCCATGGCGTAAATGGGAGAGGGTGGGATCTGGATCAGCGATTCGGTCACGGTTGTAAAGAAGAAGAAAAAGTAAATCTGGAAGGAGCGAGATCCTGGAGCAGAACTGGGTTTCTGATTAACTACGGGTTAATGAGAAGACACTTTTGTCTGAAATCTCTCTAGATCGCCTCAGTCCATTTCCTTGCTTTGATAAGTAGCCTAACGAACGTAATTAAATCTCCTCGCACCTATTCTGCATCCCGCAGAGCCTCAAGATCATCGCTCTGAACACGATGTGTGATTCTAAGCTGCACTGTAGCTGCAGAAGGGACTGGCTTTATGGGTGGCTCCTACCCTTTGCCCTTGCTTTAAACAAAGAGACAAACAAACGGGCAAACAAACATGTTCTGTATCTTTATTGTATGTAAATTTCTCTTAGTTCAAGCAAGTGCCGGCTGTATATCACAGGATATGTCCAACCCTTTGGTCCACAAGGGGATTTTGAGGTTGTAGAATGTAATAATGTTATATAAAAATAGGAGGAAACTAAAATAAAAGGGGTAGAGAGCACGTGGACAGCAGGGTCTGCCGTGAGGACAGCAGGGTCTGCCGTGAATCCGTGAATCCGTAAGGTCTGTCCCCACGCGGGCCGCAGCCGCACCTCACTGTGAGGCTCCTACCATGCCTCCCCCTCCCTGACAAAAAGTGGAATTCAGTTTTGAAGTTGCTGATTTTAGTGAAACGGAAGTAAATCCCACTAAAATGTCAGCGCCAAGAAGGGGGAGGGGAGCGGGGAGAGTTGGGTCCCTTTCGTTCACAGATACATTCTCAATACACCAAGAGGGTCTCCCCTTGGGGAAGTTCCGCAACAAGTGTCGGAAGAATGAAAGTCAAGATGGAGCGCCAACATGTATTATGCACAGGTGTCTTAGTCAGGGTTTACTGCTGTGAACACACACCATGACCAAGGCAACTCTTATAAAGGACATTTAGTTGGGATAAAGGACATTTAGTTGGGACTGGCTTCCAGTCCATTATCATCAAGGCAGCAACATGGGAGCATCCAGGCAGGCATGGTGCAGGAGGGGCTGAGAGTTCTACATCTTCATAAGACTCCTGGCAGAAGACTGACTTCTAGGCAGCTAGGATGAGGGTCTTAAGGTGACACATCTACTCCAACAGGGCCACACCTACTCCAACAGGGCTACACCTACTCCAACAAGGCCACACCCACTCCAACAGGGCCACACCCACTCCAACAGGGCTACACCTACTCCAACAAGCCACACCTACTCCAACAAGGCCACACCTACTCCAACAGGGCCACACCCACTCCAACAGGGCTACACTTATTCCAACAAGCCACACCTACTCCAACAGGGCCACACCTACTCCAACAGGGCCACACCTACTCCAACAGGGCCACACCTACTCCAACAAGGTCACACCTTCTAATAGTACCACTCTTTGGGCCTAGCACACAAAAACCATCACAATAAGATAACTTGATTTCGTGTCGTGTAACATTTAATCCAATCGACAAGCACAGCACTGAAGCTTATAAAGCAAGGAGACGTGAATCCATTGGGCGTGCATGAAGACTGGTGGTGTACATGTCCCACCTTAGAGAGCTTTGATAACAGACGAACCTTTCAGTGGCTGTCAGATGGTTTGACCAAAGATAAAACATCAAAATTCTACTCAGGCAGGCATTTCATACAGATTAACATGTGATCTTGAAATAAGGCCAGTGGAGCCATCAAAACTTGGAAACAGAAAATGCCAAGGCTGTGCCCGGTACTTAGTGCTTAGTATCAGTTTCACCCTTGACCCAAGTTGCAAAAAGGACAGGCAAGGGTGCTCCTTGCACACTACACCTGAGGACATGCCTCAGACACAGACAGGGAAGCAGGAACCTGCAAAAGCGCTCCTCTAAGGGACCAGTCTAAACCCATCAGCGCAGGCATCTAAGGTTGTATGGCTGCTGTGTTTGGACAGACTCTTGGCTTCAACAATGCAGACCAAAGATGGCGCTCACCTACAGAAGTGCACTCACTTTCCTATTCCAGAAAATTCCAGGTCTCCAGATCCTTTGAATTTTGTTTCCCTTTCGTCATCAGTAAACCATACCTTCTGTGCAGTTGAGAATATCTCAGGGACCCACTGAAGGACCCTCTGTTGTACCATGGACATTTAAAGCAAGGAGTGTGTGGTGTTCGGAAAAGCGTCAATGGGTAGATGAGATGGGTAAGAAAGAGGGAAATGGGGCTGGGGATTTAGCTCAGTGGTAGAGCGCTTACCTAGGAAGCGCAAGGCCCTGGGTTCGGTCCCCGGCTCCCCCCCCCAAAAAAAAAAAAAAAAAGAAAGAGGGAAATGAATATTTGCATCATCATCGTTGCCGTTGTCATCATCATAATCATCATCATTATCATCATCATCGGTGGTGGTGGTGGTAGTAATTACAGGCGGATGTGTGCGTGCCGCGGCACTCACATTGAGGTCAGAGCTTGCTGTTCTCTCCTTCCACGTATGGGTTCCAGGAATCAAACTTAGGCTAATCCGGCTTGGCAGCAAGCGCCCTTACCCACTGAGCCACCTCATTGGCTCAATGCTCACCTTTTTAATTAAGTCCCAGGCTTGGATGATTTTGAGCACACCTCTGGGCCTCTTTCTTTTCTTTTCTTTTCTTTTCTTTTCTTTTCTTTTCTTTTTTTTCGGAGCTGGGGACCGAACCCAGGGCCTTGCGCTTGCTAAGCAAGCGCTCTACCACTGAGCTAAATCCCCAACCCCACCTCTGAGCCTCTTAATCCTCATAACCTCAGCTGCACGCTACAAACAACCCTTCATGGGAACAGTCACACAAAACCGCACTGCCAGTTGACAAAGTCCGCTGAAAACATCATTGCTATCATGCCCTTATTCCTTGATGTCACCTGGCTTCTGAACATACCCAGTAAGAGCCTGCACCTGCTGGAGAGCCTGCCCTCTGGGGACATTCTGCGTTCTTGACCTCAGACGCCTGCTCAATCCACTCTACCCTCTTCTGAGCCAGCACTTTCGGAGTTGAGCGAATCACAAGGTGGTGAAATGACTGGATGTAGAATGCACAGAAGAGGGGACTCTCCTGAGTCCCCTTAGGCTGAAGAGACAGCCTTCAGAGAGCAAAGGCACAAGGAACCAGTTGCTTGGTGAAGTAGTCGGTATACTGTGCAGGCTCCAGACTGCAGGGCTCATGGGATCCATGTTGGTCTGATACCTCGGAAGGCAGGGGTGTTTGGAAGACCTGGTTTTCCGTTCTGTAGTCTCAAAATGACACAATAGTCTTAAAAAGCCACGTTTCTTGCTTTCTTTTTTTAAAAAAATGTGTTTGTCTGTGTCCAGTGTGCATTTCTAGTACCTGTGGAGGTCAGAAGAGAACGTCATGTCCCCAGAGACTGGATTAACAGGTAGTGTGGGCTGCCATTGTAGGTACCAAGAATCAAACATGGGTCCTCCTAACTAAATAGTCTTTAGTCTTTCTGCTGCCTAGCTATTTTGCAGAAATAGGTTGAGCAGTACACAGAGGCAAAGAGATGTCCCAATGGGGATATGTCTGAATGTTTGGGTAAGGGTGTTATGTGAGCTCTATTGATCTTCCCAATCTTGACAGTAAATCTTTGATCTTCGTGGAAGGTTAAGATTAGACCAACCCAAGGCTAATAATGTAACTGTCAGTCACCTCCATGCATCCCTCCCACTCAGTCATACCCATCCACTTCAGAAGCTCCTTGTCCTGAGTCTCCAAATGGTTTTGCTGTCAAGATCTCATAGGACCTTTCTTTCTCTGTTTTTGTCAATGTGTGTGTGTGTGGGGGGGGGTGGTGTGTTTGTTTGTTTTGAGGCAGGGTCTCATATAGCCCAAGCTGGCCTTGAACTTGCCATATAGCCAAGGATGATGACCATGAACTTTATGTCCTCCTCCTCCTACCTGCCAAGTGCTGGGATTACAAGTGTTTCTCCACCATTGGTTGCAGCAGGGCAGAGGACCATACTCAAGGCTTGCTAGACAACCACCCAGTCACTTGGACCCCAGCTCTTCTCCTTTTCCAGTCTCGAGCTGTTCATTGTCTTCTCTGGTGAGGGCCCTCAGACTCAGTCACTGGTGCCACAGGAATGGCTTCCTCGCTGGTACACTGTGCAGCCCACTAGCCATATTGCATCCAGAGTGGCTTTTTGGAAAATAACGATCTGCATTCAGACTCCCTGTTAAGAACTCTTTATTGGTTTTACTGGGGTGAAGCCTGATGAAGTTGACCCTGGAACAAGGTGCCTTCTTCCCGCTTAAGCCTTTCCCTCACCTCTGAGCATGCTCCCTCTATCCCCACGTTCCAATGGCAGAACCTGAGAATAAATACTCTGTCCCCTCTACCTAGGCCATGCTACTGCCCCTGATCCTTCACCCAGTAACACGGAGTTAGCTAATCTTGCTTTCTTCAAGTCTCTAGAAAGTTTGCCAGGCTGCCTCCCCAAACCAGATCCCCTCTAAGCCTGCTGTACCTGCCTTTATCACATTGTGATCGTGTCTGGCTTATCACTGTCCACTTCACAGTACACGGAACAAGGTGCCTTCCATTAGGTATTTATTTCTTGACCTTATCCATATACCGTAGTGTGGGAGATGTTTAAAGTTCTGGGCAGAGCATGCTACCAGCCCCTGCCCAGGTTCCCGTAGATCTGTGGATGAAACACACACACACACACACACACACACACACACACACACACAGAGAGAGAGAGAGAGAGAGAGAGAGAGAGAGAGAGAGAGAGAGCTTATTTTTAATATGCCTTTAAGCATCCCTCGGCTAGCCTGCCCTTCTCTTCACTCCTCAACACCTCTAACTCTGCCCTCAGTTCAGTTGCCCAGTTATTTTCTCCTTGCTCAGAACCCTAAATCTGCCTTCAGTTTAGTTACGATTCTAATCTCCCTCCTGATACCCCAGGCCCAGTCGGGGAAATGGCCAATGGCCACTCCACCAGAGATTTTACATGACTGGTGACTCTCTCTCCCTTCAAAGCATGGTCAATCTCTTTTCTCCTCTTGCCCCCTTAGCTTGTCAGTAGAAACCTGGAAGTCCTGCCTCTTCTGCCTAGCCATTAGGCACTAGCCTCTTTATTGATGGAACCAAGAAGGACCAAGAATGGGACTTCAGCCTTCATAGACAGATTCTCCATCAAAGCATCAGAACCACTCCCTACATGTTGGTTTTCAGACAATAAATGTGCATTTTAACAAAGATTCCATGCAAGAGGTAAGCCAAGTGCTATGTTTTCTTTCTCTGTTTGATTTCAAAACCAGGTAACAAGTCAGGATATTAGTGTATGCAGCAGGGCAGAGTGGCAGTATGACAGATCCACTGGGAAGAGTATCCCTGGAGTACTTGGGCCTCTTGGTAAGCCTCAGACCACACTGTGAAGGTGTTGAGTCTATTCCTCATTTCTAAACCAAGGGCACATAGAGACAAGAGGGTCTTCACTTGCCTCCTTTCAGACCAACCTGTTCTTCTACCTCTGGTTGGTGGGCCATGTGACCTAAAGAAATCCCTTTCTCAATTTTCTGTGTCAGATAAATGTCAGTATAATCTTGTTTTCCCAGCAAGGAATAAGAATTAGACGAGTTAGCATGGCAATATACTATTTCATTTTCTGAGTCTCATCAGAAAATTCTCTAATATGTAGTTACAATGTACTCACTACCATGACCAAATGCTCCATAATAAACCAACATTGATCTCTATTCCCCTCCACCTTCTTCCCACCCCCTCCTTCCTGCCTTCGTTTTCTCTGCTCCTCTGTTCTTATTCTGTTTCCTTTATGAATAACTTCTATCCAAAGCTGGTGGGTAAGCAAGGTGGGAGGCTTCATGGAGTGTGTTAGATGGGTAGACAGGCCTATGGAAGCGTGCAGTACATTAGAGAAAAGGTCTTCGTGTATCATGGAGGGGTGCCTATGATTACAAGATGGAGCCAGGGTTGGGTGAACAGAGCAACCTTGGAGAAGAGAGGCTGGTGTGTGCTGATGGCCTCAAGTGATGTGGAGAAGGTGAATGAATATTTGGTGAAGAAAGGAATATTTCAGTAATCGCCAAGAATCTTCATAAATGACTATTTTTTAAAAGATTTATTTTATGTATGTGAGTTCACTGTGCCTGTCTTCAGACACACCAGAAGAGGACATCCGATCTCATTACAGATGGTTGTGAGCCACCATGTGGTTGCTGGGAATTGAACTCAGGTCCTCTGGAAGAGCAGCCAGTGCTCTTAACCACTGAGCCATCTCTCCAGCCCAATTAATTTTTTATTTAAAAAAAATTATGTGTATGGGTGTTTTTGGCTGCATGCATGTCTGCATTGTGTGCATCCCCATTATCCTCCAGAGGCCAAAAAAGAGAGTGCCAGATCCTTCAGGAATGGAGTGGGTGGTAGGACATCTTAACTGCGGAGACATCTCTCCAGATGTTCTTTAAGTATATTTTAAACTCCTTACCCTAATCATATGATGGAGTATGACCAGGCATGGGACAGATCCAAGTCATATTCCTGCCAAGAAGATGCAGTAAACATGGCATTCGTGTTCTGATTCTGTATGACCCCAACCCTCGGTCAGTGGTGTTATGGTTTGCCCTGGAGTTATCTGTATTTTGATGCTAATTCCACTGCCCCAAGGACAGCTGCCTAGTCAAGTACTCAGGAATCAGGTGACTTCACCAGAACCTTCTCCCCAATGAATTTGTAAAATACAGGTGAAGGGCAGGTACGAGATAGAAGGAGGCCTGTCATTGGAGGAGAAGGAAGGATGGGCTGGAGAGAAGTTTGAAGGAAGAGGAGGATACTGGAACAGAAAGGGGGAAGAGACAGGAGAGACAGGGGGAGAAGCGGTGGCAGGACAATATGGCACGTGACGTTAAGATTCCACTCTGTGTATTTACAGGTTGTTATTAATGTTCTTAAGGGATGGATGGTACTGGGCTTTGCATGTTTAGGTGGGCAATTATATCTTACCAGCTGGGTCAAAGATTATTGTGTTGTGTGTTCTTTTATGTGATGGTTTGAGTGTAGGAAAGTGTGTGGTGGCAAGAGACACTGGGCTGCTGTGGAGTTGGGATGTGTTTCCACCAAGATATCTAGCAGATATCTTGGGGTGCTGTGGTGTGGACCTAGCAAGGTAAAAGACAACCATACTTTTTTTATTTTTTATATTTTACAACAACACAGTGGTACTTCAAGATGCCCCTGAGCGAGACATTGAGAAGCAGGCAGATCAGTGCAAAAGCAAGGGGTTTATTTTCCAGCACATTGGGGCCCACCCTCAATCAGTCCCTCAAGGCTACTAGAAGGCAACCCCAAATAGCTATTATGAGCAGTTTTATACTTTTAGGGGGATGGGTTATATCAGCAGGGTTACAGTTCAAAATTATTGGCTAAGCATTTGACCTTTAAATCTATTGGCTAGCAAGCATCAGTCAGTACATTCTGAGAATTTTCTACACAGAATGATCCTGTGGGTGGAGAATGGATCTTGGCCTAACCTTGGCCCAAGGTGGGAAGCTGGAAACTGGTCTAGCCTTGCTCCATGTCGAAAGTCCCCAGGGTTCTTCAAATCTCCTTTAGCATCACCAAAGAAGTACAAATTGATACACAGCCCAAAAGACCAAGGCTTCATACCCAATGGCAGCAGGATCATGAGAGTCCAGGAACAACTGTTCCACACTGAAGGAAATTAAAGACATACTGATAACAATAAATGATTCTCGGCATGACCAAGCTTGCTCAGTCAGTCAAAAGGGTCTCAGGGATGGAATGTAGATTAAAGAAAGAAAAGACAATTAGACAACACTATAACATGACTCCAGCCAGTGTGGAAGTGGAAATGGGCTTATTTTTTTCCAGTCTGCTTCTATACCATTCTAAGTGCATGCAAAGAATAAGGTCAGTTGTTAGATCAAAGACAAAGAAGTCAAACAAGGCAATAAACAAGGAGATCAAACAAGGCAATAAACAAAGTCCTATAGTCACTGTGTCTAGGGGCTTATTAGGATGACCAAGACAAAAGGAATGCCACCCATTCCTCAGCTGTGTTTACTTGAGCTTTGTATTAGCCCAAATGTAAATACTCTTATTAGAGCCTATTCCCTTGTCTTTCTAGCCCAGTGTAAACATTCTTGCCAATATCTTCGAAGTGGCATCAAGGGCTCTCCACATCTCCCCCTTTCTGTTTCATAAACAAGACTGTGCCTGTCTTAGGTTTTTGGGTTTTGTTTGTTTGTTTGTTTTGTTTTTTGTTTGTTTGTTTGTTTGTTTGTTTTTTGACAAAAATGCCTCCCTTACCTGTCATGGAATATGCATTATCAAACCAATGCATTTTTGTCTTAGTTGGTAAGGCTCTGTGCAGAATCTTACCTGTCCTTGACTGGCAGCCTGTTAAATTAAAGACTGTGTCTGGGGATCCATTTTTAGTTTCAAGCTATGTATTTTGGCTGCCAATGTGATTTTGTTAAAGGCAAGTTTTATCAAAATGGGCGGGAATAAAAGTATTCCCAAGACAAGAAGGGCCAACATGATCAAGCTATATAAGCCATTCTTGAAGCTTGACCAAACTGTAAATACTGACCTTAAGCCAGGAATTTTATCAGCAGTATCCACAGCATTAAAACTCAGTGGAGCAGCGTTCTGTAAATTAATAATCTCGTTATGCAAAGTTAAAACATCCAGAGAGGTGTTAGAATTATGCCAAATACCCTGCAAGTGTCTTTGAATCTTCTCCGAATTACAGTGACTGTCATTGTAGATTTTAGAAGTGATACAAATCCATTGGTATTTAGCGCACTCAAGATGGCTTCTTACTCTTAAACTCTGAACCTCCTCTCCAATAATTTGAATACTATCATAAAAAGCATCAATCCGTTGTTCCAAACACCTATCTAAGCCTTCTTAAATACTCAGAACATTAGTAACATTTTCTGCTAAATGATTTTAAAAAGTGGCTGTCTTAACTTTTGGCATCAAAGCAATTGCAGAAGCAGTGGTGCCAGCTATTAATGTAATTAAAGCTGCTATACTGGCCATGTGTCTGCGGATACCCTGCTGTGTGCCAAAGAGCAGAGCAGGAGAGGCAAGACCAGCTGCTTAATTCAAATAACATTTGAAGTAAAATAAAATTTCTTTCCATCGTCCTCACAAATTTTCCAGGGTTTGAAATGACTTAGGTACTGTGTCACTTACATCCAAAGTCCGTAGACTGACTGTCACGGTAGACTTGAGGGTTGTCAAGGCAAGTGATTGGATAGCTGCTCGAGTTCAAGGAAATAGTCTCTGTGGAAATGTTGTGGAGAGAAGTGGGAAGTCCCTATTGTAAGTTCTCACTATGCAATCTATTCCACGGATGTGTGTTGTTTTAACAAAAAGTGAATGAAAACATTTGCGAGTACATATCCGTACGGACTTAAGCAAAGCAGCTCCTATTTTGACACCTCACCCCACCAACTTTTTAATGCCCTGTCTCCTACTTTTGTCATGGCAATACCCATGAGAAGGGGTAGGATCATTACAATATTAATTCTTTTAGGCCAGAGACTGGAACTCTAGAATGCCTTACCCGTATGTCCCTCTTAATAAACAGTGCCTATGTGTGTCTTCCCAAGGTGGTACTACCTCATATACACCTCAACAGACACAAGAAAGCGACCATTTTAATGACATCTGATGGGAATGTCACCATGAGGGACTCAAGACCTCTACCACCGGGGACAGCTTTAGCACAGAATAGGAACCAACAGGGACCAGCTCTGCCCGTTGCAAACCTTCTGCTGTGAAATACTGTTCAGTCTGAGAAATCAGAATCCAGCCTTCAAGATTAGGGATGTAGCCCAGTGGTGGTGGAGCACACCTTCAATCCCAGCACTCAGGAGGCAGAGGCAGGTGGATCTTTGTGAGTTCAAGGCCAACCTGGTCTGCAGAACTGAGCTCCAGAAAAGTCAGGGCTACACAGAGAAACCCTGTCTTGTAAAACAAAACAAAAAACTAAACAACAACAACAATAGGTTAGAGATCTACAAAATGTCAAATTAAGAGGAACCCTTTTCTTACATTGTGTACCAGCCTGTTACCTGGTCTTATAAACCCACATGTGTGGGTGCCTTCCTTTGCCCTGGCTGAGACCCTATGAATGGAAGGATAAACTTTTGAAAATTCTCTTTGATGTGTTTTCCACCTTATCCTAAGAGCGGAAATTAGGCAAGTCGAGTTTAAAAGGCCCTTGGGTCAGGCTTTGCCTTTCAACACACTATTATAAATTGCTGGGAATCGTTTCATAAGCCAAGCTGGCACAGGGTTAATTTAGCTTTCAGACCAACCAGCACATACCATGCAGTCATGCTAGGGCCAAATGTCGGGACTGGAGAAGCCTGTCTTGGCTAAAGTACCACATGCCCATCCCAGCTTCAAGATGGGCTAACTCAGCTCTGGGCAGACTGACACTCCCGACTCTCCTACATGCTCTCTGACTTACCTCTGCTTTCTCAACAGAAATCCAAGAAGTGGGTACAGCTTATTGGCGCTTTGTATTTCCAAGTTGGCCAAAGTTTGTGCTTTTTAAAAAGGTGAATATGAAACTACTCTCCTCTCTTTCTTCTTTCCCTCCCTCCCTCCCCTTCCACTCCCCAGTGTTGGGACTCTTTTTTTTGGAGGGGGGGAGCTGAGGACTGAACCCAGGGCTTTGCGATTGCTAGGCAAGCACTCTACAGAGCTAAATCCCCAACCCCATGTGTTGGGACTCTTGATCCCTTTTGGCAGCGTTCATAGACATTTGTTGAGTGGGGAGGGAGAGGAGTGGAGATGAGGGTGGGTGTACTGGCTGGTTTTGTGTGTCAACTTGACCACAAGCTGGAGTTATCACAGAGAAAGGAGCTTCAATTGAGAAAAATGCCTCCATGAGACCCAGCTGTAAGCCATTTTCTCAATTAGTCATCAAGAGGGGGAGGACCCATTGTGGGTTGTGCCATCCCTGGGCTGGTGGTCTTGGGTTTTATAAGAGAGCAAGCTGAGCAAGCCAGGGGGAGCAAGCCAGTAAGAAACATCCCTCCATGGCCTCTGCATCAACTCCTGCTTCCTGCCCTGTGTGAGTTCTAGTCCTGACTTCCTTTGGTGATGAACAGCAATGTGGAAGTGTAAGCTGAATAAACCCTTTCCTCCCCAACTTGCTTCATGGTCCTGATGTTTGTTCAGGAATAGAAACCCTGACTGAGACAGTGGGGCTTCCTTTTCCTTGGAAAGTAAAGGAACTCTTAGAGAAAGAATCTGACTAAACTGGGCACCCAGAGGCCCATCTTCTTGCAGAGAGGGTCCAACCCCCAGCCCTTCTGCAAGACTAGGATCTTCTTCACATCTTTTTCATGCAAACAAACACAGCGGCCTGCTGCTTCTCACCACAAAGGAAGGGGCCATTTGAATAAGCTAAATCAGAAGAGAAAGAACAAGTGTCACAAGGATAAATTTTATTCATGGGTAACAGCGTGAAAGCAATGAACTGTGAAGAAAAAAAAAAACCCAAGAGATCCCAGGGGGCGGTATTTTTTTCCAGCCACACCCAAGCCCTCACTACACTCCAGTCAAAACCTCTCTGATTACAGAGAAGCAACACAAAAGGAGTTTGGGCTGCCCCAGAGACCTACTTTATACAAAAGGGAATTTTGGGATCAGGTCTCAGTCATAGGACAAAGGCTCCTTCCAATTAAGAATCTCTCTCTCTCTCTCTCTCTCTCTCTCTCTCTCTCTCTCTCTCTCTGCCCTTTCTTTTTCTTTTTCATTTTCATTTTCATTTCCTTATTTTGGGTGTGTTTAGGGAGGGAGGCACATCACAGAAGAAACTCAGGACATCAGTATTGGAAGCAGAAGCCTTTTTATCATTTCTTGAGCCTAAATACTAGAATTCCAGCACTTTAAAAATATTATTTCGGGCTGGAGAGACGGCTCAGTGGTTAAGAGCACTGACTGCTCTTCCAGAGGTCCTGAGTTCAATTCCCAGCAACCACATGGTGGCTCACAACCATCTGTAATGGGATCTGATGCCCTCTTCTGGTGTGTCTGAGGAGAGCAACAGTGTACTCATATAAACAGTCATTTTTAAAGAAAAAGAATTTAAAAAATTTAATTTTTAAAGAGATCGTAAAACACATCATTTCCTCTTTCTGCTTCCTCTCTCCAAACCCTCCCCTACAGCTTTCCTTGCTCTCCCTCAGATTCATGCCTTTCCTCTCCAAGGACTGTTATTGCATACATATATGTCTGGGTCTGTGCACATACATCCCTCTGTTCAGCATGCTCAGTCTGCATGTTACTCGTACATATGTTCTCAGGGCTGGCCATTTGGTATTAGATAATCAATAAGTCTTCCCTGTGGAAATAACAATGCTTAAAGCACACGGGATAACATACTGTCCATTCACTGTTAAATTCTGACACAGGGCCAGCGATGTAGTTCAAAGGCACCTGCCACCAAACCTGACAACCACCTTGCCCCCTTGCTCACATGGTAGAAGAATTCCTGAAGTTGTCTTCTTAGGTGCTTAAAAAATTTAAAAAAAAAAAGAAAAGAAAAAAAAAAAGGCCTTTGACCCAGCTTGGTCTGGAAACATTATCTTAACCTGGGTATATTTGGGTGTGGTTATGCAGTTTTCAAAGCTGCATACGAGAGGTGTCTATGAGCTTCACAGACATAGAGGATTGACCAACACTCTAAGTGACTCATGTGACACCAGGTTGGTGAGAAAGAGAAACTCTAGACACCTGAAGCCAAAGATCCTGAAGGGACATCTCCAAGGGTTGCATAGAGTGAGGGAGGGTGACAGGGCCAGGGGTGACAGGGCCAGCAGGAGAGCAGAGTGGAGTGAGAACAAAGAGCTCTGACAGAAGCTCAGGTCTCACAGGAACTGACCCAGGCCTGGGGGCGCTGCTCCAGATGCAGTTCTGCTCCACCCTCACCCCCAACACCAGCCTGTCTCCACGGAGTCTCAGAACCTGCAGGGCCCCTCATCCTGGACGCTCCACAGTGTCCTGAACGGCTTCACTTTCTCCCTGTCAGTCAGAGGCTGAGAGAAGTGTCTGCCTCACCTTCAACACTGGTCCTCATCCCGAGATGGAAAAGGCCAGCTCCTGCATGGTCCCCCTGGCTCTCCTGGAAATTAGATCCACAGTTTAATAAAGTTTTGTAAAGGAGTGGCCGGTGGACTCTGGAGAAACACACACTGTGCCTGCTATGCAAATGTATTCATGAGACCTCTGCTTCCTGCTCCACACCCTGGCCCTAAGCCCTGGATATAAATGAAATTTCCCCAGGAAGGAGGTCAAAGCATCCTTGCAGGGATGCAAATGCTGGCCTCTGCTCCTCCTCAGGGAAGGAGCATCACTCTGAGGGACTCTGAGATGTTGGTTCCAAGCTCAGCCTGCACTCCAGGTGACCTGGTGATCCAGGGGACTACAGAGACTGGCATGCCTTTGTGTCTGTCCCTTGGTGACCTTGAACCTGGGAGGGATGGGGACATTATACATGGCATGGACAAGTCAATCCGGAGAGATTTCCATGACAGTTGCCATAGCTTTCTGATCTTGTCCTCACAGATGATGACGTCAGGAGATCTGTACATGAGCAATGGGAACAGAAGCCTACTCTGTGTAGACCCGGAGTTAAGATTAGGAGTGTGCATCCACTAAACCCTGGGGCAGGTTCCCCCTCCCTGCTCCACCATGGGTTGGAAAAAACACAGCTCTTAACTGCTAAACGGTCTCTCCAGCACCAGAAACACAATTTTTAAAGGGCTATTTTGATTATATCAAGAGTAAACACAGCAGTTCTTAAAAGATTCTGTTTAACATGGCCATATGGCCCTGTAATCCTGGCACTCAGAAGGCCAAACTAGGACCTATTTCTAGTTTGAGCTGTGTGAGGTCAGCCTGCTTGGCTATACAATAAAATACCACTTAAAAAAAATGGAGGGAGTGGCTGGAGAGATGGTTTAGTGGTTAAGAGCACGGACTGCCCTTCCAGAGGTCCTGAGTTCAATTCCCAGCAACCACGAGGTAGCTCACGACCATCTGTAACAGGATCTGATACAATTTCTGTTGCTCAGAAGTGCAAGCGGTCAGAGCCCTCATGTGCATAAAATACATAAATAGTAAATCTTTGAAAAACTGCAGGGAACCCATTTCAGTTCTAAAGACTCAGTAGAGAGAGAAGCAAAAAGCAGAAGGGAATGAAAGAGGTCGTCACTGAATGAAGTCGCACACAAAAATAATCCTAGCTACAAAGAACAAGCATTTCCCCCTTCTCAGTGTGTGTGTGTGTGTGTGTGTGTGTGTGTGTGTGTGTGTGTGTGTTTGCACGTGTGAACATTCACACCACAATGCATATGTAGAGGTCAGAGGATAACCAGATAATTTTCGGGTCTTGGTTCTTTGGCTTACAATTCATTAGGCTCCTCCCAGGAACCTATCCATAGAGCTTTTAGGTGTATAATGGGGCCCCCTTTTCTCTGCGTCTACCCCTTTCCAGGTCTCTTTCTCCCCCCCCCCCCCAGTAAACTTCCTTTATCTAGGCCTGTTACATGGACTGATTCCTCCGGAGGGTTGGGGGAAACACCTCGACACAAGCCTACTAAAGTATTGCTTCCTTCCACATGGTACCACATGATAAAACATAGCAAACACTCTTGATAATGGAAATTATTCCAAACCAAGGCACAATGTCATGAAATTGGGGAGAACTGGGAGCCCACAGAAGTCTTTTTAAAGCACTCTATTTCTAAGAGGTTAATAGAGGAGGCACACTTCTTAATAAAGGAATATGGGAGAAACAGGAACACCGTGATCCAGGGGGAAATCCAACATACAAAGGAGAAGATGAATGGAGAGCACCTGGCCAAGTCAGCAGAGGGGAAGGCTGAGGAGAAAATACTTTAGGTCACCGAGAGAGAGACGACAGAATCCCTGATGTGGCCAGATGTATTACGGAAGAGCACCTCACAAGCGATGGAGAGGTTGGGTTGAATTGTTAAATACAGAGAGAGAACCCAAAAGCAAGAAAGAAAACAAACAAAAATACTGCAATGACAAGAACCACAAAACCACACTGGTACTACAGTCAAAGGAAATAAAAAGTTTTGTAAGAGAGAAGTCCTGGGGCTATTGCAAGACTCCAGTGTGAGCAATATTAGCATAGATTTGTATAAGCACTGACTATGGACACAGCCAAAAGTTACAGCAGGACCGCACTGGGGGGGTGGGGTGAAGAAAGTGATGCATATAGGTGCTTATCACAGTAATCGGGAAAAAGTAATCGGAAGAAAGGAAAAGATGGTTGGATTGAAGAGAAGGCTCACTGGCTACTCTTTCAGAGGCCCTGAGTTCGGTTCCCAGCAGCTGGTTGGTGTTATAGAAACCACTTTTGATTTCACGTCTGCTCTCTGAAATGTTAAGTTAAGGGCTAGAGAGGTGGCTCAGTGGTTAAGAGCACTGACTGCTCTTCCAGAGGTCCTGAGTTCAAATCCCAGCAACAACATGGTGGCTCACAACCATTTGTAATGGGATCCGATGCCCTCTTCTGGTGTGTCTGGAGACAGCTACCGTGTACTTATATATAATAAATACATTTAAAATAAAAAAGGAAATGTTAAGTTAAATATAGTCACTATCTTAAACAAACAGGAGTAACAACAAATTAGTCATTCCCAAACACCTCAGGACCCCTAGACACCCTTGGAACTATTATTGGTGGGCCTCTTACAATTTGCAAAATGAAGATCTATAATTACACAAGTCTTCAGAGACAACCGAGAGGAAACCTTTACCACCTCAAATCAGACAAAGGTTTTCTGAAGCCCAACACCGAAACACAACCGACAGAAGAAAAACCATGTCATTCGGACTTCATCAAAACGTAGAACTTCTGTTCCTCAAAAGCGAGTATCAAAAAGTGAAAGGGGGCCTGGAAAGATGGCTCAACCCTTGTGGAAGACCAGAGTTCCGATCCCAACACTGATATGAACAGACTCAAACCCACCATAAGTGCAGCTCCTGAGGATCTAAAGGGCTCTCCTTAATTCAGTGGGCCACATGTGTGGCATACACTCACACAGGTAAACACATACATACACACAAATTATATATTATATAATGATACATGCAGTATATATACATATATAAAAGAATATATATTATATATAAATATAAAAGAGAAAAGGCTGGAGAGACAGCGCCAGGGTAAAGGTACCCACCAACAAGCCCAACATCCTGAGTTCAATCCCCTGAGTCTGTGAAAAGATGGAACTGACCTCTGACCTCTGGACATGTGCTATGGCGAGCGTGTGTGCATGGGAGGTGGGGTTGGAGAATTCATAACAAGTACATAAAATATAACAAAAATTTGAAAGAAATCTTTATTTCAAAAAAGTGGTGCTCCTCACCATCGAGCCATCTCTCCAGGCCCCCATTTACTCTCTCTCTCTCTCTCTCTCTCTCTCTCTCTATATATATATATATATATATATATATATATATATATATATATATATATATATATATGACAGAATAGGAGAAAATATTACAAATGGTGTATCTGTCAAGAGGCCATAGTCAGGATAAATAAAAAACTGTTATAATTTAGCAAGAAGATCAGGCATGTTGGCACAGGACTTTAATCCCAGCACTTAAAAGGCAGAGGCAGGTGAGTTTGAGTTTGAGTTTGAAGCCAGCCTGATCTACACAGTGAGTTCTAGACTAGGCAGGGCTACATAGGGAGACATTTTTTTCCTGAATCTCCTAGAAGTACTAAGGAGCTTCAGGGGTCCATGGCCACACACTGAATATGTGTGTGTAAAATGGCTCTCCCAGAGCATATACCCACTAAGTACTGGATTTAAGACTTAAGGCTAGGCTGTGTAGGCTTCTGTCTAATTATACATATGCGTACGGTGCACTGCTGTGCCGTAACATGCGAGGCCAGCGACACAGAGAGGACGTATAATGAGGGCTCAGATTAAATCAAATAATCACAGGCTGTGTTATATAGCACAGACAGGTAGAAGTCCTGCCTTGCATGTACAAGACCCTGGGCTCTAAACAGTATGAAGAATAAGATTAATCACATGGTCAGGTCAGGTGGCGAATACCGAAAAATCTCAGCACTTGGGAAGCATGGGCAGTGATGTCGGAAGTCAAGGTCGTCCCTGAGCACACAGTGAGGGAGGCTTGAAGAGCCTGTGTGCGCTGCATGAGGCCCGGGACCAAACATTGAAAAAGAAGAAGAATCTGAAGGTGTAGCAAAGTGATAGAAGACTTGCCTGGCAGTCTGAACCTCAGCAGCACACGTGCGCGCGTGCATACACACACACACACACACACACACACACACACACACACACACAGAGGGGAGTAGGGGGTGAGGGGGAAGGAAGGTGGGAGGAAAGGAGGGAGAGAGCGCCAGCCAGCAAATCTACCACATGCCTAATTAGAAATGCAATTAACATTCCTATCATTCATTCTGATTTGGGGCTCATCTGATTCCCATCATGAAGACAGTTTGCACAGATTTACTTCAAATCTCCAGAGTGTGAGGGAAAGGGAAGTCGTCAAACTCCAAAAAGACACACTTGACATCTATTCTGTGTGGTGAAAACAGCCTAGCTAACTCTTGTGATCTTTGTGTGAAGGGTTTCCATACACTTAAGCTAGAATGGCAATCCTGCTCTCTCAGGACATGGGGGCTCCTCCCAGCATCCTGGGCAAGATGGATAACAGTTGTAGTGAGGAACCACTCACCCCTCCCAAGCCCCCCAGAGAAGTTAGGTTGCTGCCTCTAAAGCTTCCTCGGTCCTTCCTATCTGTGTGACTGACAGACCCTCTTCCAACACAGTTCAACCTCTGAGCCAGTGAGGAAAGGCCACGAGAGTTAGGGCCCTAAAGACCTTTGCCTTGTCCTCAGCTGTTCAATAAAGACAGAATTGATGGCAAGAAGCAGAGGGCTACTTAATGTCGTCATATGGGACTAGGACAGAGAGGTTCAGCGCTGCTTCACCCACTGGGGCCATCTTCAGGTTAGGAACATGAGGCTTACATTTATAGCTTGGTTTGTTCTGAATTAAAGGTGTGTTCCACTGTGCTCGATATTTTTCCTTTTTTTTTTTTCCTTTTCTTTTTTTCGGAGTTGGGGACTGAACCCAGGGCCTTGCGCTTGCTAGGCAAGCGCTCTACCACTGAGCTAAATCCCCAACCCTGATATTTTTCCTTTTAAATACACACACACACACACACACACACACACACACACACACACACACATCTGTATGCATCTCTCTCAGTGTGTGTGTGTGTCTGTCTGTCTGTCTGTCTGTCTGTCTGTATGTGAGTCTGTGTGCCACATGTGTGTAGTGTCCATAGAGGTCAAAAGAGCATCAAATTGTGTGCCATGTTCAGTTCTCGGAATTGAACTGGTGATAAGTTATTTCTGTGTTAGGGAAATGAGCCAATTCAAGCCAGATTAGAGGATATAAAGGCAGGTTTATTTCAATGCTGCTCTCAGATGAGTTCATTGGCCCCAAGGGCTGAGGGGAGGAGGGGAAAAAGAGAAGACTCATACAGGTGCAGAGAAAGAAGAGGAGAAGAGAGAAAGGAAGGAGGAAGGGAGGGAGGGAGGGGGAGAGAGAGAGAGAGAGAGAGAGAGAGAGAGAGAGAGAGAGAGAGAGAGAGAGGACATCAAACTGTCTGGATTATCTAGGGAAGAGCCTCTGGGACTGGAAAGTTCAGGGTTGGGGACAGGGTCTGCCAGGTGGGGATGGAGGTATACTGGGAGAACCTGGAAGCCAGGTGTGCTTTATGCACTTCAAACCCTAGTCCTGGGCCTGAAATCCAACACCTGGGTCCTCTGGAAGACCAGCCCACATTCTTAACCAAAGAGTCATCTCTCCAGCCACCGTTTTTTCTTTCCTTCCTTCGTTCCTTCCTTTGTTCCTTCCTTCCTCCCTCCCTCCATCCCTCCCTCCCTTGCTCCTTCCCTTCCTTCCTTCTTTTCTTTTTGTGACAGAGTCTTCTCTGGCTTGCTGTGTAGACTAGTCTGTCCTTGAACTCACAGAGATCCACTTGCCTCTGCCTCCTGAATGTTGAGATCAAAATCGTTCACCACCACATTCCACGATGGCTAGAAGCTTAGGATTAGTATAGAACGAGCCGTCCAGAAGTCTGCATAGCTAAGCAGTCTTGGTCAAGGAGTGGCACCAAACACACCACTTTCTCAGCTCCAGTCTCTCCTGTAAGGTGGTCTGACAAATTTTCAAAATCATGAGAATCTCTTCTCAAGACACAAAGACCCCCTCTGCATAGCATCAAGCTTCAGCCCTTTCTCCCAGAGTGGATGGCTAGGGTAGAAGAAGGGGGAAGCAGCACCAGTTCTTTTCGGAATATCGTTACTCCTGATGGATGGCGCAGCTGGAGAGAGACTGGCCTTCTCCTCCGTGACATATTCTAAGTCAGTTGCTGAGTCTCCTCACAAACAGACGGTCCCTTCTCGGTCTAAAACGATTTAATGTATCCACCTACCTTCCCGTCCCATGCAGCTTCTTCGTTCGAGTGTAGTTTTGTTTTGAGGGTCAGCCTCAGTGACTGGAGTTGTCAGGGTCAGAGGCACGGCCTTGGCAACCCTAACAAGGTAGACTGGAGCAGAGCCCTCAACCGGCCAGACAGACAGACCAGTCAGAGAGAAAGTAAAGAAAGATTTATTCAATATGGATGGGAAGAGGAACTAAGGGGTCCAGTGACCCCTCCTCCCCATACCTCCTGTCCCCTGCACCCAACTAGTCCATTTTCAGGGTCTTGGCATGAAGTTCAGGCTTAAATAGAAGGAAATAAAACCCATTCACAAGCAACCTTCTTTCCCACCGAGATGTGGTTCCACCTATCCCTGATCATTATCTCAGCCCACGTTTGTCCTCCAGTTGTCATTTCCCTGACAACTGGGAAAACTCTTTTCTTCTGAGGTAAGCTCCCTCTGGCTGACACCAGGCCTTCTCCTCCTCCCAAAGGGAGATTCCGGGGGAAATTCCAACTCTTTGGGGAGGGAGCTTGTTGCAAAGCTGAGGGCAGAAGGGAGGGAGGAGCACAGGTATCTCTTTAGAATGTCTTCCTGCCCGTCAGATTGGTTACAGTCAGGCCTATACTAACTCTTCCAGGCCTTGCTCCAGGTTTCCATGCGGTGGTCCTTGGTCACCACATGCCCTCCACGTCCACTGAGCTGCCATGAAGTAGGGACCATCAACAGCTACATTATAATTTTGAGGATTCAGGGTCAGTGTGTCCAGTTGTGGGGTAGCATACACAGTGCTTGTGCTGGTTCGTCTTGATGACCAGCTCAACTGGCTGAGAGCCTACAGGATTAGGAGAGCCCTCTTCTGAGCATTCAAGATGCCATCTCCAGAGCTGTTCATGAAGATCTGTGCAAGACAGGCAATGGGGGTGGGTATTCAGGAGAGACAAAGCTGGGGTATCGGGAGGAAACCAACAGGAGCGGGTGTTCTCTGTTTTCTGCCTGCCGAGTCCTCCGGCCCCATGTACATGAGCCAAACTGAATCTTGTTCCCCTTTAAACTATTTTAAAAGCACACTAATTTTTTCCCTTTCTACCTCCCTCTATTTCTGTGTAGCAGTGTGTGTGTGTGTGTGTGTGTGTGTGTGTGTGTGTGTGTGTGTATGGGAGCACACACTGTGCCCAGGCCACAACATACAGGTGGAGATCAGAGGACAACTCACTAGGTGGTTCTTTCTCCTATGACGTGGGTTCCTGGGGATACAATTCAGGATGTTAAGCTTGACAGCAACCGGGTAACTCTCTCGGCATCCCACATTACTCTTTAGAGTGAATGTCCTTCTTCTTATAATGCACTGGGCTTTGTGTTTGTGTCTATGTGTGGGAGAGTGTGCTGTGTGGACGTAGGAGGATGGTGTGTGTGCATGTGTGTGTGTGTGTGTGTGTGTGTGTGTGTAGGAGTTGTCTTGTGTTTGAGTGGGGGTGTGTGGGAGTGGGGGCGGGTGTTTGTGCACAGACCTGGGTACACTGGGGAGTGCCACAGCTCACCTGTCGAGGTCAGAGGAAACTTTCTGGCCCTTGCCTTCCCACCATTTTTTGAAATAAGTCTTTCTGCTGCTGCAAAAGTCAGGCTAGCTGTCCCAGTGTCGGAACACAGTTCAAGAATGGTGTCCCGTGGCGGATTCTGAGTGCTTGTGAAAACTCCAGGAAACCAAGAGTTATCGCTTCCATGTCTTCCAAAACACGGATTTTTTTTCTTGGATTATGTTCCCGTGCACCTCCCTGGGATGGCGGATAGGAGTGAGTTTACTTCAGATTATTCGTTACTGTTACAGGATATTCGGTGACTACATAGAAAACCTACTTGTTAGCACGATATGCAAGCTTAGAAAGATGCTGCATTTGTCAGATGCAGTTAGGCGTGTCTTGAAGAGATTGCACCTCTACGAGCCTCCACAGATAAGAATGTTAAAGAATGCCAAGCACCTGTCTGTTTTGAGGCAAGTTGCTGGGGAGAGGTCTTGAGGTCTTTGCTCTTTGAGTGTCAGCTGGATGGCTTTGAGCTGCCCCACCATAATGGTTGGCATCTCCTGGCTTGGCTTGGTGCCCTCCACTATGACTGGGACGTGTTCCGCTTGCCAACGCTGTAGGGGAGGAGCTAGAGACTTCTTTTACAGCAATCGGAACTTTGAGGCCTCTCTCTCTCTCTCTCTTTTGGCTCTTTTGGCTTGGAAGAACTTCATGGAAGAGGCTCCGAGTAGGAGAAAGGGATTCTCTCTGTGTGCTTGCGGGAGCTACAGAGAAGCAGCTGGCAGGGCACCGGGAGAACAGGATTCTAGGAAAGAGAGCTAAGGAGCCCGCTGGGGTTTGGAGGAGCTCAAGAGAAAGGCAGAATGATACAGATAGGAAGAGATTCCTGAAGAGCAGGCAGGTTAGTTGTGGGACCAGGCATGTAAATAGATACTTTGTATATAGTTAAGAAAATAAAGTTACCTCCCCTGGGCTAGCAAGTTTTTTTTTTTTTTTAACCTCAGTTCCCATCTCCCCTGTCCTTTTTGGAATAAATATTAGATAACTTAAAATTTTATATATTACACATTACAACTGGCTATTGGTTTATATGCCTCAATGGGAAAACATGTTTTTGTCACATGTGGCTAGTCCTTGTGCTTGGACACTTTCCTCACGTGACTCCTCCTAACCTTCAGAGTAGAGTCGGAATCTCTGAATAAAGTTGGCCATTGTGTGAGACTTTATTCCGAGTCATCTATCAGCGCCATTTTCCCAGGCCCCACTGCCCACTAGTGGTAGACACCCCAGAAGTTTTGAAGATGTTTGTCTCTGCCTCCCATCTCCTGCTAGGGCTGAACTAGGATTTAAGATCCTGCTGTATCCAGATTTTAAAATCTGGGGGTTCAAACTCAAGGCTGTCTCCCAGCCCATCACTAAGCATTTTATTTTTAAAGAATTATTTATTTTATGTATATGAGCACAGTGTAGCTACCTTCAGACACACCAGAAGAGGGGCATCGGATCCTATTACAGATGGTCATGAGCCACCCTGTGGTTGCTGGGATTTGAACTCAGGACCTCTGGGAGAGCAGTCTGTGCTCTTTTTTTTTTTTTTCCGGGGCTGGGGACCGAACCCAGGGCCTTGCGCTCGCTAGGCAAGCGCTCTACCGCTGAGCTAAATCTCCAACCCCTCAGTCTGTGCTCTTAACCATCTCTCCAGCCCCTCGCTAAGCATTATTTTTTAAATGGTAATTAATAGTTTTACAACTCAGCAAGGAGATGTTTGTGGCTAGGACTTGAACCCAGGGCTCTGCCTATGATAAATCCACGAATCATCACTTTTAAAATCTTAATGACTGCATAGTATCTCCTCAAATGTTAACTAACTTATTTAGGAAAAAATGTATGAGGTGAAAATTAAATATTATTTCACCAGACCCTTTCTTGCTGTCACTTGGAATTAATCTTCAGTTATACACCACCACTGTCGCTTTGCCTGTGTGGTTAGGTTGCCGTTTTAGTTGCTTGTTTGGTTTTGATTGGGAGGGATTTGGTGTTTTTCTGCCTCCTTCTGTTATTATTCTATGCTCTGCATATATTGTGATGCCATTATGCAGTCACTGAGTAGTTTTAATCTATTTCTCCCTATGACCTCTAAATTCCCAGGAACCTCCCGGGTAGTATTTCCACAATCAGGTAAGACTTCTTGCAACTCAAACTCTCATGTCAGAAACTAAATTCTTACTCTCTTCCCAAAGCTGCTTTTCTCAGATGCCGGCTGGGGTGAGCACTGGCTTTACAGCTACTAAGGATAAAAGCCCACTGTGTTCTGTCTACTTCTTGGGGTGCTCTGCTCCAAACTCCCCTCAGAAGTCCCCTTTCCCAATTCCACACTGCTCTCCCCCTATGCTGCCAGATAGGTCCCCCCCCACCCCCCACCCCCCGCTTGTACCAGGAGTTGTATCAAAGCCTGAATCTGACCTTTCAGCTCTAGGCCGCCCCTCTCTGCTCTACTGTGGCCAGCACAGTAACTTTCTGAAACATAGTTTTCTGTCCTACATGAACATGATTCTTCACCACATGAGAAACCAGGGCCAGCATAATGGCATTCGCCTTTAATGTCAGCACTCCGGAGGCAGGTGGATTTCTACGAATTTCCACATAGCGGGTTCCAAGCCAGCCAGGGTTACACAGTGAGACCTTGTCTTAAAAAGGTTTTGTTTTTTTCTAAGAAACAGGGAAACTGGGTTCTTCAGGCAGGTATTCACAGCCTTTTCTGTATTTTTCCCTTCCTGCCCTCCTCCTATTCCTTCATCCCTGGTGCCATCACCGTGGAAGGTTCCTGAACACTGTGCTTTCCTGTCTGTTCTCTCCTTGACAGCCGAGTCTTTAGTATGTTTTGAGTAGTGGAGCTCTGATCCCTCTATGATTTGCGCCTGCGCTGTGCAGATAAGTACAACGCAACCTGATTACTGTCTGCTCATCGTAGGAATCGCTACCTAAAAGGCAGCCCTGGGCTAGAGACCACCATGCGAGTTCCCTGCCTTTCTCGCCTATAGAAAGGGATGCTAGCGCCTAGATAGGACTTAACCAGATAGCTCTCCTCCTACGCTAGACCTCAAAGTGCGCGCGCACCTCCAGCCAGCAGAGCCGCAGCGCAGCTGCTGATTGGCTGCGCGGGGTCAGGCGCTGTGGGCCGAGTGAACGCGAGTGACCCCGGGGGCGGTGCTGACCGAGAGTAACCCCGGGAGGGCGTGCCTCGCTGGGCGTCTACACTCATGACCAGCCCGGGGCGTGAAGAGGCAAGGTGTGGGCTGAGGGTCCAACGCCCACCGCAATGAGCTGGCGGAGGCTCTGCACGGCCCCTCCTCCCCCAGGTCCTCGGTTTATGGAGTTTAATGAGGCTCACTGTGAGATCGGAGGTGTGGCGGGTCACCGAGAAGGTGGTTTACGAGGTTAACGAATGGCTGTAGCGGCCGTGTGCCCTAGTGACCTCACTGAGATGGCTCCTCTTCATACTGTCCTTGATCCAGGAAAGGGCATGACCGGAAGCCTTGGTTGCAGAAACTGAAATTACTCAAGGTGCTGCCTCTCTCAGCACGTACTTCAGGGACTAAGGGCTGGGTTGGTGGGAACAGGCGTTTGTGAAAGACCGGAGGAACGGGACTAAGGAAGTACGAGTGAAGAATGAAGGGTACCACGCGAACACTGGTAGTGAAAATTTAAAATGGTTGCTCCACTGTGGAAAAATTTAGTGAGTGAGCAACTCCACTCCTCCTCGTGTGCCCAAGTCAGCGGCAAACATTCAAAAACGTTCTTAAGGGTTTTTACACAAGTGTCTACAGCAGGATCATTTGCAGAAACAACTAATAGTTAGCAGCATAAAATTCTCTAGATCTAGACATAGTAAGGGTATTATAATGTGTGTGTGTGTGTGTGTGTGTGTGTTTGTATGTAAGTACACATGTACGTGAATTAAGGAGAATCCTTCTATTGGTCTGAAATCTCCATAAAGGAATAAGACTAGAGCCATGAACTAACTTGAGTCATCTATGGCCTTTTCACTCACTGCCTTCATATTTAGAGTCTCCGTGGGACGTGCTCAAGACAAAGAGTCTACTTTGGTCTCTCTGATAAGGGTCTCATTTGGACTCAGATCATCGAACCAACACAGCATACCCTCTGTGGCTCGGGTGTGGCAGGCTGGGAGAGACAGTGGGGGAAGGCCAGAGTTGGGTCATCAAAAGGAGAGTATTCCGCCTCTGGCAACCTCCAGATAGAGTCCTAGCAGCCTGTAATTAGGGCTTGTGGCACTTGCCCTAAGGTCAACACTCAAGAATCACCACAGTTAATCTAGGTCACAGGCAGAACTTTCCCTCCCTGCAACATTTCCCACAACTGGTAGCAAAGTTAGAATTTAAAAGATGAGAGAGATCGTTCCTTGCTTTTATCCAGTACTGTCTGTTATAGGTGCAGGGAGACATTTCTAATAGAGGGGGTAGTCTTGGGGGGTGGGGTCTCAGAGCTTGACTGGAGAGTATAGTTAGATAAACTCCTGTGGAAAAGAAAAGGAATTACGAAGAGAAAGGGGATTAAAAGTGCCACATGGTTGCATGTTAAGGGAGGGTGAGTGACATTCATTCCTGACAAACAGAAGGTTGTGCAAGGTGGCTGGACATGATTTTAGTTTCACACCACTGCCAGCCAGGGAGGAGGTCCACACCACCAGGCTCTTTCTCTCAGTATAACTGGGTATCACCAGCAGGTTCCTAGGCATTGGAGACATCCGGGTATGCCTGCTTTGTCCTGTCTTCCATGTCCCACATAGCCAGGAGGTAGGAGAACAGTGGGGTCTTCATCTGTACCAGGGCACCAATATTCACTTTCTTCTCTCCAAGGGAACTCGGCCCAATGAACCAAATTTAGTTTTTTTTTTTTTTTAAATAGCGTGTTACACAGTGAAATGAGATGCCATGTAGACGCCAGCATGGTGGCCCTCCCTAGGAATGTTATGGGTATGATATGAGTATCGTTATGACTTCCAGTGTGTGGATTTGGAACTTGGCTTTTCCAGGTTTCAGGGAATCAGAGTTGTGCTTGTGCAGTGACACAAACCCCTTTTAACTAGTCCAGCACATGCTAACTGCATTCTACAACTACCGCGGCCAGACTACAGTTTATAGATTAGCTGCCTGCTGGCATATGGCGTGTATGGTTTGGATCTAGACTATAATTAAGTGGAATATTGACTAACCAAGTAGTTTAATCAGTGCTCCTACCCCTTTTGAGACAGGGTTTCTCTGTGTAGCCCTGGCTTTCCTAGAACTCGCTTTGTAGACCAGGCTGATCTCAAACTCCAGAAATCTGCCCGTGTCTGCCTCCTGAGTGCTGGGGTTAAAGGTGTGAGCCACTACTGCCCAGTCTTTCTTCTTTTAGTTTTGAGATTATAATATAATTACAATGTTTCTATTTTCTCCTCTCCTGCCTCCAAACCTCCCATATATCCCTCCTTACAAATTGATGGCCTTTTTTCCTCATTAATTGTAGTTACATACATATGTGTGTATTGTGTATATATACATATATGTGAATAGTATGTATATATGTGTGTAATATGTGTGTATGTAGTATGTATGTGTGTGTGTGTGTAAACATAACCTGCTTAGCATGATGTTACTTGTATATGTTTGCAGGGCTGGCCATTTGGTATTGGATAACCAATGCCTCTTCTCTGGAGACGACTATTTTTCCTGCTCTCAGCATTCCCTTGCTGCCTGTAGTTTGCTGTGTGGGTTGAGGCCCTGTTGTTTCTCCCCCACATTATCATGTCTAGTGTTCTCATCCACCTCACATTTAGGCAGGCATATTGATGAGACTTTACAAATGTAGCTTCTGACGTAATCATTGCAGCTTTAATGCATTTGGGTTTCAAGTTTAAGTAGAATTAATGGATAACACTGCAAAATACAAGAAAAAAATTTTATACAATTTTAATTGGGATACAACTATTATACCAACACATAATATACATAATAAATATAAAGTGTACAAAATCACACTTGATGTTGTATAGCATGCCTGTTTTTAGTATGTTTTAGTATTGTGCAGGCAGTGCTACAATATAAGTTTTGAATGTTGTCATGCCATAGGACTCAAGCCTCTTCCCTCCCCATGGCTCCTGGCCACCATGCTGTTAAAAAGTTAGGAAACCCTGCTGGCTGACATCTGCAGGGTTTGAAACCTGCGTGCACCGACCTTGGAAAGTGCAGTGCCCCTGCTGCTTCGGAAGAGCTCGGTGAAGTGTGAACACAGAGATGCGTTATGACCCAACAGTTCAACTTCTAGGAGTATATCCAAGAGAAACAGGGTGCATGTTGACACAAAAACCTGTACACGAGCGCTTCATGAAGTAGTTGAAAGATAGAAAAAAAAACCCAAGTTTCCATCAATAAAATACAATGTGTTTATAAAATAGAATGGTATTCCTCTATCAAAACAAAAAACAAAAAAAAAACCCAAAAAACAAAAAACCAACAACATTCAGCCAAGTGTGGTGGCTCAGGCACCATGATTCCAGTACCCAGTGACAGAGGCAGGCAGGTCTGTGAGCTCCAGGGCTACACAGTGAGCCCCTGTCTCAACCCTTCCTCACACACACAAAGAGACTAAAGAAATACAGGTCCACAACATAGGTAGATCTTGATGTTATTTTGAACCCAAATGGTTAGACATGCACTTCCATTCATACGAAATGTCCAGGATAGATACAGAGACACTTGACTTTTTCCCTCATTTTGAAGGGTGCCTAGGTTTTTCGTTTGTTTGATTTTTGTTTGTTTGTTTGCTTGGTAGTCTCACGTAACCCATGCTGGCCTTGATTCATCCCAGGTGAGGATGATCTTGAAACTCCGCTCTGATTTATGTGCTGTTGCCGATCAGGCCTCAGGCACGCTAGGCATTTACCACAGAGGTACGACTCAGTCCTGGGTTGGCGGTTTTTTGAAGCAGAGTCTCGAAGTACATTATTCTGAAGCATCAAAGGTCATTAGTTTTTTTTTCTTTCTTCCTTTCTTTGAGTTTTCTCGCTTTGAAACAGAGCCTCATGTCACCCGGGTTGGCCTCAAACACACTTTGCCTCTGTGTCATGAATGCTAGGACTGTAAGCACATGCCACCATTCTCGGTGGGTATAATGTTTAAAACTGCTGAGAGATAATCAAGTTAAGACTGACCCTCCCTCCCTTCAGCTCCCAAAAGCTGTGTATGTAGTGAATAGAATTTTCTCTATAAATGTAACGTCATCTGTAGATGACAGTTTGTATTATCTGACTTGGCACTTCTTTTCCTGCCTGGGAGACTATCCTCATTCTTGAAGGGATGGTGACCATTGACCACAAAGGCATTGACTTTAAACCATTATTTTAAACCACTTCTTGTTAAATCTTTATGTCTGAATGGGACCTCAGTCTCCTTGTCCCTTGCCGTGTAATACCCCCAAAGCAGAATCCACTGTTTTGGGTTCTGAGAACTCCCACTGGGCTTATGCTCTCAGGAGAACTTTCTCTCCTTAAACTATTGTAGCTGTTTGACTAGCAGGCTAGCCTGGTCTACAAAATGAGTTCCAGGACAGCCAGGGCCAGGGCTATTACACCAAGAAACCCTGTCTCAGAAAACTGGTGCAGCTGGAAGGTCTCATCCTCCCCTTCTTTCTCTTTGAGATTTTTACAGACTTCTGGTGTGAGTGATTTAAATAAGAATGAATACACACACACACACACACACACACACACACACACACACAAAAATTTTTTTAATTTATTATTGCGTATGTGCTGGGGTTCAGGAACTGCCACTCATACCATACAAGCACTGAATCTCAGTTAAGCAAGAATAGTTATGAACATTCAGGACTCAGGAGCCTAACTGCGGTACAAGTCTGCTCTCAGGGCAGGCTTTTTAGAGGAAAAACCAGGTTCAAAAGTTTAAAGGGCAAGGAAGGGAGCTGTTGGCTTACTAGGCAAAGGATTATCAGCTAACCTTTAAGCTGATGGCTCTGAATATTACCATACTCAGGGGGGTGGTGGATGGGTGGCGAATGGGAATTTCAGCACATTGAGATAACAGAGCTTTTTGACTTATTAGCAGCATTCCTCAGTGTCAGCCACAAAACCATCGTGAGCTCATACATAGGTGCTGGAAGGGCTGCCCGGTGGTCAGCTCTGACTCAAGCCATTTCAGACATAACAGTTCATATTGACCTTCGATTTGATGAGTCCTGTGTAAAGCTTTGTGGAGTGTCTTAAGATTAGCAAACCTCATAGAGAACATTCAGGACAAAACAGGGTGTGTGGTCAGCATGTCCTTGAGTCAAGTCACTTCGCTGCGTCAATGACTGGCAGGCAGGCTACATACAGCACCAATAGGAAATAGCTGGCAGGAGTGCGACAAAATGGCTACAGCTATTGGGGGTGGGTGGGCCTGTGTCAGACCATAGCAGTATGTTTATGCCATCAGTGAAGAAAGTGCTGTCACCATCAGCTTGAATTACTAGGGTCTGGCAAAGCTCAATACATACAAACCTACAGCACTGAGTCAAATGCAGCAAAGCTGAGAGCTGACAGTTAGCCCGGGGACATGCCAGGTCTCCACTGTCCAACGGTCACATGGACTAGCACACAGGTACACGAAGAACTGTTACCTCTGGGTCCTGAGAAGTCATGCTCACTCTTCCTGGAATGTGCTGTTTCCCAGGGGCCAGAAAGCTGAGACTACTCAGGTCTAGCCATGGTTCTCAACCTTCTTGATTCTCTAATAAAGGTCCTCATGTGGTGGCCCCGAAACATAAAATCACTTATGCTCTGCTACTTCATAACTGTGATCTTACTACTGTATGGTATTTGTAATGCAATATGTGTTTTCTGATGGCCTTAGGGGGCCCCTGTGAATGGGTCATTTGATACACACCCCCTCCCCCGCCCCTCTAAAGAGGTTGCAACCCGAGGGTTGAGAAGCATTGTTCTAGATACTAAAAACTTAGTCTTAGAGAGCCGGGTGTGATGGCAATCCCCTCCCTAACCCAACGGGTTTCTGGGTAACAGCCCCGGCAGGCCTGGAATTTGTTTGGTAGATCAGGCTGTCCTGAAACTTACGAAACCTACCTGCCTCTCAAATGCGGGGATTAAAAGCATGTACTTCTTCATCCCTATCAAAGCATCAGATATCTTTAATCCTAGCATTTAATGGACACAGGATTGGGAGTTTAAAGCCAGTCTCAGCTAAACAGCAAGTTTGAGGACATTTAGTGTCGAGCGTGAGCATCCTATTCTGTGTCTGAGAGGATCACATCTCTTGTTCTAGGTAAGAACCTCCGAGCAGACAATGAGCTGGCAGAATTGGTTTGGGAGTTCACAGAAGTACTGGGGGAGACTTGTTGGAATATGGAGCTCATAGAGATTGTAAACCCCCACAGCCCTTTCTTTTCTACAGAAGTCTAAAAGCAGTAAAGGTAAAAATCTTAAGAAAGAGCAAAGCAAACACACACACCTCCGCCCCCACCGAACAAATCCCAAACCCTACACTGTCCATCTTGAGGTCATGACACCCTTTCTACTCTGTAGACTTGCAAACCTCTCTGGACTATTTGCTTTCAACCAGGTGTGAAACCGCACTCAGGAGCTTTCTGTCCCCGAGAAGTAGGGCATTCCAGGAAAAGGAGTAAGCATGAGTTCCCAGGGCTGAGCTAACAGTTCATGTACCTGTGTGCTGGGTCCATGTGGCCACCATGTGACAGTAGAGACCTGGCATGTCCCCTGGCTAGCAGCCAGCTGATGCCGTGTTTGATTCAATGCCAGCTTCTTGGTTCCCTGCTGCCAGAGTTTAACCTCAAGTTACCCTTAGGAAGGGTAGACAGGTTACTGGGGTATGGGTCAACCCTTACTCCTCTCAATCTCAATTCTGTCTATAATCCCACAAAAAGTGAGGACATCACTGGGACTTCCAGGCCTGCTAAGGCTCTGCTGTGATCTGTCTCAGAGAAACAGCTTCAAGACAAAGAAGCCATGACTGTACCTCATCTGTAGAGTGTTTGCCCAACAACATGTGGGAATCCCCAGGTTCCATCCCCAGCTGTGTGTTTGCGATAGGTAGGATGACCACAGCCGAAAGCTCCCAGGCAGCACAGCTAGATCCACTTTTATTAGGAACAAATGCAATCTCAAATCAGTACAATTAGGCTTCAAGAGTTGATATTAATTAAAAATCATCCAAATTACACTTGGGTCACAAATAACCGCCCCACATAAAAAAAAAAAAAGAAAATCTCATTCAGGCCAGGAAAAGGTTTCCTGAATAGTTTTTATGGCAGTGAGTAGGTAGGCTTGCACTTTGGCTGGGTCATAGTTGTAGATCTCTGGGAAGAGCAATGTAGACTAAAGATGGTCTTTAGAACACATCTAGCTCTTTACAAGTCTGCAGGAAAACCTCTGCCATGCATCTCCAAACACTTGCTTAAAAAAAGAAAAGGCTCTAATCACCTCAGAACTGCCCTTGAGGTAGGTCAGTATTAGGAGCCTGTTTTATCAGGACTCGCCCAGAGTGAGAGTTTCAGCGTGTCCTCCTGAGCTGATGTTCTGGACACTTAATACACGATGTTGAGATGTGAGACTGTCAGATACTTAGCCCAGGAGGTTCTTGGGATGATTAAAGGCCTCATCTCTGGGATGGGTTTGTTACAAGAGAAAGGATAACATAGCAAGTCAGTGGCGAAGAAGAGAGGCCTTGGCTTAAACCACCAGCAGATGGTGGCTTTGCTAACTTTTCACGCCGCCTCACTGGACCTACAGTTTCAGAGATTACACCCAGATATTAGCAGCCCAGGGAGAAAACTCCCCTGAGTACTACTGTCATGTAGAACGTGTCTAATTAACAATTGTAATGAGGACAATACAATCAAATACATTCAAATTACTTCCCACCAAATTTGAGCATTTACTAAAAACAAATTTTTCCAAAATGAAGCCCATAAAAGATTTCTGCAAATCACTGTACTGATGATCCTCCAGCCAGCCTCTTGTCTACACCCGCTCCATCTACGGGATCTCAGGGTTAAGGGAAGGAGTGAGGCTGGGCTAACAGGCACTGTAGATTAGGAAAGCGATAAGGCACCCAACATGATTAGTACATTCATGTGGAAACTGTTACAAATCCGCCTCTGAGAGGATCTGAAAGAGTGTCCTTTGCTTAAAGACACCAGGACCTCAGCCTGAAGTCTCTATGTAGCTTTGCTTTGGAACATGGGCTGCATCAAATCCAGGGAATAAGATCAGAAGAGAAAGAAAGCTGATTTCATTGTTCATCTTATAAATCAGGCATCTGTGACCTGGAAAAATAAAACCACCCCGAAGGCATTTCCAGAGGTTTCCAGGTCATCAGATCTACAGTGATTTTCTACTAGATTTTCTACTTCAACAAAACAGCTCAGAGCATGTGTTCAATTAACACAGAAAGAAAGGCTCTGATCTTACAAGTAAACTGAGCATTTGGCACTGTACGCAGCCAGATCTAAAAGCCAGGCTCTGGATTGGGCTACAGGGACAGTAAAGGTGGATGGTTCTAAAATACTGATGTGATGTTTTCTTCTAGACTTTTCTATACCACTGTTTGCCCTGGGCTGTGTGATAGAGTGTTAGTTCATGGTACCTTAGATACCAGGTTTCAGTCGAAGCTTTTCCTTATACACTGGCTTCAGGAAGCAGACCCTCTTCCCGAAGTGAGGTCCTGAGCACTTGCCCATGCCTCTGGTCTTTTAACAGATAAATAGGGAACTTCTTCCTTTCAGAAGTACTATACCACTCCCTGCCTGCCTTGATCAGTCAGAGACACCTTGCAAAGCAGACAGGAAGAAGTGAACATGTTGTCTACTCTGACTCACACAGAGACAGCCCAACAACCAACCCTCTCGTTCAGTGGTTGCCTCACTGAGACAACACAGCATTTGGCTGAGCTGTTAACTCACAAGCCAGAGAGACTCTCTGAACCAAGATGTTGCTAGAGGGTGTACCAAGCTTTTCTGAAATTACTGTGGCAGAGGCACATAGGGGTGGAGGTAGGGAGGATCTGGAAGCCACAGAAAAGTGGCACCTGGCTCTGCTTCCTGAAGCTGTCCAGCAGTTCCACACCCAAGGATACCAGGAGGAATGGGCCTGGACAAAGGCAAGCCTAGGTGCTCCTGATACACTCGGGTAACTAGCTTCCTGTCCAGGGAAAGAAAAATGAATGCCAAAGAAAGAAGTGGCAGAAGAAATCAGGGTGGGTAGGAGCTGGCAGAAGAAATCAGGGTGGGTAGGCGCTCCCTAGGCAGTGCTGGGCAGGCTAGATGGCAACAAAGCAAAGAAGTCGGGGAAGGTTCAACACCACAAGAAGCCACGTTTCTACTCAATCCAAGGAGGAAATTAAAACAATGGATGAAACCAGCACTCTCTAGATCCCTGGCAGATGTTCCCCAAGGGCTTCATTTAGAAATGTACCTCTTAGCATCTACTTACAGATGCTGCCTCTCAACCTCACTATTTCCTGCCCTGCCACGAAAGAAACTGGCAACCCAGGCAACACCTCTTGTCCTTCGAATTTTTTTCTTTAGCAACACTTTTTCTAAGTGAAATATTTTCATGTGCAGATTTTGCTTATATTTACATAGTTTTACACCACATTCCCTCCAAATGTCAGCTGTTTAGTTACCAGTTCTAGGCACATTTAACATTAAGACTCTTTCCATGAAGAAATCTTCAGTTACCAAAAGCTAACCCTTCCCCACTCTCCGCCCCTAGCACAGACCATGCATTTCCCATTCCCTTCACTCTGAAAATAATTTAATTATTCAAATCTCACTAATTTCTGTTGTTCAGAATATGGACTGGAAGGAGTCATGCTATGCAGAGAGGCCTGGGGGCTTTGGTAAGTAGGCCATTAGATATGGCTACCTTTTCCTAGCTCTCTCCCATCCTTACTTACAAACCACACCGTGCGTGCTAATTCTTCTCTCAAGGTGATCTACTTGCTACAATCAAGATAATTTCCCTATTCCCTCTGGCAAAACCTATAGTGAAGTTCACCAGTGGGAACTTCCAGGAAGGTTTTTGTTCTATCTTAAGTCTGAGCCAGCAATCTCAAAGTTCAGAACAAGGAAAGACATATCCAGGAGGAAGGATCAGTATTTCAGAAAGCAGAAAGGTTGCCTGGGCTTTGGAAGGTGGACACAGGCCAGTGGCTGGTCAGCTATTTGCCTGAAGATGGTGATGACAGAGGAAGGAACGAAGCTGGATGCAGTGCAAACAGGGAAAGAGCACCATGCTTGCCCTAGCATCAAAACAGCATGTTCCTTGGCTTTAATACTCTCTGTATAGAATGTTCAAATTCATCGTTATTATTTAAAGCTGATGTGCACAATTGTATATGCATTTATCATGTATGCTTAGAAATATATATGTATTGTGGCATGGTTAATCCTGGCTAATTAAAATATGCATTACCTCAAAACATGATCAAAGCTTTCTCATAATACTGTACCGGAATAGTTTAAATGCATCATTAACATTCCGATAGCATTATCCAGTAGTTAATCAACAGAATATTAAATCTCTGCCCAGAAAACTTTTGGAACAGGAACTCAGAAGCCCAGAACTCAGCTACTCTTGTGGCTCCCATCTCCAGTTCTCTTAATCCTGGCTAAGACAGCGGCCTTAGAAACTTTTTTCCGGTCGTAAGCCAGGCCCAGGGCAGCCATGCAGTCGATGAAGAACGTGGTGAAGTTGATGTGCCAGCGGTACTCACTGGCAGAGTAGTCGTAGGGGAAGGCGTGATGGTAGTTGTGGAAGCCCTCGCCTGCAACAGAAGCAAGGAGAGGAGTTAGGGGCTCAATGACTTCGGCTTCCTCCTCTGCACACTTCTTAGCTGTTGTGTACCTCAAACCTTGAAGAATCCCGATGTTGGGGTGAATAGATGAACCCCCAGTCTTGTATTTTAAAGCAAATAGATGCCCCTCAGAGGCATCTCAGGAAACCAGTGACAGGTTCTGCTCACTCATGCCTGCCTGGGGGCCTTTGTCAGAGGGAGTTTGTATCCTAAGAGGATGGGAGAGAAGCTGGGTCTTCAATCTATAGGGTCTGAAGGGAAGTGGGTTGTATTCAGGAGGAGGCAAAGGAAGGCCTCTCTGTCCTCCACCCACCCACTGCTGGCTCACAGCAGAGCTGACTGAGTTTGACCCTGGGGTTCTGGAGATGCTGAGAAAAATGGAAGTACTTTGATATTCTCTATAACATCAAGGAATCTGACCATTCCTAAAAATGACATTTTGATAGAGGGAAAAAACAAAAACCCTGGACTGAGGAGGGCTTCTGCAGAGGGGGGGCAGCTCTTGGTGGGGCTCTTCTTTCTGAATGGATCCCAACACTAACAATACAGAACCCAAATGATCCAACGCCCTCTTCTGGCCCCCTCGGGCACTGCACACTCATGGTGCCCAGACAAACACGCAGGCAAAATATCCCAACATATAATAAAATACAACACATAAAAATACAATTTCAGGGTTGGGGATTTAGCTCAGTGGTAGAGCGAAGGCCCTGGGTTCGGTCCCCAGCTCTGAAAAAAAGGAAAAAAGAAAAAATACAATTTCAAGGAATAAAAATTTTTTTAACGATTGCTAGTTTTTACACGCTTTGGAAAGGATGTTCTGAGTGAGCCCTCCCCAACATTCCGGTCTCAACATTTAACATGAAAACAGACATCGTGGTGACAACAGAGAAAGAGAGTGGAGATCAATGAGAAGCAACTGTAGCAGCAAGAGACAGCCCAGAAATGCTCCAGTGACCAGAGACCAAGAGCACGTGACCCGAGGGAAGTAATACAAGAAGGCGCGGAGAGCGATAGGAAGCGGCCCATGGAGACACCGGTAAGAGAGCCAACAGGTTTGGCGTGGCAAATAACAGCCGAACAAAGGAAGACATTGGCAGCCGCTTGGAACTGATGGTCACAAGGAAAGCTCGCTGTACAGCAAGGCAGGACACACATGACTCATTATTCTACTTCCATGGACGTTATCAGATTTGGATAAAGCAGGGTCGATTTCAGCATCATTCAGAAGTCGCAGCATACAAATTGGCAACAGGTGCCAGAGAAGGGTTGAAATCATAGAATCCAAATAGAAAAAGGGCAGGGCTTTAAATAAGAGTTAAAAGCGCTCGTGGAATGACAGGCACGTTCTATGAGCAAAGAAAGGGGTCTCTGGGTCGCCAGCAGATGATCCTCACAGGGATCCTAAGAATCTAGTCATTTTGGAAAGTAGCAAGGGAGAGCACAGAGAACTATGGCAGAACTGCCCTCCTTGATCTGCAGTCGGACGCCGGACCTGGTGACAGCAGATCGCACAGAAGGAACAGACAAAGGCTCCTTCAGGGATGATGGAGGGAGGAAAGAGCCTGCCCTGCCATTGCCATCACCACAAGACAGTGCATGGCCCACATGTGTCAAAGAACAGGGGACAGTGGGGTAGAGCGATAAATACAACAAGAGCCACAACCTGAAGGTTACTGGCTAAATTATGCTCTTACAGGTAACACAGCGAGGTGGTTTACATGTGACCACCAGGCAAGAGGGTATCCCAATGACTGTGATGTGCTTAACACATATCCTGGGCTACGCAGAACTACAGACTTGCTAGGCGACTCAGAGACTCATTACAAGCACTGCTTTACAACGTATAAACCTTCCTCTCTTTTCCTTTTTACATTAAGAGCTGTTGCTTGCCAGGCTCTCACAAGGGTTCCCGATATACTCTCCCCAACCACCCCGCCCCCCAGTTTTATGGTAGAAAAAACAAACTACGTAGAGTTCATAAAACAGGTCCTTCTGGTTCCTCTGGCTCCTAGACAAACAACACAACCAACAGGCCCCCCAGATACAGTCGTGCTGGGGACTAGTGACTTACCCACGGCACCCAGGGAAACCAGGATGTTCTCCCGAGATTGAATGTTCTTGTCGTAGGGGCGATACCCATAGAGGTGGGCAGCGCTGTTCACCAGCCAGGTGGCGTTGAGCACCAGAGTGTATCTCAAGAAGGTGCTGACGAACAGGCTGTGCAGGAAAGTTTCGCCCCAGCAGTACCAGGGCACCAGTGTGGGCAGGATGAAGCACATGAGCAGGAGGCCAGGCTTGTAGTACCTACGAGGGGAGATGACACGCTGAGTCCAGAGAGAGGACTCTCAAACGTACACGAACTGTCCTTCCTGGTTAGGCAACATTGTGTCACTTTAAAGGATGGGACAGATCATCAGCAAGAGGAGAGGTGGTACAAAGTCTTAAACACAGTGTTCTCTTCTTTCAGATGCAATACACGAATGTGTCAATATTCTTCTAGTGTCCTACTGGGTACGGTTTGTCTCCTGTCACTTCTATTCCTGACTACAAATCCATTCCTTTTTCCTCCCACAGGAACATAAGGTCCTGCTCGTCAAACCGATCAGAATCAAACCATAACCTCGTCAGCCAATTCTGCTCTCTAGGTTGTTCTCCACCAGCCTTTGAGCTCCTTCTTCCCCGTTGAGGTTTTTGGCAGAGTATGGCAAGTGTCATGCCTTCATTTCCTGGCACCCCGTAGGTCTCTGGTCTGCTTTTTCCCCCAGGAAGACGTGTCAAATGTCCTAGGTCATTTGTAGGTCTCTGTTGCTTTAGAGGCCCCAACCCACTCTTCATTCCCTACAAACCAGGTTGCTGACATCCCTCACTGAGGTTGTATTACTGATAACCTTAGCATAGTTCCTGTCCATCTGCTCACTACTTCCCTAGCTGAACCTCCTGGTGGTCTAACCTGTGACTCTGGCCACTACCTCCCTAGATCCATGACTACTTTCACCTATGTTGAAAATGGGTCCTTCGGAGCCCACCTAGGCCCCACACTGCCAGAGAATGCTTCAGGGGTTCCCTGAAACAGATTGAGTCAATACCGACTCTGTGTCTGTCTTTGCAGCCCAGCTCCCATCACATGATACATCTCCTAGAGAAGGACTATAGCTCAGGAGGAGCCTATCTTGGCATTCTGTTGCAGTCCCTGCCAGAGCCTGTCTTTGGCTGGATCCTAATGCTACTTCACTAGCATACATCGGGCATCCACTGAGCTGTGTTTCCTCCTTGTTAATCACAGTAAACACTGCACCATCCTGCTTTATGTGGTGATAATTGAGGCTCATTCCTTCAACCTCAAATACACTGAAATTCTTTGAAGGTAACCACTCAGCCAGGCATACCAGACTAGAACCAATGTTATAGTCAATTGGTTTTACCAAGATGGCTCAGGCAGAAACAGAGCAATAATTTATGGCTGGGAGCCATCAGGACATTGGACATTTAAATGATTTTGAACGTATCAATCCAGTAAATCACCCAGTTATTGTTTTATAGGTCCTAAGAGAAAAGGTGGAATCCCTGAATCCAAGGTGGTCTGGGTTCCATGCCCCACGCACCTCCTCTGGAACATCACCAGCTTCTCAGCTTTCAGGTCAGACATGTCCAGCTTTCCGCCCTTCTCTTTGACAGCCGGGTGTTTGCGCACAAGCAGCCAACCCACGTGAGAGAAGAAAAAGCCACGGCGGGAGTTGTGAGGGTCGGCGTGTGTCTCAGAGAACTTGTGGTGGGCGCGGTGATCCCGGGCCCATTCATACACATCGTTCTGGAAACGGGAGAGAGGAACCAAGTGCTGAGAAGAGAAGTTCTCCTGGGGGAAGTCAGTGGCCTGGTATCTTCCTGGGCCTAAGAGAACTCCTGTGACTCCAAAGGAGAACATAGGGGGCTGCTCTTCTGCACATTTGTCCCCGAAGCTCCCTGGGCAAAGCCCCAGAGCACACTGAAGGTTGTGTGTGTGGGAGGGAGGAAAGTCATGGCACTTACAAAGAACTCTGCAGTTCTTGAAGAAAGGAGTGTGAGAACCTGGGGACAGAGATCCTCAGGCAGGTGGCCTTGGATCCCAGGGAGACCTGGAAGATGCAGGGAGTGACGCCTAGATGCGTTCACAGGTGACAGCCCACCCGACCTAATTTTAAGCTGTCCCATAACTAGTGAGCATGAGTGCATTTCCATAGGACCTCTGAGCTCATCTGGGGCACATGGGAAACACTTCACATACTGTCAATAAACGGGAATGGTTTAGCTCCCGGTTTTTCTCTTGTAAGAAGGGAAGTCTCAAGTCATCCAGTGCCCACTGTTTCAGCCAACAGCTAAAGTCTTCCTCCAACGCTCCTCATTTCTACTATGAGTCCACTTTTACACCTGACCTAGCCTGGTCGGCCTCAGATAGCACAAGGTTCACCAGTCCAACCTTTCGGAGTCAGGTAAGGGGTGATGTGCAGAAGCCAGCCTGATCTACATAGTGAGTTCCAGTCCGGCCTTGGCCACTCAGTGAGATCTTATCTCAAAGAACAAAAATTAGTGTGATAGTGGTTAATCCGCCAATGTGTCTGTGAGGACTTGATGGGTTAACTTATGCCAAGGGTTTAGCAAGTGTCTGCCAGGCACAAGCCAGTGCTATTGAGTTTCCAATTCTGTGACTTATCACCATTAGTCCCATTGTGGTGACATCCCAGGATAGCCACAGTAAAGTATGAGTTGACTCTCCAGTCAGAAGAGTCCAGGAAATCAGGGTCAGTGCATGGATTACGCAGCAGGGCCCTTTAGGCAAACATACTGTGTGATACCACATGAGTCCTGAACCTGTTGTACTTGAGGTGACTCCAGGAAACCAAACAAGGCAGTCAATGGTGGTCCTTACAATTCCCCTCTAGATGCTGATCCCCCATGGCCCCCTCAGATCATCCATGGGATGAAGACACCACCACAGCACCAGCCTCTTACCTGGAACGCCATGGTGTTGGCAATGATGAGGAAGATCCTCAGGGGCAGCCGAGCCTTGTAAGTCCTGTGGCTCCACAGGCGATGAGCCCCGGCTGTGATGCCCAGGGCACTGATAAGGTAGTAAAATATCCCTGCAAGACAAGACAGTGGGGAGCTCATCAATAGGCAAATTTCAACAGTGCCAGTTGCCAAGGCGTCTTCCCTGATGCCAGTGTTCCTTGGGTTTAGGGTGAGGATCTGTTTTTCACAGAACTGTAAGAATCCCTTGGTCTCTCGGGCCTAGTAGCTTTTGCCCCCCAAATGGGCAGAGTTGTAAACTCTTCTAGCAGAGCCCAGGGCCACAAACAGGAGCCTTGTGAAAAATAGCAGATACATTGATCGGAACATCAACCAGTTAGAGAACCCCTGAGTTTTAGGGGACATTCAAGGGATACAGAGGATACAGTCACATTCGAATACTCCAGAAGGGACTGTGGCCCATATCAGACAGTCAGCCCTGAAAGAGTCATGCTTATAGTGTCCTAAGTGACCTTAAGATTCTCATACTCAGGCTGGAGAGATGGCTCAGCGGTTAAGAGCACCAACTACCCTTCCAGAGGTCCTGGGTTCAATTCCCAGCAACCACATGGTGGCTCACAGCCATCTGTAATGAAATCTGGTATCCTTTTCTGATGTGTCTGAAGACAGCTAAAGTGTGCTCATATACATAAAATAGATAAATAATTTTAAAAAATATTCTCAGACTCACCACTCATTTTAAACAGAGTGTCATTAATACTACTTCACTTCACCTTTAACCCCAGAACTTCGGACAGCAGAGAAAAATCTGAATTCAAGGCCAGCCCTGGTCTACAGAGTTCTAGAACATTAAGGGCTACACAGAGAAACCCCTCTCAAAAACAAACAATCAAAACCAAAACCTCAACTTTACATCGAGGAAGTTGATCTCAAGAGAGGTTAGGTCTGAACAGGGCTGTTCAATTCTCAAAATAGGTACCGACATCGGAACCTTTCCTGCTTCGTCGTCCTCTAGGCATGCAGGGTGAGAAGGTACTAAATTCCATCTTGAATGGTTCTTCTCTGGCCAGCACTAGAATGCTGGGACAGAGGCCCTGGTAGCCACTGTTTTCATGCCTAAGGAGCCACAACAACAGCTGACCCTCAGAAGCCTTTGACCTTAGTTGCAGTCAAGAGGCACACATTGTACAATGTCTACGTCCTGTAGCAGAGACAGAAAACTCCTAAGCCAGCTTCCGTGCACCCCCATTTTCCTCTCACAGAATCCTTGTGAGCCAGAGTCAGTGTCTGACATCCTAAGCAAATTCTAGCCACATTCTCTCAGAGCTGAGATTGAAGCACCAGATGTCTGCTACCGATGGTCACGGGGCAATTTGACTGTCTTATGTACCAGATCTGACCACACTATACCAGAGAGCCCCAGAGAACCACTAGCAATCAAGGGGAGGGAAGAAATGGGTTGGGGCAACAAAGAGGCCCTCAACTTTACACCAAGGAAGCATCCGTGTTGGTTTCAGGCTGTAGATGACCCAGGCACAGGCTAGACCATATATGATACCATGACAACAGGGGGCTTGGGACAAGGACACAGGCACACTGGGATATTCTACCTAAACCTCAGTGTTCCCCACTCCTCCCTCATCAATTGTGTCTACATGTTGGTAAAGGAACATCTTAAGAGTTATTTTAAGAATCAGACTGGATCTGGGTGTGGTGGCCTTTAATCCCAGCACTTGGGAGGCAGAGGCAGTCAGATCTCTGTGAGTTCAAGGCCAGCCTGGTCTACAGTGAGACCCTGTCTCAAAAAAAGGGGGTAGCAGGCTGGAGATTCTTTAGTTTTGAGTGTTATCAGAGATCTCTTCAGAACGGGGTTCTTTGCAGAGTTAACAAAGAGAATGGAAAGGCTCTGGAAATAGTTTCCTCAAGAGAAAGGCTAGGAAGTAGCACAACTGGCCTAACAGAACCTCACCAACCCCAACAAAGCACGGTCCCTCTACTCGTTAATTGGAAAAAACAGTGGATCCTTTCAGATCTAGGTCATCTGGACAACTTCTAAGATGACACTTCACAGACCAAATCTAACTACTTAGAAGGCCCAAGAGGCACAAGGCAGAAGAGCCAATACCAGGCTAACCATCCCTTTCACAATCTTACCCTTGGAGAGAGCAGCCACAAAGTACCTAGAGCTAATACTGCTCCAGAGAAACCTGTCATCCAGAGAGGGAACCCTTCAGAGAGGCCTTATTTCATTCTTTTAACATCTGGTTGATTAGCAGGTGCTGCACCCTGGGGAATGACCCAGAGCAGAGGCACACACCTGTAGCCTGGGTGGGGTAGAAGCCTGTATCACCTTTCCCTAAGGCAAACTACCTAGGCAGGGGTTGAAGTCAGAATAGTTGTGTAAATAACGGCCTTTTCTTCTTTTCTTTTGAGGGACTGCTCTGGTACAGGGTCTTCAGGCTCTGTTCCCTGCCCTAGGTGAAGAGTAGTCCACAAGACCCCTGGCCTAGCACCCGATTCCCCTGCCAGGTTCTCCTGGGTCAGGTGAAACCAGGACGAACAGCTAAAGCAAAGTGCCTCACACAGAAAAGCTTTTACAGAGAAAGTTGTTTCTCTGCCTCAGGAATGCCCAGTTCCACAAGGAACCAGAAAAAAAAAAAAGGCTGGAGAAATCTGGACAGAGGGGTGCCTTGGGTCACTTTATTAAAGAGCAAAGAGGAATCTGGGGCACTGGCTCAAGACAAGGGGCGCTGCTCACCAAAGAGCCAGGTGTAGACCTTGCAGGAGGGAAGCCGGCTGTGTTCGTTAGATTATCAAGAAAAGGTTAGGGAAACCTGGACACAGACGGGACACTGTCCATTGCAAGACCCCCTTCATTAGAAAGGTGGGAGAACTTGAAGACGCTCCCTGACCCAGAAGGAAGAAAGGTGCTTACCCCAGAGCAAGGTGTAGACCTTGGAGGAGGGGATCAGTGTGATCCCGTACAGGGCTCCCACGTGCAGCAGGGCCATGAGGATGATGTTCCTCCAGACGTACTCCAGCTTGGGCGGGGGCCCCTCCTCATCCTGGTAGCTGGGGTCGTGGATATCTTCTCTCATTTCAGGACGGATGTCTTCTTCCAGATAGAGGGGCACCTTCTTCATCTTCTCTCGTCCATTCTGCAGGTTTCCGGAAGGAGGCTCTGTGATGGTAGTGGTGGTCGTGTAGGAACTGGAGATCTGCAAGGAAAAGGTCATTTGGGGGAGGCGGATCTATGCGGGGCGCTGTGTGAGCCGTTGGTGTACCATGTTCCTCACACTAGTGGAGGTGAAAGGCACAGCAGAAGCACAACAGATCCTGTTCCAGAGCTCAGGGAAAGAGGTACTCTGAGATAAATCAGAAGTTTCCAGAAACCGTACACATTTGTTGAGGGTGTATGTGTGTGAAAGACAAGTAGGAAAGAAGAGTGAAACATTCACACCCCTAGTAACACACAAAGGCATCCCTGCGTGAGTATACAAGTTTCAGCAGGACGGGCTTTCCTTTAAAGCTGCGGTTCTCAACCTGTGGCTCACGTTCAACCCCTTTGGGGGCTCAAACGACCAAAAGGGATCGCCCAAGACCATCAACAAACAGATATTTACGTTACGATTCATAACAGTACCAAAATTACAGTTACGAAGTCGCAACGAAAATAATCTTATGGTTGGGGGTCACCACAGAGTGAAGAACTGTATTAAAGGATCGCAGCATCAGGAACTTTGAGAACCGCTGCTTTAAAGCTAAAGACATGAAAGTTGGGACTCAACTGCCCAAATTACAATCCACACCTCCCAATCAACTGGTCGTATTAGAATTCGAGGAAGCTGTGTAGTCCGGAGAACTATCAACTTGTTCCTCCGGGGACCAGTCACCTAGCAGCGTAGCTGGCGCGCAGAGCGAGGGCCCCTTCTGGAAGCTCACCTCTTGGAGCATGTGGGCCGGCATCGTGGCTGTCGGTTGCTCGCTTCACTTTCCCAGCGCTGAGATCAAGTGTGGCGGAGCGGCGCTTGGAAACCTGCCCTCCTGTCTCACCGGATGGGTGTTCAGCCCGGTCTGGCTGTGCGTAGATCTCCCTGGGCTGGGAATTTAAAGGGTAGAGCAGGCGATGGGATGACCGTGCTCAGTATTTCCTCAGACCCCTTTTATCTGTTGCCAGCAAAGGGTAAAGAGCGCAGAGATAGCTAGCCAAGGAAGCCAGGCGTGGAGGTGAGGGAGGGAGGGAGGGAGGGAGGGACTAAGAAGGGGAAAAAAAGCCAAGTAGATTCCAGAGTAGACCTCCGAGGCGCCGGGATGCTGAAGGCATCAACACCGCGCGGATCCAACCCCCTGCCTGAGGGTAAATGCTAATGCGCCTCCTGTGAAGCCTGTCTTGTCATTGGCCAAAGAGAATTTGGTGCCACCTTGTCCAGCCTTTTCCATTGGCTAGGCGCAATCTGCTGTTCCCTCTGCCACTAGCTCCTCGCTCTCTCCTCCCCTCTTTTTCTCCTTATCCTCTTTGCTGTGGGCTGATGGATGACTTTTCTTTAAGAGGAGGATAACGTGGTCCCTTGTAGGGGTTGTGTACAAGCCTAGGACTCTCTTCTGGCGGTTAATGAATGGTTCACTGGGGAAATTGCATCGGAAAAAGTGAGGAAGACACTGGCCATCGCCACTCATAACTCTAACTTCACATCCACCCCCACTTCCAGGCACCTACAAAGAGAAAACCGGGACACTAGGACATGAGGGTGCTCTCAGTCTCTGATATCTAGTGCCCAGGGCTCTGACACAGGAAAACAATGGTTTGTCCGGTCGCTGCCGAGTGCAAGGAGCTCACATGCTGAGTTACAACTGCGTTTGCTCATTGGTCTCAATCTGAGGGAACCGCCTCTGCCGGGAGCCAGAGTCCAATCCTATCCCCACTTCCCTGAGCGGGATGTTTGAGAGATCATCAGGCTCAAATTAGGGGATCTTCCAAGGAAAGGTACTAATCAAAGGACCTGCATGTGCCGTAAGAATAGCAAACAGGTTCTTTGCCATCCCTAACAAGTTGTCACAGGAATATCATTTTGTTGAACCCACACTGACGGTGAGCAGTGGGTACTCCTTGGTATTTATTATTATTGGTTTCTTTTTAGATAGGGTTTCTGAAGCTCTGACTGTCCTAGAACTCACTATGTACACCAAGCTGACCTTGAGCTCCATAAACCTGTGTGCCTTTGAGTTCTGGGCGGGGCTCCTTGGTCTTTTAAAAAAGGAAGTGAGATTTAAGAGAGAGAGAGAGAGAGAGAGAGATGAGGTTACTGGTGGTGACACTTAGCAAGTTATGGTGGAGCTAAGAATAGAGTGTGGGATTAGTGGCTGCCTCAACAGTGCATCTTAAAAAATCCCAGCACTGGGAGGCAAAGGCAGGCAGTATCTCCCAGTTCTATGCAGCCTGGTTTGCATAGGGAGTTCTTTTCTCTTCTTCTTTTCCCTCTCCCTCCCTCTTTTCTGTCTGTCTGTCTGTCTGTCTGTCTGTCTGTGCCCTTCCTTCCTTCCTTTCTGATATCTGTGACTTCTATGCAGCCTGGTCTATACAATGAGCTGAGTTTCTTTCGTTTTAAAATTAAATGAAGACAGGGTTTCTCTATGTAGCTCTTGCTGTCTTGAAATTTACTTTGGAGTCCAGGCTGACCTCGAGCTTTGTCTGTCTCTGCTGGGATAAAGGCCTGCGCCACTAAGCCCCATTTATACAGTGGGTTGTAGGTCAGCCAGTGTTGCATGGGCCTGTTTGACAGCAGCAACCAGGTTCCCCTGGTAATTCCCCCTAATTCCCCTTCTGCTGTCATCCACTAGGTCTGGGGACATTACCTGGACTAAACTGCTGTGACACACATTGCCAGCAAAGGTAAGGGCAGACCCAAGACAGCCTGCAGTGTAGCAGTCCAACACTTCCCTCTAAAATCAGGCTGTTGTGCTAGTGAGAAAGCTTTGGGGGCCCAGACACAGTAGGCACTGGTTTGTCCGTGATCTTATATGACTGTAACATGGCACCCACTATAAACCTCAGGATCTTCCATTTATTGGGCTTAGTTGAAGTAACAGGTGGTTACATGTTTGCTGGGAACTGATCTCCAGTTCCCGGCCAGAGGGATTAAGGACATTTAACTATTGAGCCACCCTTCCTCTTTACAATATGATTCATGACTCTCAGCGCGTAACGTTCAGCCCAGCACCCAGGGGGCAAAAGCTGATACATCTCTGAGTTCCAGGCCAGACAGACTACATAGTGAGGTCCTTTCTCTAAATCAAATTTTAAAATTGTAATTCACGTATTTTCCTGTCGATGAAAGGGAAGCAGAAGGTAAGTGTGGAAGGTGGGGGGGTGCCGTTAGGACTTTCCAGAGTTCTTAAATTCTAAGAGATTGAAAAGGGAACAAGAAAAAAGGTAAAAACGGGGTCCCACTTAGACATTTTCAGTAAACACACAGACCTTAGACCTCAGCAAGAATCCACAGAAAAAGGCTGCTCACTCGGTCCTCAACCAAGCTGGGTCCGCTATTCCAACCAGACTGTATGGATTGAGCGCAGGTCTGAGAATGTGGGCGCATGCTTGGAGAGCACCAGAATCACTGCCATCTCTCTGGATGCCTTTATCCCACAAAGCACCTGGCCAGCTGACTCTACCCACCCAGAGGGGTATTTTGAAGACGTGTTGGAGATCCATTGTCCCTCCTGACAAACACTCTTCAAAAATTGTCACAACCATTGCAATGGACTGACTGGCACGTATTCTAGAGTGCATGGTATGTCTGTGTCACACACCCCATCCTCTTTAATCAACATAAAAAAAAACCCCAAAGGCCCTCATTGACGAGAAGAATTGCCTTTGACTGAACGTGTGAGACGATTTTCATTCAGTTCCTCTAACTAGAAAACTGGTTCCCGTTTGAGCAGAGATCACCTCTCACCAGAGGCTCTAGCAGTAACAGAAGAACAGAATTGGCATTCTGACTTGGATTGTGTATTTGTTTCATCATAAAAGAGGAACATTTTCCAGCAGTTATGAAAAGAAGAAAATTATTAGACTCTTAAAGGGTTTGTATAGATTGACGAAAACTCAAAATGATTAAAAATAAAGGTTTATGGCCATACCACCCTGAATACACCTGATCTCGGCTGATCTCAGAAGCTAAGCAGGGTTGGACCTGGTAAGTACTTGGATGGGAGACCGCCTGGGAATACTGGGTGCTATAGGCTATCTAGTATTTTGCTACATAACTAGGCTGACCTTGAACTCATAGAAATCTGTTTGCCTCTACCTCCTGAGTGTTGGGACTAGAAGTATGCCTCATACCTCTTTAAAGATTTATTTTTATTTTTAATTGTGCATTTGTGCACGTGCATATGCATGTGTGTGTTTTGTGTGTGTGTGTGTGTGTGTGTGTGTGTACATGTGTGTGTATGTGTGTGTGGAGGCTCACCTGTGGAAGTCAGAAGACAACTTCTGGGACAACTTGTGTGAGTTGGTTTTCTCTTTCTACCATGAGGGGCCTGGGAATCAATCTCATGTCATTAAGTTTAGCAGGAAATGTTATTACATCCTGAGCCTTCTTGCCTGCCCATCAGAAAGATGTTTTATAAGTAATTTTTTTCTTCATGGTGCTAGAGAATTAAATCTAGGGCCTCTCCTATCCTACACAAGTGCCCTACCACTGAGCTACACCTCAGCCCATTGACCCATTTCTGGAATTGTCACACACACACACACACACACACACACACACACACACACACACTAAGCATTGCAGATCTACGCACTATGTGTGCCATAGCTATGCCAACGATATTTTATATTTGTTATTTATAATACTGATTTAGGGCTTGTTTTTAATATAAATAATATTGGGTTAGTAAATTAATTTATTCTGCCCACCAATAGTTTTAAAACACTCAATTCAGGCCTAAAGATGGGGCTCAGCACAAAGCACTGGGCTTAGTAACCCCCCACCACATAAACCAGACAGCATACACATGCATATATGTAATAAATTTAAATAACAACAGTATCTCTCTGAGCCAGGCATGGTAGTGCACACCTGTAACTCCAGCACTTGGGAGTTAGCAACAGGAAGATCAGGAGTTCAAGAGCAATTTCAGCTACACGAGGAGCCTGAGGCCAGCCCAGTATGTAGGAGACCCTGTGACAAACAAAACAGTCTCTAATGATCCGAAAGTGTGTCCACTTTGTGGAGTTTGCAAGTAAGACACTGGACATGGTTTTGTCTAATCTCAGTAAAGGAATAACATATTTTAGAAAGGGAGGGGAAATAAGCTGTTTTGAAACTTACCAGATCCTAGCCTGACTTGGAAAAATTATTCTGTGAATTTGATTTCCTCATCTGTATGCAGGGTGGTAGTGAGCCAGGCCTGGAATCCCAGCGTTCGGGAGGCAGAGGCGGGTGGAGCTCTGAGTCTGGTCTCCAGAGTGCATTCCAGGGACAGCCAGGGTGACACTGAGAAAGCCTCCCTACCTTGGAAAAACAAAAACAAAACAAAACAAAACAAACAAACAAACAACAACAACAACAAAACAACAAAGAATGATTCATTAAGAAAGGCTGCTTGGAGCCTTATTTATAATAGCCAGAAGCTGGAAAGAACCCAGATGCCCTTCAACAGAGGAATGGATACAGAAAATGTGGTACATCTACACAATGGAATATTACTCAGCTATCAAAAACAACGACTTTATGAAATTCGTAGGCAAATGGAGGGAACTGGAAAATATCATCCTGAGTGAGGTAACCCAATCACAGAAAAGCACACATGGTATGCACTCATTGATAAGTGGCTATTAGCCCAAATGCTTGAATTACCCTAGATGCACAGAACACATGAAACTCAAGACGGATGATCAAAATGTGAATGCTTCACCCCTTCTTTAAAAGGGGAACAAGAGTACCCTTGGCAGGGAATAGGGTAGAGGGCTCTGAGCTTAGCATATTACTGAAGGTATTGGATAGGGTATGAGGCCATACTTGTCTTTTGGTTTTTGTTTTTTAAGAGTTTATTTGTTCTTTATTTTATGGGTATGGGTGTTTTGCCTGCATGCATATACTCGCAACATGTGTGTGCAGTGTAACCTTAGAGGTCAGAAAAGAGTACGAGATCCCCTGGAAGTGGAATTATAGACTACTGTGAGTGTCTGTGTGAACGCTGAGAACCAAACCCAGGACTTCCCAGTGCTCTTAACCACTGAGCCATCTCCTCAGCCTCAAGGTCTTACTGTAAGAAGCTAATTTGGAAAGGGGGGAGCTGGAGAGATGGCTCAGTGGTTAAGAGCACTGGCTGCTCTCCCAGAGGACCTGAGTTCAAATCCCAGCACCCCACATGGTAGCTCACAACTGTCTGTAACTCCAATTCCAGGGGATCCAACACTCTTACACAGACACATATGTAGATAAAATACCAATGCATGTGAATGAAAGGAAAGAGGAAGGGAGAGAGGGGGAGGGAGGGAAGGAAGGAAGGAAGGAAGAAAGGAAGGGAGAAGCTAATCATGGACCAGGCATGGTTCACGCCTTTAGTCCCTGCACTAAGGGGGCAGAATTTGAGGCCAGCCTGGTCTAGGATCTGCATAGTGAGACCCTGTAAAAGCTAATTCTGTTGTTCCAAACTACCCCAGAGATGTATGAGTGAGGACTTACACAGTTTAGGAAAGGTACTAGAGAGGATGTAGGGTGTGATTGGTCCCCTCTACCAGACAGCCTCCTCGGTCTAATGCTCACAATGGAATATTATTTGGAAATGAAAAAGGAAAAGGAAGTAGATGCTATAGCACAGAGATAGAATGCCAAGTGAAAGAAGCCAGTTGTCAAAGACAGCACATCACATGGCCTGTTGATGCAAATTGTCTTGAGTAGCTAAACCTCTCTTAATTTTCACTGTTGTAATTTTTAATTACATTTATTTACTCGTTTTTTTTTATTTTTTTAAAAAAGATTTATTTATTTTATGTATATGAAAACATGCATAAAATCATATGTATATACTTATATACTCATATGTATACAAGTATACTCTCTTCAGACACACCAGAAGAGCACACCAGATCCCATTACAGATGGTTGTGAGCCACCATATGGGTGTTGGAAATTGAACTCAGGACCTCTGGAAGAGCAGTCAGTGCTCTTAACTGCTGAGCCATCTCTCTAGCCTTCCTACTCATTTTCTTATATATTTATTTACGTGTGTGTGTGTGTGTGTGTGTGTGTGTGTGCGCGCGCCCAGGGGCCATGGGTCACATGTGGAGGCTAGAGGACACTCCTGGGCAGTCCATTCATCTTTTTTTACCGTGTGAGTCCCAGGGACTGAACTCAGGTACTCAGGTGGTCAGGATTGACAGCCAACGTCTTTACCCACTGAGTCACATCACTGGCCTTGTTATTATTACTTTTTAAAAAGTCTTTATTTTATTTTATTTTCGGGACAGGATCTCATGCATCGCTGGCTGGCTGTGCAGTTCCTGTACAGCCAAGGAAGAGGTCAAACTTCTGGTTCCCTTGTCTCCCAAGTGCTGGGACTTTAGGTTTGGGCCACCATCCCTGGCTTGTGCCATGCTGAGGATCAAACTGAGGACTTGGTGCATGCTGGGTGAGGACTCCATCAACAGCCACAGTCTCCGCCTCTACTATTATCTTGTTTGTTTTAGAGAGTCTCTCACTGGCCTGAGACTCGTTACTCTAGCCCAGACTGAACTTGATCTCAGCATTCTCCTGCCTCAGCTCCTCCAGCACTTGGATTAAAAGCATGATCCATCACCTCCGGCTCAGAATAAGAAAATGTATAGAGACAGAAAGTCAGTTAGTGGGTTAGAGGGTCGTGAAGGAGGGAGGTGGCTGACTAAGGAACGCAGGGCATCTTTGAGGGGTACTGGAAACATTGGAAGACTGACTGTCAGGGTTAACTTTGGGGATGTACTAGAAGCCATTAAAGCTGTGTGCCCTAAGTGGATAGAGTAACACCTTGTAGAAACTGTGTCCTTAAAATACTTCCTTTCCGCTGACACTCCAACTGCTGCAGATGCTGAGATCGTTATTGGTTTGTTCAATAAACAGGCACAGCACACACTGAGAGTCGTTAGGCAACCAGCTCCACGGATCTCCCCATCCACTCTGAGCATGACCTCATGGCACTGGGACAATAGGTCAGAGCTGGAGAAATGTCCTCACCATCCTGGACCTCACAGGCTTTCTCATGTCGAGGGCACGGTGGGGAGGGAGGGGTAGAAGCCAGCACCACTCTTCTAGGACAGGGCATTTGGTGGTGGGGGGAGAAGGAGTACAGACCTCTGGGGATATGGTCCAGGTGGGAGACCCTAGGCAAAGTCCCATTTGGAGTCAGTTTGGGTGTCACAGGCTCCAGACACAGGCCAGACCAGCCTGGGAGAAGCAGGAAGACTTTATGGAGAACATGGCAGTGTGAAAAAAATCCCAAGGGGCCATTGGAGTTAGACAGGAGAAGAACAAGTGGCAGTTTAGAGCCCAGCACTGGAGAAGGGGCTTGAATGTGACATTATACTAAGGAGTACCCTTGGCACAGGCTCTGAGCTAGAGAGTCTGGTCTTGAACGGTGTGGCCCTAGCTATGAAGAGGTCAGTGAACTTGTCTAAGCCCACGGTCATGTGTTTGTCCATGTGGTACAAGGAGCTGTCCCCAACATCCCTGTCTCTTTCTCCTCTCTCTGCTGCTCCTCTGTTCAGCACAGAACTGGAGTGTGAGCAGTGTGTGTGTGTGTGTGTGTGTGTGTGTGTGTGTGTGTGTGTGTGTGCGTGCTACATGTAGATACATTTGCGGCATAAGGATGGGGCCATAGGAGTGACCTCTGCCAGGCTGTCCCTACCTGTCTGGGCTCTGTAGAGCAGGGTGAATGTGGCTGGAACAAGTAACGTCTCAGGAGCAGAGCGTGTGATCAAGAGCTGACAGCCTGCACAGCCGAGACCTGGGGACAAAGGTCTCAGGATTTGTTTTCTACGGTGGCCTGACCTTCTCTTCCCAGGCTCCAGGTTGCTCCTTCCCTCTTGTGCAGACCTGCAGGAGGCTCTTCCCCAACTCTGGAAGCAGCTTGTGCTGTGTGTGAGCCTCTGAGTGGACAGTCACAGAGAGCAAGTGACACAGGTTCTGGGCTGCCCCTGACGACAAATTAATACGCGGAAAGGAGCACCCTTTGCATCCTTCTTGCCCTGTCTTAGTTTGGGGGACTACAAGGCGACACAAGAGGGGCTTGTGCTCCTCTGTCTTTATGATGAGAGAGAGGTAGTCCTATTGGTTTCTTGCAGTAATCCAGAGTGGAGCAGATGGCGGCCATTCTGTGCCCTGAACCAGTACCTCCTTTTCCCCTTTAGGTTTAAGATACAGATCCCAGTCTTTGCTACCCTCCCCCCACCAAGAGGACCCTCCCCCCTTTTGTCCCCTCCCCCTATTTCTCTACAAGATGCCTTCCCTGTCTTCATGTAGCCTCAGCTTCCACAGGAGCACAGACCGCCAGCCCACTGTCCCCATCCTGCCTCACCCTGCAGTAACCTCCCTGGACTGATGTCACCCTTGGTCTGCACTGACACAGCACTGAGCAGCCACAGCAGGGCTGTGAAGTCCAGAGGGCGGCTGGCCATGACCTAACCCCAGCTTCCACCAAACATTTCCCAGCCAGGAGTCTGTGATTCTCTCATGCCATCACTGGGTGCCAAGATAACCCCCGGGGGCCCCAGTGCTGACTGAGCCTCCTCTGTGTCCTGCAGAAATCCGATGCTCTGCTCTGTGCAGAACAACTAAACCAAGCTCCCTTGACGCCTTGGGGAGCTCGCAGATTTCTAAGGGAAGCGGGGACAAAGCACAAAGGCCAACCACACAGGCCAGTACCTGATGATACAGGATACAAACAGCCTGCCAAGTGGAATAGGAGTTTAGGGAAGGAGAGAAGCCTTCTCAACAGAGGGACCCCTAAGTCGGGCAGGTGGAGAAAACAGGCTTGAGGTGGACGGAGCAGCGTTTTAAGGTTGTGTACTATCGTCATAGCTCTGTGACTCTGCTAACAGTCACCGGGGTGCTATCTTTGTTCTCTAATCCTCAGAACAGCTGCTGAGGTTGGGGGACCCTGTGGTGGAAGGGTACCAGAACCTAAATCTGATAATGAGTGTAGGGACTTTGCACATTTTGCTTGCTGCATGGTTCTTTCCAACCACAGAACGGACCTGCTCAGTACAGTCGAAATTAATTACCAGGTCCCCCTTCTCTTGCTCCTCCCACCACCCAGTGTCCCACGGACACCTTCCAAGCAGACACCTTTGTCCTGACCCTTAGGCACAGGACGGTGTGACAAGCCCAGGAGATGTCTTCTTCTCCCCTTTCCAATCCTTTATGCCTCATCTCTCCCTGCCCAAGAGGGGAAAGGGGAAAACCCAGCTGGTGTCACAGCTGTGCCTTCGGAACCCAAGGCACAAGTGAATGTAACTGTGGTACATTTCCAGGCTGTTCAGGCTGCTCCCTGCTCGCCAGGATCTGGCTGGATTCCCTTTCAAAGTCCAGGGTTATTTTCTTCTTTCTTCCCAAAGGGACGCTGGATTTGCAATGTTGCTTGCCTCAGACAGGCTCTTGCAGTCTCCGGTTTCTGTTAAAGCAGTGTAAGGTTTGGTGTTTAGAGTTCAAGGGAGACACTGAGGCAAACGTCTTTGGGTAAGAGATTCATTGGAAGAGTTGTTAAGGCCACAGGCAGACAGCAGCATGGCGGAGGCTCCCATGTGAGTTCAAGCCCCAAGGTAAACAGACAGGATGTCAAGGGGCTTTGATAAGAGAGATATCAGGCCTTTGTAGCAGGAAGTTTCCTATCACTGGTTGGTGAGCAGCCCATAGCTCTCCACAGTGAGGCTGTCTGTCAAGTTCCTCGAGTTAGGAGGCGAGGAGGGAATGCCTTTTGAGCAACATGTGACTCCAAGGATGTGGAGGGAAAAGGTCACATTTACTTAAGGTGTACCCATTATACAGGTGGGTATGTGCCATCTTCTGAACCCCTCTGGTGTCTGGGAGTCGGGCAGCCTGAGATCTGTAAACTTTCTTAGGAAAGAAAATGGAAATAATAGGTCCTTGGGGAATGGCTGTTAGTGAATTAGAGAGCCCGGCAGGCTCTCTGTGGGGGTTGGGGTAGGGGGCTCAGCCTCACCATAAGGCTCCCAACCCTGAAGGACACTTAGAAGCCCAGAGGGGGCTTGTGATCTGTTGGTCCCCAGGACAATCCCAGCATCCAGCATTCTCTTCCCCTAACAATCTCTTCACACACTTCTTTTTCCCCAGACAGGTGCCAGCATATTATTCTTGTTGCCCTATAATAACCTCACCCTCTGGGCCACCTGGCAAAGCTATGGCTTCCTGTCATCTACTTGGTCTTGCTCATGGCAGTGACCTCATGGTTAACTTTGGTACCAGGTAGAGTGATCCCAGAAACCGGTTGTCCAAAAATGGCATGGGACCTGATGTTGGCCAACCAGCCTGTGGCCAGGGCAGACTGGTGTCTGGGCCTGGGTGGGGGTGCTGAGGCTAACAGATGTCCACAGTGAAGGCAGGGAGGCCTCACAGGCAGATGTAGGAGGAGCTAGGGTGGACATGGTGAGTATGTCTGGGTGTCCAGCAACAGGGTCCCATTAGGGAGGGGCACAGAGTTTATGCTCTGGTCGCTGGGAAGCCATGGACAGAAGGCAGTGAGGTCAGCACAGAAAGTGGGAGGTCAGGAGTGAATTCTCCCTTCAGAGGTGGGAAGCAGGTAGAGCACTTCGTGGACGCTCCCAAGAGCTGAGGCTGCCAGGTTTCCAAAGGAGGCCACAAGGAGAAGACCTGAATCATGGGGCTCCAATTACAGGGAGAGACTCTGACCAACAATGTTTACCTGAGGCCACACTCTCCTTCGTTGCTCTTGGCCCAGAAACAGAGAGGCCAATCAGGGAGCAAGCTTAGTCCTGGAGGATACAGGACACCTCTGGTGGCCTATTTCGACTCCCTAAAGGTTTTATCAATCCCCCTTTTTTAGGCCACAACATAGTAATTCACCAACTCTCTACTCCCCATCTCCCTCCCTCAGGGACAGAAGTGAGCTTCTGGCCCTTGTGAGCCCAACCCCACCTCTTCTCTGAAAGACTTGCACAGTAGGGTAGTTTCTGCTTGCTTCTCGAGGACCCAGCTCCACACAGAGGACTACCAGACACCTCGAGTGACCAATCCCTGGGGTTTACGATCTGTTAGCAGAGAACATGAGCTTTCAGCTACCCAAAGGGAAGGGGATGGGGAGAGAAGTGGGGCCAGTTTAGGACCCCTTTGGAGGAGAGACACAGTAGGAACGGAGGTGGGGCCTGGGGCCCTGCTGCCACCTGGTGGCTGTACCAGGCAAAACACCATTAAGGTCTTCTGTGAATTAACCAGATTTTTTTTTTTCCCCTTTGTCTCACAATCCTGGTTCTGAAGCTTAATTCCATGGCGCATAATCTCTCTGAACCCCATTTTCTTCTTCTGATCATGAAGAATGACCCCCATGAGATTATCTGAGTTCGAGAGTTGAGCCTGAGAGACAGCTCAGCATGTAAGGTATTTGCTGTACAAATACGTGGTCCTGAGTTTGGAGCCCCAGTGTGAGAAAGCCTGGGAGTGTGTATGTGTGTGGGGTAAAGATATGAGGACCCTGGGGCTCACCCATGGCTCTAGTGTGCTTTCTATTGCTGTGATAAAGACCATGACCAAAAGCCACTTGGAGAGGAGAGGGTTTATTTGGCTTATGCTGGTCATAGTTGATCACTGAAGGAAGCCAAAATAGGAACTAAAATAGAAGGAGCTGAAGCAGAGGCTGTGGAGGGGTGCTGCTTACTGGCTTGCTCCCCATGGCGTGCTCAGCCTGAATTCTTATACAACACAGGACCACTGGCTCAGGGGTGGCACCATATCCAGGGGACCGGCCTCTTCCACACAAATCATTAAGCAAGAAGACAGCCCACAGACTTGCCCAGAAGCGATCAGATGGAGGTCATTTCCCAACTGAGGTTCCTCTTCCCAGATGACTCTAGCTTGTGTCAGGTTGACAAATACAGACAAAAACAGCAAGATGCTGGCCAATCAGTTTAGCTGAAAAGGTGAGCTCCAAGTTTAGCGAGAGGCTCTGTCTCCAAAACAAGTGTAGAGCCATGACAGTTCATGCCAACTTCTGTCCTTCACCGTCATGCCTGTCTACACATACATACACACTCTTGTGTACAACACACACATACACACACACTTGTATCCAAAACACACACACTCACTTTTATCCAACACATATACACACACTCATATGTATCCACACACTCATTCACTTGTATCCATATACACACACTCACTTGTATCCAACACACACATACAGATACTTGTATACCACACATACACAGACACATACTTGAATAGAACACACACACACACACACACACACACACACACACACACACGATTATATGACAGCTAACTGAGATAATACACTATCACACACGCTTGGCCTCCGGGTGGTCAGTGCATGGCGAGCATGCTTGCTTTGTTTCTTTCTTTCTTCACCCACTAAAAAAGCTCACCTCAGGGCCATTTCCCTCCAGCTTCTCTTCATGACCTCCCCACTCCCTGGTCCATTCCTCTGAAGCACTGGGAGCTGCCATCCCTCTCAGTATGGCTCTTGTCATACTCAGCACACACTTCACCATAGTCCTCCCCCTCCAGCTGGAACCTGCAGGGAGGAAGCCATGAGGGAGTCATTAACACAACATCCCTACTGTATTCAGGACTTCCATGGTAAGATAGGAACTCCACGAAAGCCTGGGAAGCTCCAGAGGAGTCTCTGAGCCTAGGATCAAACAAACCTCAAGCCCCAGAAAGACAGACTGCTGTCTGGTCGTAGGCAGTTGTTTTCCAAATATGAGTGTCAAATGTTGCACAAAAAAATTGCCGGGGCTGAAAAGCACCTGGAATTGCCTAGAAGTGACCACTGCAATTTTAAAATTCACTTTATTCTATTTAGACTCTTGCTACACTGCAGGTGTATGTGACAATACGGTATATGGTAAATACTTTATGACCCTGGATATCATTCCAAAAGACAAGGAAGTTCTCCACGATCAGTTCTCCTTTTGAAACTACATTGTAATTTATTTAAGCTTTTCCCCCATTGTTAAACTTTATCATAGTGAGAAAAGTCATTGCCAATAATGCTGACCGAGTCCTAGATTTGGGATTGAACGGTAGAAGAGATGAAGGGATAAAGAGCCACCACTTCTCAATTCTCAACTGGAAACTGAATCTCTGGGTGTTTTCACCTGCTCGGCTTGCCCTTTCATGACTGTCTGTCTCTTTTCCAGGTTCTAAGGAGATAACCCAGTTTCGTAATGGAAATGAGGCTGGTGCAGACCTGGAGGGAAGGATCTGATGCAGGCATCTCGGCTCAGTTCGGCTCATGTTCCTGTGACCACGAGGGTTCCTGGCCGCCTCAACCAGCCTTCATGCGGGACCTAAGGAACCCTCGCTTTGGTCTTAGAACTTGGTCCACTCTCCTCTGCTTAGGGCAGCAAACTATTTCTGAACCTCAGGGAAGCTGGAATTTCCACAGCTCTCCCCATAGGGCAGAAAAGGGGTGCATGACATGGTGGTGCATACCTAGAATCCCAGAACTTGGGAAACTGAGGCAGGAGGATTGCTATGGGCTTGAGACTGGCACAAACTATGTATGAGCTTTTGCTTTTCCTCAAGAGGCAGCCTGAGTCTGAGGCTCCTCACTCCCACCACCCATACTGTTTGCCCCCACCCCTTTGTCAGTGCAGGGGTTCTCCGAAGCCTTCCTCTGCCTTCTCTCATAGCTTCAGTCTCATGGATTGTATAATGTCACATTAACCCTGGTTTGTTGAATCCTGCAGCATAGTACAGTTTTGAATACCAACCAGCCTAGTTTGGCAAAAACCTGCCATTTTGACCTCTGATTACCCTCCTCACAGGAAAAGTCGAGTGGGCACTGAAGCTCGAGAGCTTGGAGAAATACCAAGTAACACAATCATGAGATTCCTCTCGATTACCACATTTGCAGCTTCTTGAGTAAGTTTAAACAGCAGAGGAATGAAGGAGCCTTCTGGGATTTCTCAACCCGAGCTGCAGAGCCTGCCCCATAGGGCGGTAGAATCTGATCCACTCGTGAGGAAAAGGACTCCGCACTGAGCAGGAAAAGCAACTGGATGGGTTCCAGGAGGGGTGGCCATGAATAAAGCAGTGGGTCGTGGTCTGGAGCTCTGTCATATGAGGAGACTTGTCACACGAGGAATGTCCTCAAGTCCACTCAGACCCCTGCTGGTCTCAGGCCTCCTCAGGAATTCAGGTTCGCCCGAGGGAATGGGAAACCATCTCTTGTTCCACTCTCTGCTTCTTGGGGACCACGCTGTTGTCACCCCGTTCCTGACCCAGGAGTCCTTGCACAATTCCTTAAAAGGCTGTAGGCTCCCTCCTTGCTCAGCTGATCCAATGCAAGATGCTCCCCCCTGGCCCAGCTTCTCACCCTTTTCTCCAAGGAAAACTGGCACCTCGGTGCATCTCACTTGTCTGGAACAGCGGAGAGGACACTTATCCCTTTAGGGGGGCCCAGACAGCCCTCAGATGCAGGCCGTGAAGGGAGTCACCCCTCTCCAGTGTCCAGGCCTTGGGGAGGAAATTCATGTGACAGGTTCAGGGAGGTGACACACTTTTTCTTCAGTGCCCTAGACCTGGGTACATTGGTTTATCAAGGGGCTGAGCTGGATCTCTGGCACCCCATTATAGGGACACTTCATAACGAAGCTTTTGATGTCTTTTAGAATCTGAAAATGGCTTGACTTCAGCCCCTGTTCGCTCCCCAGTTTCAGGGCAGGTTGAGAGGGGGAAGTCTTTATCTCTACTCACTAGGGCATGGCTCACAGGACCTGTGTGACCATTGCTGAGCTGGTGGAGCAGAGGGGAAGGAATACCTCTCACTTTCCTCTCTGGGTGTGATCTCCACTGCAGTCCATGTTGGCCCTTCTGGTGGATGTCAGCTTAGACCCACCGTGTTCTACAGCACCTCTTTCCTCAGCCCCTCCAATTACCCTTTGATCATCTGTACAGTAAGAGGTCCAGACTTCACACCGCAGGGTCCATGTGGATCCTCAGAATACCACCCCTGCCACGCCCTAACCCCCGACCACTCCTCGTCTCTGATCCTAAACTCCTCAGTTCCTCACAGCTCCTTTCCTTGTGTGTCCTGAGCCTTGCAGAGAGAAGGGACAGAGAGAGGGGGAAGGATGAGGATTGATGTCATCCTTATCCCTTCATGGATATTCTGTACCCGAGAGGACCTCAGCTTCCCTGCCATACTGGCAGAGGCTGCTCTCAGGTGCTGGTCCCTCGGCTGTCTTCTGACTATGCCCGTTTGGGCTTGTGCTCTTTTTCTACTTTAAGAATAGGAACCCCCTTTCCCATGAATACTGTAGGAAGTCCCAAGGGGGACAGGAACGGCAAAAACTGGGGAGCAGAGCCTTGGACAACCCTGCTTACAGCAGCCCCCAATTCCCTGTGACCGGGAGGATCTGCACTGTCTCCATTGTGGCTCTCCCTGAGCCTCAACCCAAGAAGCCTGAAGACAGATACCAGGAGAAGACACAGAGAACCCCAGTGTCCAGCCTCTGTCTCTGTATCTGTCTTTGCACCACAGGCATAGGGTGGGAGAGGGCTCTCCTGGGGTATGAGAGTCTGAAGGGAGCTTGAACAGCTTTATGGAAGGCAGGGGATCACAGGAAGAAGTGAAATTTTGGTGTTGCTAATTTGTCAGTGTTAGAGTTGCTTGCCCCGGGGACAGAGGCCCAGCTCCTGGTCTGCCAGAAAGGTCACTTAGCACAGACATTACCTGGGATCCCAGGGACTGTAGGAGAGTGGGTTTGGTGCATGGAACACTGAGGTGAGGGGCTCTAGACCACTCCACCTGAACAGATACCCACCCCATTCACAGCCTCACTCTGACCCAGTATCCCCACCCCCTCTCCCTCAGGGACTTGGTAGGAGGTCAGGCAGGGGTGTGGGTGCTGTAGTCAGGTCCCGGGGGACACTGGGTGGGTAAGGAAGGACCAGTGGAGATGGGGTAGGGACTAGGGACAGGGAGGAGTGGATCACTAAAAGGATGTGCTGTTGGGAATTCTGGACTTCCTTTTTTTTTTTTTTTTTTGTCTTTTTTTTATTAACTTGAGTATTTTTTTTTAATTTATTTAATACTTAATAATAATTCTTTGGTTTCCGGGCAAACATCCCCCTCCCCCCTCCCCTTCCTTACGGGTGTTCCCCTCCCCATCCTCCCCCCATTGCCGCCCTCCCCCCAACAGTCTAGTTCACTGGGGGTTCAGTCTTAGCAGGACCCAGGGCTTCCCCTTCCACTGGTGCTCTTACTAGGCTATTCATTGCTACCTATGAGGTCAGAGTCCAGGGTCAGTCCATGTATAGTCTTTAGGTAGTGGCTTAGTCCCTGGAAGCTCTGGTTGCTTGGCATTGTTGTACATATGGGGTCTCGAGCCCCTTCAAGCTCTTCCAGTTCTTTCTCTGATTCCTTCAACGGGGGTCCTATTCTCAGTTCAGTGGTTTGCTGCTGGCATTCACCTATGTATTTGCTGTATTCTGGCTGTGTCTCTCAGGAGAGATCTACATCCGGCTCCTGTCGGTCTGCACTTCTTTGCTTCATCCATCTTGTCTAATTGGGTGGCTGTATATGTATGGGCCACATGTGGGGCAGGCTCTGAATGGGTGTTCCTTCTATGCCTGTAGGGCTGTGGGGGACAACGCTGACTGAGAACACAGCCGAGAACAGAGAGCTTTATGTCAAGACTACCCTGAGGGAGCTTGTGGTGTACATCGTGTTCCTCGTGGACGTCTGTCTGTGTGAGTAGCCACTGTCCTGTGAGCATCTGCCTGTGAGAGGCACAAGCGTGTGAAACGTCTGTACCTCCCACATGGTATTCATCTGTGCGAGGCCAAGATTCTGGGATTCTGGGGATTTTGAGTACATAACAATATGCAACATCTGTGGCTTTTCAGCTTAAGAGATTTCACTGAGAAAGAGTTGTCACCGAGTTTAGTGGAAAAGCCCCGTAGGTAGACAAACAAAAGGAGCGTCTCTCAAATTCCCAGGCGACCCAGATTTCTCAAACTCAGTTATTGACGCTGCAGTTTGTGCTGGCAGGTGCACATTTTGCGAAGTGTGACGGGCCCTCTCTCCTTTTCTCTTTGGAGGAGTTTGCTCTTTTTTTTTCTCTTTAGGGGCAGGAAGAAAATGATTCAGGTCTTAGAGAGGTCCTGAGAAGAGGCTTGGGGTCCAGTTGGCATGGCGATGCCTGAGTGAAAGCTCATTGCACACAGGCTTTCTGCAAGGCATTAGCTGGGGACTTTAGTGTCCAAGTTCAGAAAGGGAGTGGGAAGATCACGGTGTAAACAGTGCATAGGGTGGAGTCAAAGCTTGTGCAAGATGAGAAAGCAGGGCACACAGAGGCTCCCTGGCCTGCAGGTGAGGGAACTGAGGCTGTAGGCCTTCTTTAACAGTTCCACTTCGAGTGGTGTTTGCCTGGTACAGCAAACACTGTTCTACCTCCTATCCATGTTCCCCGTCATGATATCGATAGACTTAAATCTCTGAGCCTACAATCAGGCCCCGGTTGTTGAGGCTTGAATAAGAATGGCCCCCTAGGCTCATATGTTTTAATGTGTGGTCATCAAGGAGTGACACTATTTGAAAGGATTAGGAGGTGTGGCCTTGTTGGCGGAAGCATATCACTGAGGGTGGACTTTTAAATTTCAAAAGCCCAGAGTGTCTTTCTCTCTCCACCAGACTTAAATGCTTTCTTTCATAAGATTTTGCTGCCGTCATGGTGTCTCTTCGAGCAATAGAACAGTGACGAAGACATAGTGCGGGCTGCCACTTTGGTGACTGTACTGGCTGGTTGTGTGTGTCAACTTGACACAAGCTGGAGTTATCACAGAGAAAGGAGCCTCCCTTGAGGAAATGCCTCCATGAGTCCAGCTGTAAGGCATTTTCTCGATTAGTGATCAAGGGTGGGAGAGCCAATGGTGGGTGGTGCCATCCCCGGGCTGGTAGTCCTGGGTTCTAAAGAAAGCAAGCTGAGCAAGCCAGGAGAAGCAAGCCAGTAAGCAGCACCCCTTCATGGCCTCTGCTTCAGCTCCTGCTGCCAAGTTCCCGCCCTGTGTGAGTTCCTATCCTGACTTCCTTTGGTGATGAGCAGCAATGTGGAAGTGTAAGCAGGATAAACCCTTTCCTTCCCAACTTACTTCTTGATCATGATGTTTGTGCAGGAATAGAAACCCTAACAAAAGACATCCTTCAGGTCACTTATTCTCCAGACTAAATAATTTCTACTCTGTCTCAAAAAAAAAAAAAAAAGCCATTATAACATGGTGACCAGAGACTGAAGGTTTGGGCTCTGAATTTGAAGATTCAGGTGTAAACACTACAACAGATAATTTACCATCTGAGGGACCTTGAACAAGCTGTTTCTCTTCCTCTTCTTCCTCCTCTTCCTCCTCTTCCTCCTCCTCCTCCCCTTCCCCTATCCCTCTTCCTCTTCCTCCTCCTCCCTCTTTCACTACCCCTCTTCCTCCTCCTCTTCCTGCTCCTCTTCTTCCTCCTCTTCCTCTTCCTCCTTTTCCTTCTCCTCTTCCGTTTGTTTGTTTGTTTGTTTTGAAGCAGGGTTTCTCTGTGTAGCCCTGGATGTCCTGGAACTTGCTCTGTTGACCAGGTTGGCCTTGAACTTGGTGATCTGCCTGCCTCTGCCTTCCGAGTGCTGGAATTAAAGGTGTGTGCCACCACTGCCTGGCTAAGTTGCTTAACTTCCTGGAGTCAGGTTTCTCCCTCTATATCCACCGGATCCAGTAGGATTATGTGGTCATTTTATGGGCCATTCACACAGCCTGGCATGTTGTGTGACAACACTTTCAGAGTGCTCCCCATGCAGTCTTCAGGCTCAGCTGTGATTAACTTAATGTCATTTACTGGAAGAAATGCACCAAGGGACACCAGACTGTCCTGTGTCGTTACTCCTGTGGTATCTAGATTTGCAAGGTCCTTGAGGACTTCCACAGGAAGTGATGAGTAGAGACGAGGACAAAGTAGCCCCTGAGAGGGACAGGAAGAGAATGTAAGCTTCTGGGTAGAGAGGCCAGCATGTGCTAAAGCCAAGTGTAGTGAAGGCCTCCCTGCAGATGGAGCAAAGACTGGGAGCAGCAGAGGGGTGACCAGGACCAGGCTGGGATCCTTGCAGCATCTCATGTGGGCTAATATAAAACTGAACTTTGTCCTGAGGGCTATAAAAGAAGCCCCAAGGGTTCAAAGCATAGGCTTGGGCAGGGTATACCAAAACTCCATTTCTGGGTGTTAGGTCAGTGAACATCCCTGGGAAAGTTGAAAGGAGAAAAACTAAGATCACTCATCCCATATTCATATTCAGTGAACACTGCCACTGACACCACAGTGACCACTAGGGCTGACCATCACACTGACAACTAGGGCTGATGATCACTGTAGACATTACAACCGACCACCACAGTGACCACAACTGACCGTGTTAAGGTTTCTATTGCTGTAAAGAGACACAGCGATCATGGCAACTGTTAAAAGGGAACACTTCATTTGGGGCTGGATAAGAGATCAGAGGTTTAGTCCATTATCATCGTGGCAGGAAGCATGCAGAAATGGTGCTGGTAAGGTAGCTGAAATTCCCATGTCTGGATCGGCAGGCAGCAGCAAGAGAGTGAGACACTGGACCTAGCTTGAGCATTTGAAACCTCAAAGCCCATCCCCAGTGATGCACCACCAAGGCCACACCTCCAATAATGCTACTCCCTATGGGTCTATGGGGACCGTTTCCATTCAAACCACCACAGACCACCAGAGTGGACATTTCGCCTGACCACTACAGTGATCACTATGACCATCCCAGTGACCACTCCAAATGATAACCACAGTGACAATGACTGCCCGTCACAGTGACCGTAATGGCTTACCATCCCAGTGGACACTATACCCGATCACCACAGTGACAGGGACAGTGTCTCTCTACACAGTCCTGGCTGTCCTAGAACTCGTTACGTAGGCTATGCTGGCCTCAATCTTATAGAGATCTTCTTGCCTCTACCTCCTGGCTGCTGGGATTAAGGTCATGCACTGCCAAGCCCTGCCAGAATATTTTATCTTACTTTCAAAATACCTTATCGAGTCACTGAATCAATTTAGTCAGATTAATATATGGCATGCTGGTTAAATACCTGGACTCTGAATTCTGCCAGTCTGGTTTCAAGGCCTGGCACTCCAGCTATCAGCTGTGTGATCTGAGGGAGTTTGCTTATCTAATAGCACTGGTCCTTCGTACCCGATAAGACTATTGTGAAAGGTGAAACAACCCAGAAGGATTGTACTATATGTTTAGTGCAATGTCTGCTGGCACTGGCGAGTGAGCATGCTATCTTCTCCTCGACCCTCACACAGCAGACACTGCAACCACATTGCAGGCAGTCACTGGGCAGGGCAGGGCTTGATTTGAAACTTGTAACCATGCGAAGTGGAGTCCTTCCGGTCTCCACCATTGTTCACAGAGAAGTGCAGGGGAGTGAATGATGGTCCTGCCCCTCCCTCCACCTCCCTGCCTCCCATCATGGTATTTATGAAAGAGCCTCCAGCCCTTTGTCTTCTCCGAGGGACTGCTGTGGCCTTTTGTTGATGGAGGAAACACTGAAGGGTACAGCTGTTTGTTCTGGGAGACAGTGTTATCTTAAAGTTGCACCTGGGACTGTCCCTGTATGGGACAGAGGCTCTGAGTCAGCACCTAGCCTGGGGTCAGCCTTTTACGACTCTGTCTACCCATCAGTGAATGTGAATTGATTGCTCTGCCGTTGCTGGCTCTGGAGAAGTCTGCCTCCCCTTACTCCACCTTTTGGTTTTGTTGCTGATGTTTTACGGTTATTTCTTTGCCTCCTCCTCCCAGGGGAAGCACAGCGGTGTAGAAGAACAAACTGTAAGGTCAGTTCTCTCCTTCCACCATGGTGGAAGGAGGGAGTGTGTTGTCTGGGGACTGGGAGGTGATCCGGGTTGGTGGTGGTTGGTCGCCTTTGTCTAACAGTTCTCTGCTTCCTTCAGTGGGTTCAGAGTCTTGCATCATCAGGAGAGGGTGAAGTAAGCTTGGAGGTTAGGGGGAAGTTGTGGGCTTTCTGACCTAACGTTCCAAGAGTTGACAAGAAAAGAGATTGGATGTAGAAGCTGTGGTGCGAATCCAGCCCCACTCTGTTCAGCCAGATGTTAACAGGGTGCCACATTTATCAGTTAAAAAAACAAAACAAAACAAAACAAAACAAAACAAAAAAAACAAACCACAAATGTCCTTTCACTTTTTTTGGAATTCTCTACAGAGCAGGGTATTCTTTCTATCCCTCAAGTTCCTCCATCTTGCCCTGAGTTACTGGTTTAGAACGGGGCTTGCCCTGAGCTTCTTTATTTAGAGCACAAATCCGAGGTAGCACAACCCTGCAATCCTGTTTACTCAGGAGAAGAGCCTCCTGGGTGAGCAGCATCAACTTGATTTACAGAGTTGGAAGCATCTGTGGAGTGGGACCACCTACGTGGGGCTTTGAAGCTATCCAGGATGCAGATTTGGATGAACTGCTGGGGCTGGGGCTGGGGCTGGACCAGTGTGCTATTGACTTGAAATCTTTTGGGACAGACCAGGGAGAGAAGGTACAGTTAAGGAGTTCAAAGAAAAAAAAATATACCCAGGGTGTACATTTGAAATTTTTAGGCCCATGGTCCTGGTAGTTGTGGGAGAGGAGTCCCAAGACGAGGGTGAGATAGAGAAGAGAGAGAGGGAGAGGGAGAGGGAGGGGGAGGGGGAAAGGGGGAGGGAGAGGGAGAGGGAGGGGGAGGTCTTTTCCCAGGAAAAAGTGGAATAGGCAGGTGGGGAAACAGGCTACTGGTTGAAAGTGCTTATCTGAAGTCCATTTGACCTGTGAGGGTGGATTCAAGCCAGTTGCCCTGAAGCTTACAGGACCATTTTACATTTACAGAAAGAGGTGAGTTTTAGATGTGTTTGCAATCTGAACTGCAGAAAAGGCAGTAGGCTCATGCCTTTGAGTCCCAGTAAAAGCTTGGACCCCAAATCATTCTGGGCTAAAAGCGTGAGCACTCTTTCCTCTGTCCAGGAGACTGGACAGATGTTCTTAACACAATGAGAAGCACTTTTAAGTCTATCCTTAGAAGACAACCGGAAGAAATGTAAAACACCGAGTTTGTCATTAGGATGATAGTGCTCTTTAGGGCGAGCTTAAGAGCTTGTCAGAACCGTTGCTGAATGTAAACTCTGAACTTTTGGAGTGTTACATAGCAACAGTATATCGAGGGAGAGAAATCTGAAATAGTTTCCGTTTTTATATACTTTAAGTCATTGTTTTTTACCTTTACAACTTGTATTTACACCACTAAAAACACTTTCTTAGCCTCTCACAATCTGAGCTTTCACAGCCTCAGACCTTACATAAACTTAACCTACTTTTTCTATCCAATCATCTGTCATGAGACAGGTGCTACTTACTGAAAGATCACAGTAAAACAAATAGTAAAAAGTTACATCCAAGTCTGTTTTGTGAGCTTATCTCTTTTTAGAATCTGGTACTGGACAGTTAGCAAAGAGTTAAGTAGTTAGGTATAAATCTCTAAGTCAACTTTTGTTACTCTGAGTAGATCTATATAAGTTTACATTTTTACCGTCATAGACAGTATATTCTAAACCAGGGTTGAATCATACCTATACTACATTGTAGCAAATATAACCTTAAGTTTTCATCATTATACAAAAATCATACCAATCCAAAATATTTGAAACTTGTTGCTTAGTCCGAAAAGAGAGACAGTGATAAAAGAGGGCTTATTAGTGTTGGCTGGAACCCCTGCTCATCCTCCAGTATGGGCTGGGAAACCCTGTCTGCCTTCATTCTTCCAATCCCACCCATTTGCAGAAACTCAGGGCTAACATGTTATCACTCTTCAATATGGACATAAAATATAACGAGGACCCCTGTGGAGGGATGCTCTGAGACTAGGGTGCCCTGGAAATCCTGCAGATCATACAGGCAGGTATCCCTAAGTTCTAAGGTCCAGGGGTGTTGGCAGGCAGCCCAAAGCAAGTACAACTGGCTTGCTTGTTTGTTTAATAGTTTGGGTCTTATCCTGGACTTCAGAGGGATTGGAAGATGAAGCCCTTGCCAACTAAGACCTCAGGCTGTGACTATTTGAGAATTTTATTGCCTCAAAGGACAAATTAAAAAGGTAAAATATTTAACAATAATCCCATTCCATTATGAAATAAAATAAAAAGAAAACCGAGATCATCACTACTAAATGTTTACCTAGTAGTCTCTGTACTAGGTAAAAGCCAAATCTCCCAGACAATGCCAGACTCATCTCTGTGTCACTATGAGAAGCCTAGTACACACAAAGCTGCTATCTCCATACACACATACATCTGAGTTCATACAAGAGTCTTGGTGGCTTCTGTCTGAGGGATGTGGAAGGTGAACGCCACACTGGTAGAGTGCCCTACTGATGCACTAAAGTATCCTTCCTGCTCGCTGCTGGGGCTCCTAGTCATGCCCTTTGTGAGAAAGAAATAAATGTCCCTTCAGAATAACAGCAAGGAGCAGCTTATGTCAGTGCTGGGACCAGGAACTGCTTCTTGCTGGATATTTCTAAATCCTAGCCTGCCTATCTATCTATCTATCTATCTATCTATCTATCTATCTATCTATCTATCTATCTATCTATCTACCTACCTACCTATCCATCCATCCATCCATCCATCCATCCATCCATCCATCTATCTATCTATCTATCTATCTATCTATCTATCTATCTATCTATCTATCCATCCATCCATCCATCCACATCCTCTGTTGCCCTGCCTCCATCCCTTGTCTCCTCATATTTGGTCCCCTCTTTGCTCTCCAGATCCCCATGTCACCTGTCCCCCTGTTCCTCACAGGGGCAGATTTTGTGAGGCTTTTGTTTGTTTGGTTGGTTGGTTTTTGTTGTTGTTGTTGTTTTGGTTTTTTTGTTTTGTTTTTGTTTTGTTTTTTTGCCTCTTCTTTCTGGAACTCCAAGGAAAAACATTTCCATTTTAGGTTCTTATCCTAGACTCCCCCTTTTATTGTTTGAGAATCTTACACATGCACATATTATGTTATGACCAAATCCACCCCCATTTCCTTCCTTCAATCCCTCCCTATCTCCCCATCAACTTTCTCTCCCAACTTCATATGCTTTTTTTTTTAACACACTGAGTCCATTTAGTGCAACTTGCATGCACATAGCTATGGGATGATCTACTGGGCAGCCTCTCTAGGGCTATGGCTCTGAAGAATACTGACTTTTCCACCTCAGGAGCTATCAGTTGCCAATAACTCCTTAGTTAAGGGCACGACTTCATGAGAACCTCTTTTATCCATGCCGGGATTTGGACTGGCTTGATCTTGGGTGAGGTTTGTGCATTCAGTCACAGTCACTGTTAGTTCCTGTGTGTAAAGACCTTGTTGTGCTCAGCAAATGATGTTTCCATGTAGATGTCTATCACCTGTGTTTTTTTCCGGCCCCTCTCAGCCCATTCGTCCCTGAGCCTTAGGTGTGGGGGATGGGATACTAGTGTCCCATATAGCACTAAGCATGGACCAGTTATGGGTCCCACTTTGGGTTCTTGAGGCCCAGTGAAAGCTGGGAAGTGTGTTTCAGGAAGTTCATGTCTTTCTAAGTGGCAATGATAAAGCTTCTGTTTACATCACTTAAAAACTAACCAACCTGCAGATTAATTACCAAGAAGTGCTTTACCTTAAAATGGATCCATTCAGTCAGATCTGCACATGTCCTGTACTAAGTGGACAAGCCCATTAGTAAAGAAGATGTTGCACTTCCTAGGGTGACCAAAGCTGGCTCCAGAGTCTTCCAAGACTGCCTTTGGTTTTCCAAAAGTTCATGACCCAGTCAATGGTGAGTTTCCTATAACAGATCCAGCAACTCCACAAAGACTCAGTTCTTGGCATGTGATGACCACATAGTTTAGTCACATGTTACTGCCCTTCATTGTCATAGAATATTAATGGCCCACATGGCTTGGACTCTGTAAGTACAGATGAAGTCCGGGGCTTCTGCACAGCGCAGTTGCACTCTGACAATGTCATTAACTTGGGCATCTCTTCCTCACCATTTGCCAAGGCACTGCGTGGCATGGTGGAACCTGGTTGGTGTGAACTCTTTTATACACAGATTCCCAAAGCTTCTTAGTTCACAAGGGATCTATCCTTGATAGTCGTTCACATAAAAAGATCTTCTAGTGCTTTCTCGTTATCTAGTACTTTTGGTTCAGCTAGCTAGAAGAAATAAAAAGCCTTTAGATTTGGATTCTGTTTACAGTGGCTTTAGTTTTTCCAAAACCATCAATCTTTTGGAAATTATGTCAAAGAAACTGTAAGTAACAGTAAAATATTTCAAAGAAACTGTAAGAGCAGATATGGGTAACCGCTACAACCTTCTACAGGGGCATGTTAACAGCCATAGGTCAGGGAAACCCTGTGCACAGGCAAGACTTGCTTGCCAGCCTACCTCAAAGCAGCTCTCTCTCCTCCTCAAAGACCATGGCTACAAAGAAAGGTCTTGGATATCTCTTGTGACATTGACTTTCGGAAATCATGCTATACTATGTCTTAGAGTCTCTGAACAGCCAGGAGCCATGCTATTTGAGGAAAATTATTTTTCTACAGGATTCTGAAGAAAACTACCCACTTTTCATGGATGTTTGGGTGTTTAAACCACAGAACTGGCAGTGTTCTTAATGCATTCTCCAAGTAGATGTGTAACCGCTAAGACTTGACCAACCTCCTGCAAAGGCTCTACTAAATTTTCAAACATCAACTGCTGTGTTCTTTCTTGTAGCTGCTTTCAGAGTTGACCGGAACACAGACAGTCCTGAGGGCATCTGGTTTAGTTCTTCATTCCCTGCACAGTTTGGGTCTCCTCTTCCTGCCATGCCAAAACCTTGGGCTACTAAAACTTGTAGGGCTCTTACTAACTAGTTCTGGGAATGGCCCAATGACCTTAACCAGAGTTCATTGGTGGGAGAGCGGTAAGACAAGACTGTAAGGAGAACTTGAAAGTAAGATGTGCTGGCACACTGTATCGCAACACTCTTGAGAACAAGGGAGGGTAATCTCCATTTAAAAGCCAACCTGGAAAAAAAAAAAGCCAACCTGGGCTACATAGTAGAACCTTGTCTCAAATGAATAAAGAGTCCAACAAGCAACACTGGAGTAGGACCATTAATAAAGGGCTCTTGTATGGATTGGATGAGTAGCTCAGAGGTTAAGAGCACTTCCTGATCTTCTAGAAGACCAGTCTCTGGGTCCCAGTGATGGCATTGGGCAGCTCACAACTGTAACTCTACTTTTTAGAGATCTGGAACTTTCTTCTGGTCTTTGGGGGTATCCACTCATATAAACACCTGAATAAAAAATAATAAAATAAATATTTTCTTGATGCTGTTCTAATTTTTCTTCTTGGGTCCCTCCATCCATCCTTTTCTTCTTTCTTTTGTTTTTGTTGCTGGACACTGAAACCAGAGCCTTCTTCATGCTAGACAAACCCCCTACTACTGAGCTACAGCCTTAGTGCTTTTTGTTTAGCTCACTGTATGGTTTAGGCTAGCTTTAAAATTGCAATCCTCCTGCCTCAACCTCCCTAGTGCTGGGGTCACATGCAGGCACCACCAAGCTTATCTCAGCAAATAATTTCAAAGAGAAAACTGTAACTGGATTTAACAATTTCAGGCTATAGATTTTATGCTCTCTGTCTGTTGACTTTAAATATACACTAACTTTCTCAGTAAAAAATTTCCCCAAAGTATTTACCTGACACATGTACTCGTATGAAATCCTCCATTGGGACACTGATTTAGTTGCATCAACGGGATTAAAATAACACTGATTTAAGTTTATCAACTGCCAGCCTAGTGAACAGAAAGCCCTGAACCAACATGGAATTGCACAATTGCAGGGCCCAGCCTCCTCGATATCCAGCCTTTATCTCTTACTCCTGCTCCTGACTTCAGCCCAAGCTCCATCTAGCAGGAAGTATCAAAGTAGAAAGGAAGAAAATAATGCTCTTTTCCTTTAACAAATATGAACCCAACACTGGAAACTTGTCATTCTGTCAACTTGTCAACACTGGAAACAGTCAGAAATCAGGGCTCAACATACCTAGCTGCAAGAGAGTCTGGGTAACATGTCGTATATGTAATTGGAGAGAAATGTGCTCCAGGTTACATTCTATTACTATAATTTTGAGGAATTGTATGAGGTACTGAAATCTCTGTTGACAATGTTGAAAAGAAATTGTAATCAACATTTGGTACTGAAGACAGCCATGCTTAAAGGAACCTGGAGAAACTGAGATGTTACTTCAGTAGTTCTTCTGGGACAAAATCATCAGGGACTTTGGTGAAAGTTGAATCTTTTCATCTAGCAGATTATACTTCATTGCTTAGTTAGGCTTTTGTGAAGCTATTATCAGAGGCTGTCTGGTAAGCATAAAGAGGAGACAGTTTATTACTAAGTATTTTATTTCACAAGGAGATGTGGAATAGAAAGACCTCCCATCACACACCTTAACTTTCTTATATGACCTAAGCCTGACTGGGTATGACTAAGCAAGTATTAGGTCAACAGTGTTTCAGAGAAGTTCTGACAAGCCTTTTCTAAGAGAGGCTCCAGAGGAAGCTGGAGAAATGGCTCAGTCAGTGGTTAAGAGCATTGACTGTTATTCCAGGGGGTTCTAAATTCAATTCCTAGAAACCACATGATAATTCACAACTATCTGTAGTCAGATTTGATGCCTTCTTCTGGTGTCTCTGAATAGAGAGGCCCCAGAAAAGGCCTTCAGAAGCACCATGGCACTGATTTATAGGGTCAATAAGGCTCAAGGAAGTTCCAACTCTTCTCAGACAGCAACAGAACAG